>NC_056743.1:1489262977-1489515477 GCF_019279795.1 Protopterus annectens | reverse complement strand
TTACCAGTGCAAATACATGCCACAGGACCAATAACCCTAAACCTAATCCTAACCCTACCAGTACAAATACATACCACAGGACCAATAACCCTAACCCTAATCCTAACCCTACCAGTACAAATACATGCCAGAAGACAAGTAACCCTAACCATAATCCTAACCCTGCCAGTATAAATACATGTCACAAGACCAATAACCCTAACCCTAATCCTAACCTTACCAGTACAAATACATGCCACAGGACCAATAACCCTAAACCTAATCCTAACCTTACCAGTACAAATACATGCTGCAGGACCAATAACCCTTACCTTAATCCTAACCCTACCAGTACAAATACATGCCACAAGACATATAGATAGAACTTTTTAGAGATAGAATCAGGGAACATCTATACCATATAAGGAAAGGTAGTCCTTTCAATGCCCTTGCAAGACATATTAGGGATACCAATGTGAGACATATATTTTCTTTTAGGGCTATAGGTAGAATATCTGAAAGTATTAGAGGAGGGGACATTAAGGTACAGACTGAAAGTTTAGAAGCTAGATGGATTATTAGACATAAGGCAACCACAGGGCATGGTTTGAATGAAAATATTCCTTTAAGACAAATTTTAAAAAACAAACCTTTACGTAGATGAGATGTTTTTTTTTTTTTAATGTATACACTCATATATATGCTTTTATATGTTTTTGTAAGTGTTCTCATTCTCACAAAGTGTTTATACATATACATATTTTTATAAGCTAGTTTTTATTTTATGTTGCTTTATCATAATATACCTTTAAAAATTTATATGGCAATTAGCACAATTAGTATAAATAGGGAAGTTAGTACTTTTTTTTTTTTTAATACACCTGAAGAAGCCTGTTTGGTGAAAGCGCTTGTGTTGTTCTGTGCACTTGGATAATAAACTTTTTAAAGCTTGGAGCCTCACCTCAATTTTTTGTTGTTTCTACAAGTTTGTCTTTTCTCCTGAGGTACCTGGTTACAGTTGGAACATTTTTACTTATTATATATTCAATGTTTCAAGTTTCATTCATATGTTGTCGAACATATGAGGTTCGAAATTTTGAAGCTTTGAATTTATAATATAGACCCAGGATGGTTAACTTACTGACTTGCCTAACTATATTCATCTTCAAACAAAAAGTGTACTTTGCAAATGTTTGCAAGCTTGTTTACAAGTGTAGCGTTACTACCGTAAGGTAAGAGTTGCAGTTTCCTACATTTTCTTTAATATGTTTGACTTAAAAAAAATTGTTTATTTAGCAGAAATTCGAGGTAGACTCTAACTGCTGCATTATTGTATTGAAAGTAAGCTTCTATAGCTCTACATGTGCATGGCATCCTCGGTGCAAGTGAAGGATGCGTTTTTTGCCGTTCCCTCACTTTCAAAATTTGGTGATTTATCTACATTCCTTGCTAGACTATAAGTGCTGCATGACTGTATTTCAGGTAATGTTCTACTGGTTAAAATGTGCACAGCATTCTCTGTGGAAGGTAAGGGTGCGTTGTTTCCATTTATTTATCTTTTTTACTGAAACTTTACGGTTATGGCTGCAGTCCGTTAGAGACATTTATGAGAGCTTACTCCAAATAACAAAACTAAAAGCTTCAAACGGAAAACAAATGAAACTATGATCTTCTCCAACAGTGCTAGAAAACACGGACACAATAACTAGCACTTTCATTCACTTTTATTAACTGTGAACTTCCTCAGAAAGAACAGACTCCACCCTTTCACTGAATGTATACTCAATTTGAAATCACATGTTTAGTTACATCATAAATCACTTTTTTAAAAAGACATATATGTTTAAAACAGTATATGTGTATACGTATATCCCTTCTAAAATAAATTCATTTCTTTTTAAAAAATAAATATATATATACACACACATATATATATATATATACACACACACACACACACACATATATATATATATATATATATATATATATATATATATATATATATATATATATATATATATACACACACACACACACACACACACACATATATATATATATATATATATATATATATATATATATACACACACACACACATATATATATATATATATACACACACACACACACACACACACATATTTTTGGTAAATCAAGAAAATTATTGTTTCATCATCAGAAAACATTTAATATTAATGGTTTCATTCAAACCGGGCTTAGTGTCTGCCACAAACTGAAGTTGCCACAATGATTCTTTACATTCCAGTAAGGTTTTAAGATCTCCCTGTATATCCTTGTTGTCAAACATTGTCTTTTACAGAAAAAACAAGTCTCTTAAACATAGGACAAATAATGAATGCCTTGCTAAAGCATTACCTTGTTCTTTTTTCTTTATAGCTAATAGGTGTTAACTGATCCTTTTTTTTTTAACCTTGTCGTCATTCCATTGTAGTAACTTGTACAAGAAAGACACTGAGCAACATATACCACCATCTCACTGTTACATGTAAAATAAGTCTTACACCAGTAAGTCTTTTTATTGTGCTTAAAATAAACAGAGGAGCAATTATTGATATATCTGCATTGCCTACAACTGTTGCAAGCATAAGCCCCTTTTTACCTGGCAAAATTGGACATGCAATACCACTCCTTAACAGTAATACCTCATTCTCAATGGGTTTTAACAATAAACTATCATATCCCCTAGCCACAAAGAATGATCTCAAAATTTCAATTTCTCTCATAAATATATCTAGAGACGTGAGTCTACTAAGCCTTAACAGCTAAATCTGACATTCAAACTTTGGATAAGGTTCGTAGTAACTTTGCCTGGGCTTTCATTTTATGTATTACTAATGAAATGTGGTGCATAAAAACATCATAGTGGATAATTGGAAAATATTGTTGGGAAATCAGGATCTTATTAAAGTAACAGGCAAGTGTTCTAATTTTACTTTAAAAAAACTTGTAACATTAAAAGTTTATTGGAAAGTGGAGCTAACACAGAGAGTGAGAATGAAGACAGATTTATTAGAACAAAAGGGACTGTTTAATTTCATTTATGTTTCATTTATGAGAGCTTACTAAGTAAACAGTGTTATTCTCTGTGCAAGATCAGCCTGGGTTTTTATGCATTTGCCATTAAAAATGTTTGTTATTTTGCTGCATTGCCATCTTGGGCATGTTATGAATATTCATGCGGCCAAGCAGGCAGAATGAGTGATTAGTTGGGAGTGCCTAGTGCCTTTGCCATGATGCCATGTGGCAGACGGGGTTGGGGTGGGGCTTGCTACTGTACATCTGGTGGGTTAGCAATCCTCAATAAAACTGGCATTAGTAAGGTGATGTGTGAAGGGAAAATCCATATAAAAGTAATGCTTAGCTATTGTGCCATAGTAATACACAAATATAATAAAGATATTTGCGGTATATAAACATTTCAAATGTGGTATTTTGGTTAGGGTATATGAACCAGATAGTGCAATATTTGGCGATATATTGTAAAGTAATAGAGAGCATAGCCTTTGATCTTTTAGTGATGAGGGGTAAGCAGAGAATGACTAGCTAATTACATACAAAAATGTTGACTTGTTCCACCAGTTGTTGCTTTATGGTGGATGTAGGAAGGGACATATCTGTAGATTATATAGCATCTGCATAGAGTATCATTTGTAGAAGGCGGATGCCATAAGGTAGGCTGTTCACAACAAGGGAGAATTGTTAAGTGTGAATAGTGAAGTACCATTGAGTTGCATTGTGCTTTGGTATAAATGTTTTAGGAAGCTTTCCTCCATAGAATCACTCAAAACATTAAAGTACTCCAATAGGACTAAACCAGTTAATTAAAATCACAATAAATCAACAAACAGACAGACAAACAAACAATTCAATAAATAAATAAATAAATAAATAAATAAATAAATAAATAAATAAATAAATACATAACTAAAATAAATGCATGTATACTTACTTTACAACTTTCTTATATGTTTGTCATTTATTTAGAGAACCTGTGTGAAACATGAGCTATTTATGATTCTATATTGCTTTTTTCTTGAAGTGCTATATCAGGTTGTGTTAAAGAAATTCTTCACTGCTGACATCCAATTTTTCTTTTTTTTCTGATTTTATCATCATTAAATAATGCTTGCTAAAGACTAATGCTCTGCCAATAATCTGACTATAGAAAATTAAGCATTCATATTTTTCTGATTCTGAAATTAACACCTTTCCCTTTTTCTCCAGGATATGTCAGGCTTCACTAAATATCTCAAAATATTCTCTAAGTTAATTTAGTTTTGAGTGTGACAGGGACTGAAACTGAAGCTTTGGCATACGTATTTCTCTGAGATTTCATGAAAGGACAGCTTCCCTTTATCATGCCAGATATACAGTAGCAGTTTGTTCATCCCAGTTTTTGCTTTTTTTTTTAAGAAGCAGAAGGATCACTCAAACATGTTTTCAAATTAAGTATTTAACTAAAAAAAAAAAGTCACAGTAATATTTGTGATGTGGTGGAGAGAGGGTGATTGACCCCTTGAAAACAAAAGGCTGAGGTATCAGGATATTTAAATAATACATGTAGTGCACCTTCGTGTGGCTCTTTATTTTTTGTTTTTACAGTATTTCTTCATATTTGTGGGGTTTTATCAGGGTGATTGATAAACCAAATGTGTCTTCAACTCCCAATTCTGCATGAGACATCCTGCCTAAATTGTGTAATTTGGGATACAGGTGATATGAAAACTGATCTTGCCCCATATCTATCCCACCTTGTCAACTACATAGTTGTAAATTAATCCTAGTGGCTCTGTGTTCTCGATCTTCACACCTATATTAAACACTTTGTGATTGCTGGTAAGAAACTTAGTTTGAATTTTGATTTTCTGAATTCAGCTGTCCACCATAGATGCAATATTTTCTATTGCAGTGATTTTTCCTCTATATAACAGGTAGTTGTTTTAACTCCATAGAGTCTTCGACTGATGAAGATTATATATTTCTGTTGTCATGGAAAGATACAACACGGCCATCATAATGAAATGTAATATATTCTGACTGATGCTCTCCAATGCCATTCTTTTCAGATTAGTTGAATTGTCACAGTATTTCTCATGAACTGGGAAAAATGTCAAGTTTTAATGCAAAAGAAGGAGAACTACTTAAGAACTCCTGTGCAGTTTGGCCACCTTTCACCCAGCCCTCAGAGGTCCTGATATTTTAGGGATATTTCTGAAGAAAAGCTAGGAAGTTCTAACAACCTCACTTCTAACACTTACAGGTATATTTCCAGAGTAACTTCAGCAACTCCTAAAAACAGAACTTAGTTCATAAATTACCAGCAAAATTGTTCCACAAAATTCCACAGTTAATTCTTCTATATTAAAACAATATTAACGATTAACATATATTTCACATTCAGCAAAGAATAAATGCTTCAGAAATATTTACAACCTGAACAAAACTTACATTAAATTCTGTACTCAAATGGGTCATAAGGTAATAAAATAGAATTAATTATCTAAGTAGAAAAAAAAAAAGCAATAGGTATTTATATAAGGGAATGGGTGTATAATATAGACTATGGGAAATTATGCATCTCTTTTAAGGAATTGTATGAATATAATTGATTTTGGCACCTGCTTTTTTATATAGTAAAATAGTCTGTATATTCTACCTAAAAGTACTAATTAATAGATAACTTAAAATTAAAATAATGACGTTTCCAGTAAAATTATTTTAATTACAGTAGTTAGTGTAATTACTAAAACTGCAGCCACGGTGGTGCAGCGGTAGCATTGTCGCCTCACAGCAAGAGGTTCTGCTGTTCGATTCTCAGCTAGAGCACCTTCTGCGTGGAGTCTGCATGTCCTCCCCATGGTCGAGTAGCGTTCAAAAGACATGCGTGAATGGGCATGCCTTCACTGAAGGTTGCGCATCGGGCTGGCACCTCAGCACCGTAAAAATCTACTGCCAATCATTAGCAGACCGGAGTTCCGCTGTGGCGACCCCAAACCGGGAAAAGCTGAAAGAAGAAGGAGTGTAATTACTAAAATTAAGTATAAATTACTTACATTTTTGAGGTCATTAGGGTTGCAGTTTGTTTCCTATTTTATACACCTATCCCAACTTAAAATACATTTATATTAATTGCCCAGTTTTCTTATGTTTTATTCTTATGTATTTTGTTGTGCTTTGAGCTGCAAAAGTTATATGTGATTCATTTATTTTTTGGCTTGGACTGCTCCCAATCAGTTCTATTTTATCATTAATTCCAGCACTCTTGAGTACCAGCATGACAGTTAAGACTTAATAAAATACATTTTGGTGGAATCATAGTATCCACAAGATGTACAGCAGAAAAGAGATGCTCTTTAGCTTTTAAAATATGCCCTAGTCATAGTCTGTATTAAAGTAAGAAACTATTTTCTTTTCTTAGCATATCTAACAGAACTAGTTATAAACTCATCTTAGCCTCAGTGCTGAAACCAGTATTAAAATGCTTTTTAATTATACCAGAAAAGTAAAAGAGAAAACTTGTGAATGTAGTAGCTATCTGTAAACAATGAAGTGGTCAGCTAGTCATGTGATATAATGAACACACTTACAGAAAACAGTGTGGAAACTTCACACTAAGCAAAGATGTGTACTAGGGTACTACACACATGAGGGGAGACACCACTTATTACCTGCAGACAGCCATAATGAAATAAAAACTCAAGTTCTTTGGAACAAAATAAACTATTCTATGATGTTCTCCATAGAGTTAATGAAAACTTAACTAAAATATCTTGATAAACAAAAATGGCAGCATTTAGGTAATCTCTTACATATGGCAACAGGCTATAGTTGTACCAGTTCAAAACAGTTGGGTTATTTTAATTCTAAACCATTTCAGACTCATTAGCCTGAACAGAAATCTTTACAAAATGTTTGAGAGTCACAATGGAACTGATATACAATGACAGAATGGACCCAGTTTTGTTATATGTGGAACAGTATGAGCTTGTTAGGGGAAATCATGCCTTCCAAATCATAGGGCATTCTTTAAAAAGGTAATATCAGTAATTGACAAAGTGATGACATTGCATACTACTTATCTTGAGGTTATTACACATAAATGAGTGATTGAAAATTAAAAGCATTAAATGTCAAACCAGACGTAATTCAAAGGGTAAAACAGTATTTAAGCAGCAAAATACATTGAGTTAGAGTTGGGAGTACCTAGATTTCAAGATACAAACCAAAAGCTTGCATAAAAGCAGATGGAAGAAAACTACTTTATTTATTTGTACATGCACCCATAGGTGCATAAAACTGGTTTCACCATATGTAAGAGCTTCATCAGTCATTTGTGAAGTATCCTTCTGCCGATTATTTAAATAGTTTCCAACTCAGATGTTTATGCAAATGTAACGTGTATATTGATACCCTTCTGCCTAGTTAATAACTATAACACTCAGCACCAAAGCTGGAAAATCATTATTGTTTAATATATATTGCAATAAATTAATAATGTGATAGTGTGCACATTCCAATAAGCTGAATAAAACATCCATATGATAATATTCAAATATGTTATGCACTCCATGAAGATACCCGTTAATAATTAGAGTGAAAGTGCTAAGTCAGTAGTATGTTAATTTTTTTGTTTGATTAAAGTCAGTTGAGTGTCCAGTAATACCACTGTTGTAGTGGTTTATTTCTTTTTTCTTTAACAGTATTCAGTGCTAGTTGCCATATTCTGTTTGGTACATAAAGAAAATGACTTAGAAAGCATCATTTAATTCAGGGTGTAAAGAACTCCTGAATAAAAGTTACATTGTATTTGCTTACATCAAGCCAGTGATGTAGCAGTTGTATAAAAATATCTCTGTTGATTCCATATATGTCCACAGAAGAAAACAATGCTCCCTTATGTTGAACAATGTGCCTACGGAAGCTGTTGTATACTACTTATCTTGACCTAGTTAAGGATTTTTACCTTTGTCCATATAAGGGAGTCGTTGAAAATCCAAAGCATTAAATGTCAATCCAAATATAATTTAATGAGTAAAACACTCATTGAACTGATTAAGCTACAGGATACAGTGAGTCATGGTTTGGGCATATTTGTCTTTCCCAAAAAGAGTTATCAGCGGTGTTTCACAGGGCTACGTACCCAATACTTTCTTTTTAGAATATTCTTCTCAGATATAAAAGTAGGAAATGGGATCTGGATAATCAAATATGCTGATGACTGCAAACTGGCTAAGATAATTGATTTGATAATATAAGCCTTAAAGACAGCATAGAAAAAATGCACACCTGATGAAGTTTTAAGGACCATGCCTTTAATATCACAAAATTTAACACCATGAGATTTTGCAAACATGACTTAAATTGTGATTTCAGAATAACAGGTCAGATCATAGAAATGGTACAGTCATTAAACATCTAGGGAGAATGGTAAACAACAGCTCAAACTTTACCAGCAGATAGTGGAAAATAGCTTTTAATTGACACAAAACACCATTTGAAACATTTAAACAACTTATTACTGTACTAAAGAACTACTAGAAAATTGACTATATTTTTAATATAGTAATAAAGGAATGCTTTATATTTTTAGATAGTGTAATAAGTAACAATTTAAACTTTGACCAATTGTTTGGCTATTGTAATAGGTAGCAATTTAAACTTTCATCAGTTTGTATTTTCCACAGTCTGAAAAGCCTATTCTGTAGCCCATCTAGTTCCAAAGGCATGATTAGTCAATCCAGGGATATCAGTGTCCCTCCTTATGCCTTATTGAACAGACATATTATTGAATACCTTGATGCAGTTTGCAAACTTTGAATAAGCTAACAGGGAAATCTTGAAACTACATTAACTTCTTATTAGCAAGATCTTAGGATTAGAAAACTTAAAATATTCAAAAAGACTTCAGGAATTGTCATTATACTTTTTTTTCTAACAAGTTGCTAAGAAATAACATCTTCTTAGACAAGGTGTATTTGAAAGTATGTGCCTAAAATCCATCTCTTGAACTGCAAACATGAGATCACGGAACCTATTATTAAAAATAAGTATCAATAATGGAAAAAATGTGATGGGTATATTACACAACACATTCCAAAATTATAGAACAAGATTCTAGTTACAGTCAGAAGTTTGTAGCTAACTTCCAACAAAATAATCTTGATGAATATATGGAAAGTAGAAAATATTATCATGGGGATGTGGCAGTCAAGTTTCATGAAAGCTACTAGGTTGTAAACTTGACAACTGTACCTCTCCATCTGTGACATAACAATTTTAATAACCAGAATGATAACCTTTGCACTAGCTTTACTGTCATTCTGGATTTTGCGATCTTTGATGCACCACCATCCTTGAATCATGTACCCATTGGTTTGGTAGTCCTTTCTTTGGCACAGATGACTTCTGAGTATCTGGATGTACATTGTTGCAATTTTGTTTCTGATGGCTCTACTTAAAATTTTGTTTTGCTTTCTCTAGCCAGCTTTTGAGAGCTTTAAGTTTATATAGTGAACAGACAGGTTACCTTTAGATATTAAAATAATCTACACATTTGTTTAGTCTCCTGACTATTATCTTTGTGACTAGTCTGGTAATATGAGTGAGCACAGTTTTGATGAATGACAGCACTCCCATCAGATATAAATCTTTTCAGCAGTGATGAGTAACATTAGAGGGACAACCTGATCAATCTGGCTTGCTGATTGTAAACCAATGTATTACTATACTTTTTTTTTGCCATTGACTTCATGGTGATTTTAGGATGGCAGGAATCCATGGTAATTTTAGGATGGCTTTTAATTGACAAAAAACACCATGGTGTTTTTAGGATGACTTTTAATTGACATAAACCACCATGGGGATTTTAGGATGGCTTTTAATTGACATAAAATACCATGGTGTTTTTAGGATGACTTTTAATTCACATAAAACACCATGGTAATTTTAGGATGGCTGGAATCCATAGTGATTTCAGGGTGGCTTTTAATTGAAATAAAACACCATGGTCATTTTAGGATGGCTTTTAATTGACATAAAACACCATGGTCATTTTAGGATGGCTTTAAATTGACATAAAACACCATGGGGATTTTAGGATGGCTTTTAATTGACATAAAATACCATGGTGTTTTTAGGATGACTTTTAATTCACATAAAACACGATGGTGAGTTTAGTATGGCTGGAATCCATAGTGATTTCAGGGTGGCTTTTAATTGACATAAAACACCACTGTCATTTTAGGATGGCTTTAAATTGAAATAAAACACCATGGCGTTTTTAGGATGACTTTTAATTGACATAAAACACCATGGTGATTTTAGGATGGCTAGAATACATGGTGATTTTAGGATGACTTATAATTGACATAAAACACCATGGTGATTTTAGGATGGCTCTTAATTGAAATAAAATGCCATGGTGATTTTAGAATGGCTTTTAATTGCCATAAAATGCCGTTGTGATTTTAAGATGACTTTTAATTGACATAAAACACCATGGTGATTTTAGGATGACTTTTAATTGAAATAAAACACCATGGTGATTTTAGGAAGGCTGGAATACATGGTGATTTTAGGATGACTTATAATTGACATAAAACACCATGGGGGTTTAAGGATGGCTTTTAATTGACATAAAACACCATGGTGATTTTATGATGGCTTTTAATTGACATAAAATGTCATAGTGATTTTAGGATGACTTTTAATTGACATAAAACACCATGGTGATTTTAGGATGACTTTTAATTGACATAAAACACCACAGTGATTTTAGGATGGGTTTTAATTGACATAAAACACCATGGTAATTTTAGGATGGCTTTTAATTGACATAAAACACCATGGTGATATTAGGATGGATTTTTAATTGACATAAAATACCATGGTGTTTTTAGGATGACTTTTAATTGACATAAAACACCATGGTGATTTTAGGATGACTTTTAATTGACATAAAACACCATGGGGATTTTAGGATGACTTTTAATAGACATAAAACACCATTGTGATTTTAGTATAACTATTAATTGACATAAAACACCATGGTGATTTTAGGATGGCTCTTAATTGACATAAAATGCCATGGTGATTTTAGAATGGCTTTTAATTGACATAAAACGCCATTGTGATTTTAAGATGACTTTTAATTGACATAATACCATGGTGATTTTAGGATGACTTTTAATTGAAATAAAACACCATGGTGATTTTAGGATGGCAGGAATACATGGTGATTTTAGGATGACTTATAATTGACATAAAACATCATGGGGGTTTAAGGATGGCTTTTAATTGACATAAAATGCCATGGTGATTTTAGGATGGCTTTTAATTGACATACAATGTCATGGTGATTTTAGGATGACTTTTAATTGACATAAAACACCATGGTGATTTTAGGATGACTTTTAATTGACATAAAACACCACAGTGATTTTAGGATGGGTTTTAATTGACATAAAACACCATGGTAATTTTAGGATGGCTTTTAATTGACATAAAACACCATGGTGATTTTAGGATGACTTTTAATTGACATAAAACACCACGGTGATTTTAGGATGACTTTTAATTGACATAATATGCCATGGTAATTTTAGGATGGCTTTTAATTGACATAAAATACCATTGTGATTTTAGTATAACTATTAATTGACATAAAACACCATGGTGACTTTAGGATGGCTTTTAATTGACATAAAACACCATGGTGATTTTAGTATGGCTTTTAATTGACATAAAACACCATGATGATTTTATAATGACTTTTAATTGACATAAAACACCATGGTGATTTTAGGATGACTTTTAATTTACATAAAACACCATGATGATTTTAGGATGACATTTAATTGACATAAAACACCATGGTGATTTTAGGATGGCTTTAATTGACATAAAACACCATGGTGATTTTAGGATGGCTTTTAATTGACATAAAACACCACGGTGAATTTAGGATGACTTTTAATTGACATAAAACACCATGGTGATTTTAGGATGACTTTTAATTGACATAACACACCATGGGGATTTTAGGATGGCTTTTAATTCACATAAAACACCATGGTGATTTTAGCATGACTTTTAATTGACATAAAACAACTTGGTGATTTTAGGATGGATTTTAACTGACATAAAGCACCATGGTGATTTTAGGATGGCTTTTAATTGACATAAAACACCATGGTGATTTTAGGATGGTTTTAATTGACATAAAACACCATGGTGATTTTAGGATGACGTTTAATTGACGTAAAGCACCATGGTGTTTTAGGATGGCTTTTAATTGAAATAAAATATCATGGTGATTTTAGGATGACTTTTAATTGACATAAAATATCATGGTGATTTTAGGGTGGCTTTTAATTGACATAAAGCACCATGGTGATTTTAGTATGACTATTTATTGACATAAAACACCTTGGTGATTTTAGGATGGCTTTTAACTGACATAAAACACCATGGTGATTTTAGAATGACTTTTAATTGACATAAAACACCATGGTGATTTTGGGATGACTTTTAATTTACATAAAACACCACAGTGATTTTATGATGACTTTTAATTGATAAAAATACCAGGGTGATTTTAGGATGGCTTTTAATTGACATAAAACACCGTAGTGATTTTAGTATGACTATTAATTGACATAAAGCACCATGGTGATTTTAGGATGGCTTTTAATTGACATAAAACACCATGGTGATTTTAGGATGGCTTTTAATTGACATAAAGCACCATGGTGATTTTGGGATGACTTTAATTGAGATATAACACCAGGGTAATTTTAGGATGACTTTTAATTGACATAAAACACCATGGTGATTTTAGGATGACTTTTAATTGACATAAAACACCACAGTGATTTTAGGATGGGTTTTAATTGACATAAAACACCATGGTAATTTTAGGATGGCTTTTAATTGACATAAAACACCATGGTGATATTAGGATGGATTTTAATTGACATAAAATACCATGGTGTTTTTAGGATGACTTTAATTGACATAAAACACCACGGTGATTTTAGGATGACTTTTAATTGACATAAAACACCATGGTGATTTTAGGATGACTTTTAATTGACATAAAACACCATGGTGATTTTAGGATGACTTTTAATTGACATAAAACACCACGGTGATTTTAGGATGACTTTTAATTGACATAATATGCCATGGTAATTTTAGGATGGCTTTTAATTGACATAAAATACCATTGTGATTTTAGTATAACTATTAATTGACATAAAACACCATGGTGACTTTAGGATGGCTTTTAATTGACATAAAACACAATGGTGATTTTAGTATGGCTTTTAATTGACATAAAACACCATGATGATTTTATAATGACTTTTAATTGACATAAAACACCATGGTGATTTTAGGATGACTTTTAATTTACATAAAACACCATGATGATTTTAGGATGACATTTAATTGACATAAAACACCATGGTGATTTTAGGATGGCTTTTAATTGACATAAAACACCATGGTGATTTTAGGATGGCTTTTAATTGACATAAAACACCACGGTGAATTTAGGATGACTTTTAATTGACATAAAACACCATGATGATTTTAGGATGACTTTTAATTGACATAAAACAACTTGGTGATTTTAGGATGGATTTTAATTCACATAAAACACATGGGGATTTTTAGCATGACTTAATTTGACATAAACTTGGTGATTTTAGGATGGATTTTAACTGACATAAAGCACCATGGTGATTTTAGGATGGCTTTTAATTGACATAAAACACCATGGTGATTTTAGGATGGTTTTTAATTGACATAAAACACCATGGTGATTTTAGGATGATGTTAAATTGACGTAAAGCACCATGGTGTTTTTAGGATGGCTTTTAATTGAAATAAAATATCATGGTGATTTTAGGATGACTTTTAATTGACATAAAATATCATGGTGATTTTAGGGTGGCTTTTAATTGACATAAAGCACCATGGTGATTTTAGTATGACTATTTATTGACATAAAACACCTTGGTGATTTTAGGATGGCTTTTAACTGACATAAAACACCATGGTGATTTTAGAATGACTTTTAATTGACATAAAACACCATGGTGATTTTGGGATGACTTTTAATTTACATAAAACACCACAGTGATTTTTATGATGACTTTTAATTGATAAAAATACCAGGGTGATTTTAGGATGGCTTTTAATTGACATAAAACACCGTAATGATTTTAGTATGACTATTAATTGACATAAAACACCATGGTGATTTTAGGATGGCTTTTAATTGACATAAAACACCATGGTGATTTTAGGATGGCTTTTAATTGACATAAAGCACCATGGTGATTTTGGGATGACTTTAATTGAGATATAACACCAGGGTAATTTTAGGATGACTTTTAATTGACATAAAACACCATGGTGATTTTAGGATGAATTTTAATTGACAGAAAACACCATGGTGATTTTAGGATGACTTTTAATTGATATAAAACACCATGGTGATTTTAGGATGACTTTTAATTGACATAAAACACCATGGTGATTTTAGGATGACTTTTACTTGACAAAAAACACCATGGTGATTTTAGGATGACTTTTAATTGACATAAAACACCATGGTGACTTTAGGATGACTTTTTATTGACATATAACACCATGGTAAATTTAGGATGACTTTTAATTGACATAAAACACCATGGGGATTTTACGATGACTTTTAACTGACATAAAACACCATGGTTATTTTAGGATGACTTTTAATTGACATAAAACACCATGGTGATTTTTAGGATGACTTTTAATTGATATAAAACACCATGGTGATTTTAGGATAATTTTTAATTGACGTAAAACACCATGGTGATTTTAGGATGACTTTTATTTGACATAAAACACCATGGTGATTTCAGGATGGCTTTTATTAGACATAAAACACCATTTTGATTTTAGAATGGCTTTTAATTGACATAAAACAGGATGGTGGTTTTAGGATGGCTTTTAATTGACATAAAACACCATGGTGATTTTAGGATGACTTTTAATTGACATAAAACACCATGGTGTTTTTAGGATGACTTTTAATTGACATAAAACACCATGGTGATTTTAGGATGCCTTTTAATTGACATAAAACACCATGGTGATTTTAGGATGGCTTTTAATTGACATAAAACACCATGGTGATTTTAGGATGACTTTTAATTGACATAAAACACCACGGTGATTTTAGGATAACTTTTAATTGACATAATATGCCATGGTGATTTTAGGATGGCTTTTAATTGCCATAAAACACCATTGTGATTTTAGTATAACTATTAATTGACATAAAACACCATGGTGACCTCAGGATGGCTTTTAATTGACATAAAACACCATGGTGATTTTAGGATGGCTTTTAATTGACATAAAGCACCATGTTGATTTTAGGATGACTTTTAATTGACATAAAACACCATGGTGATTTTAGGATGACTTTTAATGGACATAAAAGACCATGGTGATTTTAGGATGGCTTTTAATTGCTATAAAATACCATGGTGATTTTTGGATTACTTTTAATTGAAATAAAACACAATGGTGATGTTAGGATGACTTTTAATTGACATAAAACACCATGGGGATTTTAGGATGACTTCTAATTGACATAAAACACCATGGTGATTTCAGGATGGCTTTTATTAGACATAAAACACCATTTTGATTTTAGGATGGCTTTTAATTGACATAAAACAGGATGGTGGTTTTAGGATGGCTTTTAATTGACATAAAACACCATGGTGATTTTAGGATGACTTTTAATTGACATAAAACACCATGGTGTTTTTAGGATGACTTTTAATTGACATAAAACACCATGG
The DNA here is from genome assembly GCF_019279795.1 of Protopterus annectens. Classification (NCBI taxonomy): domain Eukaryota; kingdom Metazoa; phylum Chordata; order Ceratodontiformes; family Protopteridae; genus Protopterus; species Protopterus annectens. The sequence continues at coordinate 1,489,499,608 of NC_056743.1, read as the reverse complement.
TGATTTTAGGATGCCTTTTAATTGACATAAAACAACATGGTGATTTTAGGATGGCTTTTAATTGACATAAAACACCATGGTGATTTTAGGATGACTTTTAATTGACATAAAACACCATGGTGATTTTAGGATGACTTTTAATTGACATAAAACACCATGTTGATTTTAGGATGACTTTTAATTGACATAATATGCCATGGTGATTTTAGGATGGCTTTTAATTGACATACAATATCATGGTGATTTTAGGATGACTTTTAATTGACATAAAACACCATGGTGATTTTAGGATGACTTTTAATTGACATAAAACACCACAGTGATTTTAGGATGGGTTTTAATTGACATAAAACACCATGGTAATTTTAGGATGGCTTTTAATTGACATAAAACACCATGGTGATATTAGGATGGATTTTTAATTGACATAAAATACAATGGTGTTTTTAGGATGACTTTTAATTGACATAAAACACCACGGTGATTTTAGGATGACTTTTAATTGACATAAAACACCATGGTGATTTTAGGATGACTTTTAATTGACATAAAACACCATGGTGATTTTAGGATGACTTTTAATTGACATAAAACACCACAGTGATTTTAGGATGACTTTTAATTGACATAATATGCCATGGTAATTTTAGGATGGCTTTTAATTGACATAAAATACCATTGTGATTTTAGTATAACTATTGACATAAAACACCATGGTGACTTTAGGATGGCTTTTAATTGACATAAAACACCATGGTGATTTTAGTATGGCTTTTAATTGACATAAAACACCATGATGATTTTATAATGACTTTTAATTGACATAAAACACCATGGTGATTTTAGGATGACTTTTAATTTACATAAAACACCATGATGATTTTAGGATGACATTTAATTGACATAAAACACCATGGTGATTTTAGGATGGCTTTTAATTGACATAAAACACCATGGTGATTTTAGGATGGCTTTTAATTGACATAAAACACCACGGTGAATTTAGGATGACTTTTAATTGACATAAAACACCATGGTGATTTTAGGATGACTTTAATTGACATAACACACCATGGGGATTTTAGGATGGCTTTTAATTCACATAAAACACCATGGTGATTTTAGCATGACTTTTAATTGACATAAAACAACTTGGTGATTTTAGGATGGATTTTAACTGACATAAAGCACCATGGTGATTTTAGGATGGCTTTTAATTGACATAAAACACCATGGTGATTTTAGGATGGTTTTTAATTGACATAAAACACCATGGTGATTTTAGGATGACGTTTAATTGACGTAAAGCACCATGGTGTTTTTAGGATGGCTTTTAATTGAAATAAAATATCATGGTGATTTTAGGATGACTTTTAATTGACATAAAATATCATGGTGATTTTAGGGTGGCTTTTAATTGACATAAAGCACCATGGTGATTTTAGTATGACTATTTATTGACATAAAACACCTTGGTGATTTTAGGATGGCTTTTAACTGACATAAAACACCATGGTGATTTTAGAATGACTTTTAATTGACATAAAACACCATGGTGATTTTGGGATGACTTTTAATTTACATAAAACACCACGGTGATTTTATGATGACTTTTAATTGATAAAACACCAGGGTGATTTTAGGATGGCTTTTAATTGACATAAAACACCGTAGTGATTTTAGTATGACTATTAATTGACATAAAACACCATGGTGATTTTAGGATGGCTTTTAATTGACATAAAACACCATGGTGATTTTAGGATGGCTTTTAATTGACATAAAGCACCATGGTGATTTTGGGATGACTTTTAATTGAGATATAACACCAGGGTAATTTTAGGATGACTTTTAATTGACATAAAACACCATGGTGATTTTAGGATGACTTTTAATTGACATAAAACACCACAGTGATTTTAGGATGGGTTTTAATTGACATAAAACACCATGGTAATTTTAGGATGGCTTTTAATTGACATAAAACACCATGGTGATATTAGGATGGATTTTAATTGACATAAAATACCATGGTGTTTTTAGGATGACTTTTAATTGACATAAAACACCACGGTGATTTTAGGATGACTTTTAATTGACATAAAACACCATGGTGATTTTAGGATGACTTTAATTGACATAAAACACCATGGTGATTTTAGGATGACTTTTAATTGACATAAAACACCACGGTGATTTTAGGATGACTTTTAATTGACATAATATGCCATGGTAATTTTAGGATGGCTTTTAATTGACATAAAATACCATCGTGATTTTAGTATAACTATTAATTGACATAAACACCATGGTGACTTTAGGATGGCTTTTAATTGACATAAAACACCATGGTGATTTTAGTATGGCTTTTAATTGACATAAAACACCATGATGATTTTATAATGACTTTTAATTGACATAAAACACCATGGTGATTTTAGGATGACTTTTAATTTACATAAAACACCATGATGATTTTAGGATGACATTTAATTGACATAAAACACCATGGTGATTTTAGGATGGCTTTTAATTGACATAAAACACCATGGTGATTTTAGCATGACTTTTAATTGACATAAAACAACTTGGTGATTTTAGGATGGATTTTAACTGACATAAAGCACCATGGTGATTTTAGGATGGCTTTTAATTGACATAAAACACCATGGTGATTTTAGGATGGTTTTTAATTGACATAAAACACCATGGTGATTTTAGGATGACGTTTAATTGACGTAAAGCACCATGGTGTTTTTAGGATGGCTTTTAATTGAAATAAAATATCATGGTGATTTTAGGATGACTTTTAATTGACATAAAATATCATGGTGATTTTAGGGTGGCTTTTAATTGACATAAAGCACCATGGTGATTTTAGTATGACTATTTATTGACATAAAACACCTTGGTGATTTTAGGATGGCTTTTAACTGACATAAAACACCATGGTGATTTTAGAATGACTTTTAATTGACATAAAACACCATGGTGATTTTGGGATGACTTTTAATTTACATAAAACACCACGGTGATTTTTATGATGACTTTTAATTGATAAAAATACCAGGGTGATTTTAGGATGGCTTTTAATTGACATAAAACACCGTAGTGATTTTAGTATGACTATTAATTGACATAAAGCACCATGGTGATTTTAGGATGGCTTTTAATTGACATAAAACACCATGGTGATTTTAGGATGGCTTTTAATTGACATAAAGCACCATGGTGATTTTGGGATGACTTTTAATTGAGATATAACACCAGGGTAATTTTAGGATGACTTTTAATTGACATAAAACACCATGGTGATTTTAGGATGACTTTTAATTGACATAAAACACCACAGTGATTTTAGGATGGGTTTTAATTGACATAAAACACCATGGTAATTTTAGGATGGCTTTTAATTGACATAAAACACCATGGTGATATTAGGATGGATTTTTAATTGACATAAAATACCATGGTGTTTTTAGGATGACTTTTAATTGACATAAAACACCACGGTGATTTTAGGATGACTTTTAATTGACATAAAACACCATGGTGAATTTAGGATGACTTTTAATTGACATAAAACACCATGGTGATTTTAGGATGACTTTTAATTGACATAAAACACCACGGTGATTTTAGGATGACTTTTAATTGACATAATATGCCATGGTAATTTTAGGATGGCTTTTAATTGACATAAAATACCATTGTGATTTTAGTATAACTATTAATTGACATAAAACACCATGGTGACTTTAGGATGGCTTTTAATTGACATAAAACACAATGGTGATTTTAGTATGGCTTTTAATTGACATAAAACACCATGATGATTTTATAATGACTTTTAATTGACATAAAACACCATGGTGATTTTAGGATGACTTTTAATTTACATAAAACACCATGATGATTTTAGGATGACATTTAATTGACATAAAACACCATGGTGATTTTAGGATGGCTTTTGATTGACATAAAACACCATGGTGATTTTAGGATGGCTTTTAATTGACATAAAACACCACGGTGAATTTAGGATGACTTTTAATTGACATAAAACACCATGATGATTTTAGGATGACTTTTAATTGACATAACACACCATGGGGATTTTAGGATGGCTTTTAATTCACATAAAACACCATGGTGATTTTAGCATGACTTTTAATTGACATAAAACAACTTGGTGATTTTAGGATGGATTTTAACTGACATAAAGCACCATGGTGATTTTAGGATGGCTTTTAATTGACATAAAACACCATGGTGATTTTAGGATGGTTTTTAATTGACATAAAACACCATGGTGATTTTAGGATGATGTTTAATTGACGTAAAGCACCATGGTGTTTTTAGGATGGCTTTTAATTGAAATAAAATATCATGGTGATTTTAGGATGACTTTTAATTGACATAAAATATCATGGTGATTTTAGGGTGGCTTTTAATTGAAATAAAGCACCATGGTGATTTTAGTATGACTATTTATTGACATAAAACACCTTGGTGATTTTAGGATGGCTTTTAACTGACATAAAACACCATGGTGATTTTAGAATGACTTTTAATTGACATAAAACACCATGGTGATTTTGGGATGACTTTTAATTTACATAAAACACCACGGTGATTTTTATGATGACTTTTAATTGATAAAAATACCAGGGTGATTTTAGGATGGCTTTTAATTGACATAAAACACCGTAATGATTTTAGTTTGACTATTAATTGACATAAAACACCATGGTGATTTTAGGATGGCTTTTAATTGACATAAAACACCATGGTGATTTTAGGATGGCTTTTAATTGACATAAAGCACCATGGTGATTTTGGGATGACTTTTAATTGAGATATAACACCAGGGTAATTTTAGGATGACTTTTAATTGACATAAAACACCATGGTGATTTTAGGATGAATTTTAATTGACAGAAAACACCATGGTGATTTTAGGATGACTTTTAATTGATATAAAACACCATGGTGATTTTAGGATGACTTTTAATTGACATAAAACACCATGGTGATTTTAGGATGACTTTTACTTGACAAAAAACACCATGGTGATTTTAGGATGACTTTTAATTGACATAAAACACCATGGTGACTTTAGGATGACTTTTTATTGACATATAACACCATGGTAAATTTAGGATGACTTTTAATTGACATAAAACACCATGGGGATTTTACGATGACTTTTAACTGACATAAAACACCATGGTTATTTTAGGATGACTTTTAATTGACATAAAACACCATGGTGATTTTTAGGATGACTTTTAATTGATATAAAACACCATGGTGATTTTAGGATAATTTTTAATTGACGTAAAACACCATGGTGATTTTAGGATGACTTTTATTTGACATAAAACACCATGGTGATTTCAGGATGGCTTTTATTAGACATAAAACACCATTTTGATTTTAGAATGGCTTTTAATTGACATAAAACAGGATGGTGGTTTTAGGATGGCTTTTAATTGACATAAAACACCATGGTGATTTTAGGATGACTTTTAATTGACATAAAACACCATGGTGTTTTTAGGATGACTTTTAATTGACATAAAACACCATGGTGATTTTAGGATGCCTTTAATTGACATAAAACACCATGGTGATTTTAGGATGGCTTTTAATTGACATAAAACACCATGGTGATTTTAGGATGACTTTTAATTGACATAAAACACCACGGTGATTTTAGGATAACTTTTAATTGACATAATATGCCATGGTGATTTTAGGATGGCTTTTAATTGCCATAAAACACCATTGTGATTTTAGTATAACTATTAATTGACATAAAACACCATGGTGACCTCAGGATGGCTTTTAATTGACATAAAACACCATGGTGATTTTAGGATGGCTTTTAATTGACATAAAGCACCATGTTGATTTTAGGATGACTTTTAATTGACATAAAACACCATGGTGATTTTAGGATGACTTTTAATGGACATAAAAGACCATGGTGATTTTAGGATGGCTTTTAATTGCTATAAAATACCATGGTGATTTTTGGATTACTTTTAATTGAAATAAAACACAATGGTGATGTTAGGATGACTTTTAATTGACATAAAACACCATGGGGATTTTAGGATGACTTCTAATTGACATAAAACACCATGGTGATTTCAGGATGGCTTTTATTAGACATAAAACACCATTTTGATTTTAGGATGGCTTTTAATTGACATAAAACAGGATGGTGGTTTTAGGATGGCTTTTAATTGACATAAAACACCATGGTGATTTTAGGATGACTTTTAATTGACATAAAACACCATGGTGTTTTAGGATGACTTTAATTGACATAAAACACCATGGTGATTTTAGGATGCCTTTTAATTGACATAAAACAACATGGTGATTTTAGGATGGCTTTTAATTGACATAAAACACCATGGTGATTTTAGGATGACTTTTAATTGACATAAAACACCATGGTGATTTTAGGATGACTTTTAATTGACATAAAACACCATGTTGATTTTAGGATGACTTTTAATTGACATAATATGCCATGGTGATTTTAGGATGGCTTTTAATTGACATACAATGTCATGGTGATTTTAGGATGACTTTTAATTGACATAAAACACCATGGTGATTTTAGGATGACTTTTAATTGACATAAAACACCACAGTGATTTTAGGATGGGTTTTAATTGACATAAAACACCATGGTAATTTTAGGATGGCTTTTAATTGACATAAAACACCATGGTGATATTAGGATGGATTTTTAATTGACATAAAATACCATGGTGTTTTTAGGATGACTTTTAATTGACATAAAACACCACGGTGATTTTAGGATGACTTTTAATTGACATAAAACACCATGGTGATTTTAGGATGACTTTTAATTGACATAAAACACCATGGTGATTTTAGGATGACTTTTAATTGACATAAAACACCACAGTGATTTTAGGATGACTTTTAATTGACATAATATGCCATGGTAATTTTAGGATGGCTTTTAATTGACATAAAATACCATTGTGATTTTAGTATAACTATTGACATAAAACACCATGGTGACTTTAGGATGGCTTTTAATTGACATAAAACACCATGGTGATTTTAGTATGGCTTTTAATTGACATAAAACACCATGATGATTTTATAATGACTTTTAATTGGCATAAAACACCATGGTGATTTTAGGATGACTTTTAATTTACATAAAACACCATGATGATTTTAGGATGACATTTAATTGACATAAAACACCATGGTGATTTTAGGATGGCTTTTAATTGACATAAAACACCATGGTGATTTTAGGATGGCTTTTAATTGACATAAAACACCACGGTGAATTTAGGATGACTTTTAATTGACATAAAACACCATGGTGATTTTAGGATGACTTTTAATTGACATAACACACCATGGGGATTTTAGGATGGCTTTTAATTCACATAAAACACCATGGTGATTTTAGCATGACTTTTAATTGACATAAAACAACTTGGTGATTTTAGGATGGATTTTAACTGACATAAAGCACCATGGTGATTTTAGGATGGCTTTTAATTGACATAAAACACCATGGTGATTTTAGGATGGTTTTAATTGACATAAAACACCATGGTGATTTTAGGATGACGTTTAATTGACGTAAAGCACCATGGTGTTTTAGGATGGCTTTTAATTGAAATAAAATATCATGGTGATTTTAGGATGACTTTTAATTGACATAAAATATCATGGTGATTTTAGGGTGGCTTTTAATTGACATAAAGCACCATGGTGATTTTAGTATGACTATTTATTGACATAAAACACCTTGGTGATTTTAGGATGGCTTTTAACTGACATAAAACACCATGGTGATTTTAGAATGACTTTTAATTGACATAAAACACCATGGTGATTTTGGGATGACTTTTAATTTACATAAAACACCACGGTGATTTTTATGATGACTTTTAATTGATAAAAACACCAGGGTGATTTTAGGATGGCTTTTAATTGACATAAAACACCGTAGTGATTTTAGTATGACTATTAATTGACATAAAACACCATGGTGATTTTAGGATGGCTTTTAATTGACATAAAACACCATGGTGATTTTAGGATGGCTTTTAATTGACATAAAGCACCATGGTGATTTTGGGATGACTTTTAATTGAGATATAACACCAGGGTAATTTTAGGATGACTTTTAATTGACATAAAACACCATGGTGATTTTAGGATGACTTTTAATTGACATAAAACACCACAGTGATTTTAGGATGGGTTTTAATTGACATAAAACACCATGGTAATTTTAGGATGGCTTTTAATTGACATAAAACACCATGGTGATATTAGGATGGATTTTTAATTGACATAAAATACCATGGTGTTTTTAGGATGACTTTTAATTGACATAAAACACCACGGTGATTTTAGGATGACTTTTAATTGACATAAAACACCATGGTGATTTTAGGATGACTTTTAATTGACATAAAACACCATGGTGATTTTAGGATGACTTTTAATTGACATAAAACACCACGGTGATTTTAGGATGACTTTTAATTGACATAATATGCCATGGTAATTTTAGGATGGCTTTTAATTGACATAAAATACCATCGTGATTTTAGTATAACTATTAATTGACATAAACACCATGGTGACTTTAGGATGGCTTTTAATTGACATAAAACACCATGGTGATTTTAGTATGGCTTTTAATTGACATAAAACACCATGATGATTTTATAATGACTTTTAATTGACATAAAACACCATGGTGATTTTAGGATGACTTTTAATTTACATAAAACACCATGATGATTTTAGGATGACATTTAATTGACATAAAACACCATGGTGATTTTAGGATGGCTTTTAATTGACATAAAACACCATGGTGATTTTAGGATGGCTTTTAATTGACATAAAACACCACGGTGAATTTAGGATGACTTTTAATTGACATAAAACACCATGGTGATTTTAGGATGACTTTTAATTGACATAACACACCATGGGGATTTTAGGATGGCTTTTAATTCACATAAAACACCATGGTGATTTTAGCATGACTTTTAATTGACATAAAACAACTTGGTGATTTTAGGATGGATTTTAACTGACATAAAGCACCATGGTGATTTTAAGATGGCTTTTAATTGACATAAAACACCATGGTGATTTTAGGATGGTTTTTAATTGACATAAAACACCATGGTGATTTTAGGATGACGTTTAATTGACGTAAAGCACCATGGTGTTTTTAGGATGGCTTTTAATTGAAATAAAATATCATGGTGATTTTAGGATGACTTTTAATTGACATAAAATATCATGGTGATTTTAGGGTGGCTTTTAATTGACATAAAGCACCATGGTGATTTTAGTATGACTATTTATTGACATAAAACACCTTGGTGATTTTAGGATGGCTTTTAACTGACATAAAACACCATGGTGATTTTAGAATGACTTTTAATTGACATAAAACACCATGGTGATTTTGGGATGACTTTTAATTTACATAAAACACCACGGTGATTTTTATGATGACTTTTAATTGATAAAAATACCAGGGTGATTTTAGGATGGCTTTTAATTGACATAAAACACCGTAGTGATTTTAGTATGACTATTAATTGACATAAAACACCATGGTGATTTTAGGATGGCTTTTAATTGACATAAAACACCATGGTGATTTTAGGATGGCTTTTAATTGACATAAAGCACCATGGTGATTTTGGGATGACTTTTAATTGAGATATAACACCAGGGTAATTTTAGGATGACTTTTAATTGACATAAAACACCATGGTGATTTTAGGATGAATTTTAATTGACAGAAAACACCATGGTGACTTTAGGATGACTTTTAATTGATATAAAACACCATGGTGATTTTAGGATGACTTTTAATTGACATAAAACACCATGGTGATTTTAGGATGACTTTTACTTGACAAAAAACACCATGGTGATTTTAGGATGACTTTTAATTGACATAAAACACCATGGTGACTTTAGGATGACTTTTTATTGACATAAAACACCATGGTAAATTTAGGATGACTTTTAATTGACATAAAACACCATGGGGATTTTACGATGACTTTTAACTGACATAAAACACCATGGTTATTTTAGGATGACTTTTAATTGACAAAAAACACCATGGTGATTTTTAGGATGACTTTTAATTGATATAAAACACCATGGTGATTTTAGGATAATTTTTAATTGACGTAAAACACCATGGTGATTTTAGGATGACTTTTATTTGACATAAAACACCATGGTGATTTCAGGATGGCTTTTATTAGACATAAAACACCATTTTGATTTTAGAATGGCTTTTAATTGACATAAAACAGGATGGTGGTTTTAGGATGGCTTTTAATTGACATAAAACACCATGGTGATTTTAGGATGACTTTTAATTGACATAAAACACCATGGTGTTTTTAGGATGACTTTTAATTGACATAAAACACCATGGTGATTTTAGGATGCCTTTTAATTGACATAAAACACCATGGTGATTTTAGGATGGCTTTTAATTGACGTAAAACACCATGGTGATTTTAGTATGACTATTTATTGACATAAAACACCATGGTGATTTTTAGGATGGCTTTTAATTGACATAAAACACCATGGTGATTTTAGGATGACTTTTAATTGACATAAAACACCATGGTGATTTTAGGATGACTTTTAATTGACATAAAACACCACGGTGATGTTAGGATAACTTTTAATTGACATAATATGCCATGGTGATTTTAGGATGGCTTTTAATTGCCATAAAACACCATTGTGATTTTAGTATAACTATTAATTGACATAAAACACCATGGTGATTTTAGGATGGCTTTTAATTGACATAAAGCACCATGTTGATTTTAGGATGACTTTTAATTGACATAAAACACCATGGTGATTTTAGGATGACTTTTAATGGACATAAAAGACCATGGTGATTTTAGGATGGCTTTTAATTGCTATAAAACACCATGGTGATTTTTGGATTACTTTTAATTGAAATAAAACACAATGGTGATGTTAGGATGACTTTTAATTGACATAAAACACCATGGGGATTTTAGGATGACTTCTAATTGACATAAAACACCATGGTGATTTCAGGATGGCTTTTATTAGACATAAAACACCATTTTGATTTTAGGATGGCTTTTAATTGACATAAAACAGGATGGTGGTTTTAGGATGGCTTTTAATTGACATAAAACACCATGGTGATTTTAGGATGACTTTTAATTGACATAAAACACCATGGTGTTTTTAGGATGACTTTTAATTGACATAAAACACCATGGTGATTTTAGGATGCCTTTTAATTGACATAAATCAACATGGTGATTTTAGGATGGCTTTTAATTGACATAAAACACCATGGTGATTTTAGGATGACTTTTAATTGACATAAAACACCATGGTGATTTTAGGATGACTTTTAATTGACATAAAACACCATGTTGATTTTAGGATGACTTTTAATTGACATAATATGCCATGGTGATTTTAGGATGGCTTTTAATTGACATAAAACACCATTGTGATTTTAGTATAACTATTAATTGACATAAAACACCATGGTGACCTTAGGATGGCTTTTAATTGACATAAAACACCATGGTGATTTTAGGATGGCTTTTAATTGACATAAAGCACCATGTTGATTTTATGATGACTTTTAATTGACATAAAACACCATGGTGATTTTAGGATGACTTTTAATTGACATAAAACACCATGGTGATTTTAGGATGGCTTTTAATTGCTATAAACCACCATGGTGATTTTTGGATTACTTTTAATTGAAATAAAACACAATGGTGATGTTAGGATGACTTTTAATTGACATAAAACACCATGGTGATTTCAGGATGACTTTTATTAGACATAAAACACCATTTTGATTTTAGGATGGCTTTTAATTGACATAAAACAGGATGGTGGTTTTAGGATGGCTTTTAATTGACATAAAACACCATGGTGATTTTAGGATGGCTTTTAATTGACATAAAACACCATGGTGATTTTAGGATGGCTTTTAATTGACATAAAACACCATGGTGATTTTAGTATGACTTTTAATTGACATAAAAGACCATGGTGATTTTAGGATGGCTTTTAATTGCTGTAAAACACCATGGTGATTTTTGGATTACTTTTAATTGAAATAAAACACAATGGTGATGTTAGGATGACTTTTAATTGACATAAAACACCATGGGGATTTCAGGATGGCTTTTATTAGACATAAAACACCATTTTGATTTTAGGATGGCTTTTAATTGACATAAAACAGGATGGTGGTTTTAGGATGGCATTTCATTGACATAAAACACCATGGTGATTTTAGGATGACTTTTAATTGACATAAAACAACATGGTGATTTTAGGATGGCTTTTAATTGACGTAAAACACCATGGTGATTTTAGGATGACTTTTAATTGGCATAAAACACCATGGTGATTTTAGTATCACTATTTATTGACATAAAACACCATGGGGATTTTAGGATGGCTTTTAATTGACATAAAACACCATGGTGATTTTAGGATGACTTTTAATTGACATAAAACACCATGGTGATTTTAGGATGACTTTTAATTGACATAAAACACCACAGTGATTTTAGGATGACTTTTAATTGACATAATATGCCATGGTGATTTTAGGATGGCTTTTAATTGACATAAAACACCATTGTGATTTTAGTATAACTATTAATTGACATAAAACACCATGGTGACCTTAGGATGGCTTTTAATTGACATAAAACACCATGGTGATTTTAGGATGGCTTTTAATTGACATAAAACACCATGGTGATTTTAGGATGACTTTTACTTGACAAAAAACACCATGGTGATTTTAGGATGACTTTTAATTGACATAAAACACCATGGCGACTTTAGGATGAATTTTTATTGACATAAAACACCATGGTAAATTTAGGATGACTTTTAATTGACATAAAACACCATGGGGATTTTAGGATGACTTTTAACTGACATAAAACACCATGGTTATTTTAGGATGACTTTTAATTGACATAAAACACCATGGTGATTTTTAGGATGACTTTTAATTGATATAAAACACCATGGTGATTTTAGGATAATTTTTAATTGACGTAAAACACCATGGTGATTTTAGGATGACTTTTATTTGACATAAAACACCATGGTGATTTCAGGATGGCTTTTATTAGACATAAAACACCATTTTGATTTTAGAATGGCTTTTAATTGACATAAAACAGGATGGTGGTTTTAGGATGGCTTTTAATTGACATAAAACACCATGGTGATTTTAGGATGACTTTTAATTGACATAAAACACCATGGTGTTTTTAGGATGACATTTAATTGACATAAAACACCATGGTGATTTTAGGATGCCTTTTAATTGACATAAAACACAATGGTGATTTTAGGATGGCTTTTAATTGACGTAAAACACCATGGTGATTTTAGTATGACTATTTATTGACATAAAACACCATGGTGATTTTTAGGATGGCTTTTAATTGACATAAAACACCATGGTGATTTTAGGATGACTTTTAATTGACATAAAACACCATGGTGATTTTAGGATGACTTTTAATTAACATAAAACACCACAGTGATTTTAGGATGACTTTTAATTGACATAATATGCCATGGTGATTTTAGGATGGCTTTTAATTGCCATAAAACACCATTGTGATTTTAGTATAACTATTAATTGGCATAAAACACCATGGTGACCTCAGGATGGCTTTTATTTGACATAAAACACCATGGTGATTTTAGGATGGCTTTTAATTGACATAAAGCACCATGGTGATTTTAGGATGACTTTTAATGGACATAAAAGACCATGGCGATTTTAGGATGGCTTTTAATTGCTATAAAACACCATGGTGATTTTTGGATTACTTTTAATTGAAATAAAACACAATGGTGATGTTAGGATGACTTTTAATTGACATAAAACACCATGGGGATTTTAGGATGACTTCTAATTGACATAAAACACCATGGTGATTTCAGGATGGCTTTTATTAGACATAAAACACCATTTTGATTTTAGGATGGCTTTTAATTGACATAAAACAGGATGGGGGTTTTAGGATGGCTTTTAATTGACATAAAACACCATGGTGATTTTAGGATGACTTTTAATTGACATAAAACACCATGGTGTTTTTAGGATGACTTTTAATTGACATAGAACACCATGGTGATTTTAGGATGCCTTTTAGTTGACATAAAACAACATGGTGATTTTAGGATGACTTTTAATTGACATAAAACACCACGTTGATTTTAGGATGACTTTTAATTGACATAATATGCCATGGTGATTTTAGGATGGCTTTTAATTGACATAAAACACCATTGTGATTTTAGTATAACTATTAATTGACATAAAACACCATGGTGGCCTTAGGATGGCTTTTAATTGACATAAAACACCATGGTGATTTTAGGATGACTTTTTATTGACATAAAACACCATAGTGATTTTAGGATGACTTTTAATTGACATAAAACACCATGGGGATTTTAGGATGACGTTTAACTAACATAAAACACCATGGTTATTTTAGGGTGACTTTTAATTGACATAAAACACCATGATGATTTTATAATGACTTTTAATTGACATAAAACACCATGGTTATTTTAGGATGACTTTTAATTTACATAAAACACCATGATGATTTTAGGATGACATTTAATTGACATAAAACACCATGGTGATTTTAGGATGGCTTTTAATTGACATAAAACACCATGGTGATTTTAGGTTGGCTTTTAGTTGACATAAAACACCATGGTGATTTTAGGATGACTTTTACTTGACATAAAACACCATGGTGATTTTAGGATGACTTTTAATTGACATAAAACACCATGGGGATTTTAGGATGTCTTTTAATTCACATAAAACACCATGGTGATTTTAGCATGACTTTTAATTGACATAAAACACCATGGTGATTTTAGGATGGATTTTAACTGACATAAAGCACCATGTTGATTTTAGGATGGCTTTTAATAGACATAAAACACCATGCTGATTTTAGGATGGTTTTTAATTGACATAAAACACCATGGTGATTTTAGGATGACCTTTAATTGACATAAAGCACCATGATGTTTTTAGGATGGGTTTTAATTGACATAAAATACCATGGTGATTTTAGGGTGTCTTTTAATTGACATAAAGCACCATGGTGATTTTAGTATGACTATTTATTGACATAAAACACCTTGGTGATTTTAGGATGGCTTTTAATTGACATAAAATACCATGGTGATTTTAGGGTGTCTTTTAATTGACATAAAGCACCATGGTGATTTTAGTATGACTATTTATTGACATAAAACACCTTGGTGATTTTAGGATGGCTTTTAACTGACATAAAACACTATGGCAGTTTTAGAATGACTTTTAATTGACATAAAACACCATGGTGATTTTAGGATGACTTTTACTTTACATAAAACACCGCAGTGATTTTAGGATTACTTTTAATTTATATAAAATACCAGGGTGATTTTAGGATGGCTTTTAATTGACATAAAACACCATGGTGATTTTAGTATGACTATTAATTGACATAAAACACCATGGTGATTTTAGGATGGCTTTTACTTGGCATAAAACACCATGGTGATTTTAGGATGGCTTTTAATTGACATAAAGCACCATGGTGATTTTAGGATGACTTTTAATTGATATAAAACACCATGGTGATTTTAGGATGACTTTTAATTGACATAAAACACCATGGTGATTTTAGAATGACTTTTACTTGACATAAAACACCATGGTGATTTTAGGATGACTTTTAATTGACATAAAACACCATGGTGATTTTAGGATGACTTTTTATTGACATAAAACACCATGGTAAATTTAGGATGACTTTTAATTGACATAAAACACCATGGGGATTTTAGGATGACTTTTAACTGACATAAAACACCATGGTTATTTTAGGATGACTTTTAATTAACATAAAACACCATGGTGATTTTTAGGATGACTTTTAATTGACATAAAACACCATGGTGATTTTAGGATAATTTTTAATTGACATAAAACACCATGGTGATTTTAGGATGACTTTTAATTGACATAAAACTCCATGGTGATTTTAGGATGGCTTTTATTAGACATAAAACACCATTTTGATTTTAGGATGGCTTTTAATTGACATAAAACAGGATGGTGGTTTTAGGATGGCTTTTAATTGACATAAAACACCATGGTGATTTTAGGATGACTTTTAATTGACATAAAACACCATGGTGTTTTTAGGATGACTTTTAATTGACATAAAACACCATGGTGATTTTAGGATAATTTTTAATTGACATAAAACACCATGGTGGTTTTAGGATGACTTTTAATTGACATAAAACACCATGGTGATTTTAGGATGGCTTTTAATTGACATAAAACACCATGGTGATTTTAGGATGGCTTTTAATTGACGTAAAACACCATGGTGATTTTAGGATGACTTTTAATTGACATAAAACACCATGGTGATTTTAGGATGACTTTCTACATATATAATTTTTCTTCTCCTTGGACTTACTAGAACATTATGGTGTGTTACTGTCTGCTTGTAATGCAGAAGAAATACAAGGTCACAGTTAACCTATTTTTATTGACAGTCTGATTTTCATGTTTTATGGCCCCATTTTAGACTATTACTTAGTGGTACTTCATTGGATTGGTCTTTTTTTTATTTTGCCATTTCCATTTATTTTACAATGATATTTCTTAGCTCATAACCTCTTCATTCTTTTCTATTTGTTCAGTTTATTATTCAGTGTATGTTACTTTTTATGTAAGCCATAAATATTTATATCTTATTTTTAAATTTTGTTTCATACTTTTTACTAAGGTGGATCTAAACCATGATCAGTTTTCAAGCATGTTAATAAACTACAATTTAAACAGGCATCATGATTTGCTAGTTCACCATTTACATCATTTTTTTATTTCCTGAAGTTTTTATTTTATTTGTTTATTTATTTATTTATATTTTTTGACTGGGAGTGTCCGACTGGATGTAGGTCCATTTTCTGCGGAGGCCCGGGGAGAAAAACTCCACAGTTAAAATAAACTGACGGTAGTTACATTGGATTACATAGCGATTAACAATTTACATAGCAATTACTTACAACATATTTACAGATGAAGAACATAGTACATCAGTAGACAACTAGAATCTTTACCTGTGAAGTACATAACAGACATTAACAAATGTTAAAAGAAGAAGTTCCTGCTGTATAATAAATACTGGCTTATGAGCATCTGAGCTTGCTATAATCAAAGTAGTTAATGGAGTGGAAAGAAAGGTAGTAGTTGGATTGCGAGAGTGATATTAGAGTGGGTGTTGCAAGGGCATAGCCAGCATGTTTTTAGGTGTGCTTTTAGTAAAGTTTTGAAGTGGGTGCATGATGGTATGGAGGTAATTGTGGATGGGAGGGAGTTCCATAATTTGGCTATGGTGCAAGAGAATAGTGCTTCACCATCAGAGTTATTGGCTTTAGTGATCTGCAAGTGATTTTTGTTGCTGGATCTTAGTGGTCTGGTGGTGCGATAGGGTTGTAGTAGATTCTGGAGGGATGGGACATTTAGTGGATGATTTACTAGTTTGTGGGTGAGTGAGAGTTGATACCATTGAAGGAGGTGAAGGAGTGCAAGCCAGCCCAGTTCAGCAAGTAGGATGCCCCTGTGGCGAATTTGGCAATTTTGTTGTAGCAGGTCTCTAGCTTGTTTAGATTGCATTGCCTTAGGTTGGTATATATTGGACAGGCATAAAGTAGGGTGGAGATAAGGTGGGAATTTGCTACTGAAATCTTTGCTGCTTTGGTGAGAAGTTGCTTATTTCTGTATAGTGCTTCTAGTTTTTTGTGGACTTTTTTATGGTCAAGGATATGTGAATGCCAAATTTTAGTTTATTGTCTATTTCCACTCCTAGCAATTTAGTGTGTTCAGTTGGGTATATAGTGGTGTTGTCTTTTGCTGTGATGTTAAAATGAGAGTTGTTTTGAGTATGTTTGGTGGGTTGGAAGATGAGTAGTTTAGTTTTGTTTGGGTTGAGTATTAATTGGGCATCGGATAACCAAGTTTCAACAGAGGAAAAGGCTTCCTGTGTGACTTTTTGCAGTTTGGGTAGGGACTGGACTGAGCAGACAATGGTTGAGTCATCTGCATATTGTATAAGTGTCCCATGTTTGGTGGCAGAGGCTAGATTATTGGTGAAAACAGAGAAGAGTAGGGGTCCAAGGATGGATCCTTGGGGAACCCCTATGGAGACAGGTAGTTGGGGAGATATGTCATTCTGCCATACAACGGATTGTTGGCGGTCAGACAGGTAACTCTGAAACCAGTTGGTGACTGATTGTGAGAAGGATAGGTTATTGAGGACAAAGATAAGTTGTTTGTGTGGGACCATGTCAAATGGTTTAGATAGGTCTGGGAAAGTAGCAGAGGAGAGATAGCCATTGTTTTTATGCTGAAGGATAGTGTTAGTAAAGGAGAGTAAGGCAGTGGTGGTGCTATGGTTTGGTCGGAAACCATGCTGAGTATTGGAAAGGAGGTTGTTAGTAAGGAGTTAGTCTGAGACCTGGGAGTGTATGCATCTCTCTAGTATTCTGGAGAGTGGAGAGAGAATAGCTATGGGGCGGTACTTTGTCTTAGACTTTCTGACACAGAAATAACATCAGTAGCAACTAGCTAAATAAACCAAATAATTGTTGTTATAGAAACCTAGCAGATGAAATAAAATAACTTTCCAGTTTTAAGGTGTCTTAAATGCTGATTTTTTTTAACATACTGACATAAGCTGCAGGTAGAGCAAGTGACAGTTAATTCAATGTACTAGATAAATAAATAAATTGTTTATCACCCTGTTGTGCTATTCCTTTTAGATACTACTCTTGATTTATTTCATTTTATTATTGTAATTGAGATCTAAACAAGTTATAACAATTCATGAAAAAACTTTAGCTGTAGGAAGACGTCTTATTGTCCAAGGAAAAATGTTTATTTACAATCATACCAACTTTCTTCTATCCAGTCATAAGTTTTTCTATAGAACCTGAGGAATAACTGTAAAAATCTATTGGTAAGATGTCTAGAATACTACAAAACATGATATGCTCATTTCTGTCTCTACTCACTCTATCAAACTGACCTTTAGGTCAGACACCTTTTACACATCATTGATTATGGCTGAGGTTACAGTGCAGAAAATATAAGATGCTTTTCCTAGTGTTCAGTAATCCAGCGACAAAATGCAAGCTAGCAGAGTGGTCTACCTCTAAATGTGATAAAGCAGGAGAAAGACTGGGGTGATTACAGTTTGACAGTTGAAAATCCCAGCACAGAATGAAAACACAGCTGCCAAAACATTCCGAATGCTCCATGGAGACTTCTTCCATTCTCTAGATCATTGACAGACTACATCTGCATGGGGTCTTCTACAAGCATGTGAATCTCAAATGTTCAAAGACTACTGTATTAAAGCCAAGACTCAAGTGTCTTGTAGTTCAGGTAGGCTGCCGCTGGCACTCAAACTTGAATATTAGTTCAGGTAAACAGTTGCTGCAGCTTTCCTGAACATATTATTTGAGTTGGAGTGAGGTATGTGTGGCAGCCATGGTGACAGAGTGGGAAGCAGGTGGGAGTATAGATAGGGTTCTTTTAGGATTAGGTAGTGGAATGGGCAGTTTTAGGTTTAGGGTGCAGGACAAGGTATTTTAAGTTTAGGGAGAGTGTAGAAAGTTTTAAGGTCAGAGCTTGAGAAGGGTGTCTTCGGATTGTTGTTAGGATTCTGTTAGGGCTATACAGTTGTGTAGGATAGGATTTTGGGAGGCTATGTGCTTACAGGAGATTGAGTTAGTCGGAGTTAGAGCACTTGGCTTTTCAATGAAGTGACAGAGACCAAGTGTGTTATGAGAAACAGCACACAGGCATTTGTACTTGACCCCTTTTGCAGACTGTTTAATTCTGGTAGTAGCCATTTAGTGAAAAAAGTAAATCTCAGTGCTTGCGATGTAATATAAGAGTGGCAAAGAGAAAAGGTTGGAATGTTAGAAATGCTCTCTCTTGAAGACTGAAGAAAATTTGGAGATATGATTTGGGTCCACAAAATAACTACATGAAAACAGATATAAAAAAACAGAGATAGAATAAGAAAAGGAAGGTAGAGGCAGAATCAGTTATGAACTTCATATTAATGAGACTAATTTCCTTCAGAATACACTGAAAAATATTTCACAGAAAGTGTGATGTAGAAGTTAAACAGGCTATCAGAATGGCTAGTGGCTCTTTCATAATGGCACAGGATGAATGAAACCTGAACAGGAATGACAAGGGAGAGGCAGCCTCATAGTGTGACCACTACTACTTGGGCACACCAGACTGCCAGTTAAATTTCTTCTGTAGGCACAAGTATGGAATTCTTAGATTATGTACATCATAAAGCATCCTCCATAAACGTCTTTGTATTGGTGAGAATATTCCGGCACTCACACCTATGTCTTTACATATTCTTTGCAGCTTATTAGGTTGCTTGTTTATATGTTATTCTGTGTTATTGTTGACTGTAACATTGTGTACCTTGGCAGAATTAAGTACAATAGTTTAAAGAAAAAAGAGAAGTAGTGAGGTGTTTTCATCCCTTTCATCCGTTTCTTTTGAAGTGTTTTCATCCCATTCATCCCTTTCTTTTGAAGTGTTTTCATCCCTTTCTTTTGAGGTGTTTTCATCCCTTTCATCCCTTTCTTTTGAAGTGTTTTCATCCCTTTCATCCCTTTCTTTTGAAGTGTTTTCATCCCGTTCATCCCTTTCTTTTGAAGTGTTTTCATCCCTTTCTTTTGAGGTGTTTTCATCCCTTTCATCCCTTTCTTTTGAAGTGTTTTCATCCCTTTCTTTTGAGGGGTTTTCATCCCTTTCATCCCTTTCTTTTGAAGTGTTTTCATCCCTTTCTTTTGAGGTGTTTTCATCCCTTTCATCCCTTTCTTTTGAAGTGTTTTCATCCATTTCATCCCTTTCTTTTGAAGTGTTTTCATCCCTTTCATCCCTTTCTTTTGAGGTTTTTTCATCCCTTTCATCCCTTTCTTTTGAAGTGAAGTGTTTTCATCCCTTTCTTTTGAAGTGTTTTCATCCCTTTCATCCCTTTCTTTTGAAGTGTTTTCACCCCTTTCTTTTGAAGTGTTTTCATCCCTTTCATCCCTTTCTTTTGAAGTGTTTTCATCCCTTTCTTTTGAAGTGTTTTCATCCCTTTCATCCCTTTCTTTTGAAGTGTTTTCATCCCTTTCTTTTGAAGTGTTTTCATCCCTTTCATCCCTTTCTTTTGAAGTGTTTTCATCCCTTTCATCCCTTTCTTTTGAAGTGTTTTCATCCCGTTCATCCCTTTCTTTTGAAGTGTTTTCATCCCTTTCTTTTGAAGTGTTTTCATCACTTTCATCCCTTTCCTTTGAAGTGTTTTCATCCCTTTCTTTTGATGTGTTTTCATCCCTTTCATCCCTTTCTTTTGAACTGTTTTCATCCCTTTCATCCCTTTCTTTTGAAGTGTTTTCATCCCATTCATCCCTTTCTTTTGAAGTGTTTTCATCCCTTTCATCCCTTTCTTTTGAAGTGTTTTCATCCCATTCATCCCTTTCTTTTGAAGTGTTTTCATCCCTTTCATCCCTTTCTTTTGAAGTGTTTTCATCCCTTTCTTTTGAAGTGTTTTCATCACTTTCATCCCTTTCCTTTGAAGTGTTTTCATCCCTTTCTTTTGAGGTGTTTTCATCCCTTTCATCCCTTTCTTTTGAACTGTTTTCATCCCTTTCATCCCTTTCTTTTGAAGTGTTTTCATCCCGTTCATCACTTTCTTTTGAAGTGTTTTCATCCCTTTCTTTTGAAGTGTTTTCATCCCGTTCATCCCTTTCTTTTGAAGTGTTTTCATCCCTTTCATCCCTTTCTTTTGAAGTGTTTTCATCCCATTCATCCCTTTCTTTTGAAGTGCTTTCATCCCTTTCATCCCTTTCTTTTGAAGTGTTTTCATCCCTTTCTTTTGAAGTGTTTTCATCCCTTTCTTTTTCAGCATTGGGATGTTTTAAGGGCACATGCCAGTGCCAGTGATGGTTCCATTTCCTGTCTCTCATTCTTTATTTCAGAATTTGACATGCAGGCAGTCTCAATCATGATACCAGATATGAAGACATGTATCCGGTCATAGCAGCCAGCTTATTCACCCAGAAAATATGGGTAAAATGCAAAACACAAATAGAATAAACACAACATTGGGATCTCTGTCTGCAAATTGCTGCCAGCCACTTTGAAACCTGTTGGATTAATGTGATTTCAATTGATGCACATATTGCATAGAATAAAATGTTTGGAACTGTAGCTGGTATTGTTTTTACTGAGTGAAAATATCAATGTATCATCAAAAAATGACAAATTCCAGCAGGTGCTGGACAGACTTTTGAAGACAAAGCAAAAGCACGATATTCTTTGCTGTAAGCAGTTGACAGCTGTTCCTCCAGTTTGTAAGTTTTCCAGTGTAATCAGCGCTGAATGAAAAACTGGAGCCAATATAGTGTGATGATCGCCTTTAAAGTTAAATGGCTACAATGTGTGTCCTCATTTCCTTTGTGATAATGTGTATAAATACAGTGTGGATTAATGACAAATGTGTGTCCTCATTTCCTTTGTGATAATGTGTATAAATACAGTGTGGATTAATGACATACTTTTCATTAGTCCCACTTCACTGTCATTCTTTCTGCCATATCTACAATAACTCAAACAGCAAATTTTGCACCTAGCATCTCATAGATCATCTCATAGATCATCTCATAGATTAGTTCTAGGCTAACTGCCCTTGCGAGCCATTTTAAGCCTAGCCAATTATCCCTTATGAGACTCAAACCCTGCACCTTGTGTTTGTAAGACAAACACCTTAACCATTAGGCCACCCTCCCAACCCTGAGAATATTCACTGATCTCCCCTTAAGGATGAGCGTTCACTGTTACGCTTCAGAGGTCCACTCCCTAATGCCACTTCTTAATGACATTGGCTTGCTTCCTGAGCATATGACTTCAACCTCTCAATCTGCAACCTATATCGTGCGTTAACAGGCTACAGCTAGTAGATATAACCCCTAATGCAGCATTCTTATAAATCATACATTAAGTGAACACTGTTTGTTGTTAGTTTGTTCAAACACTGTTTATTTTAATGTAAAATGTAAGGTATATCAGCTTTTCTCTGTCTCATGTATACTTTATTGGAAGGCCTATGCAAAGATAACCACACCAAGCAGTTTCTGCTCTCCTAAATTCCTAAAAGAGAATACCAGGATGGAGAGAGCTCTTCACAAATAAGGGGGTGTATGCAGGATGGAATGCTAAAATGACATCTGCATGTTTACATCGGGTACATCTAATGACAAAAACTGCTGTGTTATTTGTAAATGGTGTTTCCTCAAAATACTGCTAGATATTCTCCATATCAGCAAAATATATGTATATATATATATATGTATAAGCCATGCATTCTTAAATGCTGACCTCAGTAAAGTTAGACCAAATAATATGCCCTACCTCATTAAAAGTCTGCAGAAATAAATAACCCTTCAGCAACCTGAATGTATTTTCTATATTAATTGTGCATATATGGAGCTATACATGATACATGAGAAAGGATTCCCTTTAGAGCCAGAACACTGATTATCTGAGATTTTCTGAAAGGTCCCTGTTTAACATTAAAAATCTTTTTCCCTCTGAAATACATCTGTTCTGTAGTGCACCTTTGCTCCACTGTTGAGATGCATTGATTTCTTCTGCACATTTCTCTCTCCACTCTGTTTCTTAACATTAATTGATACAGTCTGGTGCATTTTGTCTAATAAGTCACGTTTCAACCTGTAAGTACCACAACATCTCTTATGATAAGGGTATCTCACTCATTAATGATCTTTACGTTTTTTTTAAATGTTACTCATTTCTTTCAGTCTCTATGTTAGTAAATTAAGGCATTTTATATAATCTCATGGAAGGAAAATGTAAAACATCACATATGTGTAGCTGTTGCTGTTTATCATGTACTTCATAGCTCATTTTGTTCTTTCTGTTCAAGTGCACCTCTTTTAATAGGTTAGGCTGTTGATTTCAAACCATACACTTTGGCAGAGTAAGGAAAATTACACAGGCACATTTCTGCTTACTATACACCTGCATTTTTTCTTTCCTTGTTTTTTTTTATTTAGTTAAGTAGATATCATTAATTTTACCTAAAAATATTTATTTAATGTTCTGACTCATTTTTTGATGGGGTGCAAAGTATAGTGCTTTCATTAAGTTGCAGCCTGGGAGTCTCTGATGTACAGGACCCATGCCAGTGATTACTGTTCTGAGAGTTATTTATTTTTGAGTCAATGCAGATGTTTTGTGACTCTCAATGGCTATCTCTTGCCTAGAAAAGTGGGACTGGCATGTTTGCAGGACACGTGAGGAATATGGTTTAACACTAGAACAGCTATAGTCCTGTCAGATGATTCAGCTGTTTTGAAACAGGATGTAATTAATCTGTTATCAAGTCCCTGGTCTTTACCTGAGGTGGCACACCATATTACCAGTGGATATTATTATACCTGTCAATACAGACTGTTATAAGAGAGACAAAAAATGATGTTTAAGTAAGGGGACTTGAAACATGAGTGTGAATGAAGTCTGCAGACAGTCAGTAGACATTGTGATCGGTAATCTTCACAGAAACATTTTAGCCAAAAGATGAATGTGATCTTTCTGTCTTTGTACTTGTGTGGCTATCTGTATAGTGTGTGTGTGTGTGTGTGTGTGTGTGTGTGTGTGTGTGTGTGTGTGTGTGTGTGTGTGTGTGTGTGTGTGTGTGTGTGTGTGTGTGTGTGTGTGTGTGTGTGTGTGTGGGGATAGGCTGTTCAACTATGAGAGGTCAAAACACAACAAGCTGATGAACCGTACCACCAAACATAAATACCCAAATACACGAAAAAAACAAAAATCTCAAACTTCACGGTCACGCAAACAAAATGAATCGAAAAATCTCCCAAAATAAAGGAATCACTACTGGCACACAAATAGAAAACACTACAGCAGTGGTTTCCTTTGGAAAGCAATCACTGGGATTTTGTACCTCTGCAGCTTGTGATTTGGTGTGTCGATAATCTAAAATTCGATTTAATGTAAATTCGGTCTACTGAAGTAGACTTATACACACACACTATATATACACATATATATAAATACATCTATATATATATATATATATATATATATATATATATATATATATATATATAAAATTCGATTAAGTATAAATTCAGTCTACCAAAGTAGAGTCATAACTATCTATCTATCTATATATATATATATATATATATATATATATATATATATATATATATATGTGTCGATATATGGTTTCACTTCATAATCTCGAATTACTGAAATACTGAATTTCAGTAACCCAAGACTATAAAGCTGAACCATTCACAATACCGAAATCCACAATCCCGAATCACACAATCACGGACATACATACACTATACACCACATAACACACACACCATTCCACCCACAGCACACAAACCAAATAATCCTACACTACATATAAGCAGGGGGCAAGCCCCCCTGCACCCC
Organism: Protopterus annectens; assembly: GCF_019279795.1. NCBI lineage: Eukaryota > Metazoa > Chordata > Ceratodontiformes > Protopteridae > Protopterus > Protopterus annectens. Next base: position 1,489,473,873 of record NC_056743.1, on the reverse strand, counting down.
CCACCCCCCTAATTATATCTACCAACTCCGAGGTCGCACATAACATAAAAAAACTCACACCACGCCATCCTACACTCTCTTGCACACAAATACACATCACACATACACAAACACCAACAAATCCAACACTCACACACACAGTTACACCTCTCTACCCTTACCCACACATACAATGCACAAAAACACACACAAACACTCACTCACCTGCAATCTCAGGCACCATAACACTACATGCGACGTACCAGAATTGCATAAGTGCGGATTCAAGATATTCAAATTCGCTCTTATGCACTTTCGTCATTCTGGTTTTCGCCTTCATGGTCTCAGGTTACTGAAATTCGGGATTTCAGTAATTCAAGATTATGACGTGTAACTATATATATATATATATATATAGATATATATATATATATATATATATATATATATATATATATATATATATATATGTATATATAGATATATATATATATATATATATATATATATATATATATATAGATATATATATATATATAGGGGTCTACTTCAGTACACCGAATTTACACTTAATCAAATTTTAGATTACCTGGAAGACAACACTGAATTTTTATTAACCCAAAACTGCAAATTACCAAATCTTTTTACAATGAACAGAGACACTTGGCCAACATATAAGAAAACAACATACCAAAGTATTTCAAACCAATCCAGGTGGAGAGCTACACCCTCCACAGCTCTCTCTCTCTCTGTCTCTCTCTCTCTATATATATATATATGTAGAGAGAAGAGAGAGAGAGAGAGAGAGAGACAAAGAGAGAGAGAAAGAGAGAGAGAGACAGAGAGAGAGGGAATTGAAATGGCTAAATGTCTTTTGCTCAAAAAGCTTTTCCTTAAATCCCATGCAGTCAGATACAGGAAAATAAAGCAGCACTGTGTGAATATATAACTGAATAGTCAGCATATCTGATAAATAAAGCCAACAGACACTGTCATAGTTTTGGCAATTTCTCTAGAGGTTGTGGTGCTGCATCCTTACTCTGTGCCACTAATATATTCTAAACCAAAGCTAACATCATTTCTGAATAAAGTGCAGAGCAATATGTGTGTATATATCTTTAAGAAGCTATCCAAGAGCTTGCACAAGTGTATAAATACTGAGCATGTGTGAGCCTGACTGCCACTTTGTATAAACAGTTGAGATGTAAGCATGTATAAGGTCTGTCTGTTAACTAGTTCATTCATATTTAATGATGCTGCTATCCATCCTGATGTGTTTCTATGTATTAAAGCATCTAAATTAAACCCCATCCTTCTTGTCATATGTATTAGAGAAGAACGAGCGACATGGTGTCAGATGTGGGATGTCTAAAATGACATGGTCTCCGAAGTGGCATGTTTAAGGACAAAGAGTCAGAATCAGGATATCTAAAGGGCATGAAGTTAGAAGGCAGCTTGGGTAAAATGACTCGAGGCACTTGTTTAGAGCTGGAGGAGTATAGATGAGACGATCATCCCTAAAATGTGCAAACTTTGCAAAACAGGTCAGAAATGAATTTCAAGTATTAAACCTTTCTCAGCACTATTGTTTTGGTAAAATATGAAAAGGGGCATACAAAACATTCTAAATAATTTTTGCATAAACAGATATGTATGATATTGATAAAAATATTCAAATTACTACAGAAAATGTTTTAAATAAAGTCCAAATTGCATAAAATGAATAAATAAAAGGAAACAACCACATTTTCGCAGGGTCTATATTAGAACACCATCATCATCTTTCGGCTGTTCCCGTTAAGGGTCACCACAGTGGATCATCTGTTTCCATTTCTTCCTGTCCTCTGCATCTTGCTCTGTCACACCAACCACCTGCATGTCCTCTCTCACCACATCCATAAAACCTTCTTTTCCGGTTACCTAGTAGCTTCATCCTTAGCATCCTTTTCCCAATATACTCAGCAATTCTTCTCAGCACATGTCAAAACCAACATAATCTTGCCTCTCTGGCTTTGTCTCCAAACCTTCCAACCTGGGATGACCCTCTGATATACTTATTCCTAATCCTGTCCACCCTCGTCACTCCCAGTGCAAATCTTAACATGTTTAACTCTGCCACATCCAGCTCTAACTCCTGCCTTTTTGTCAATGCCACTGTCTCCAACCCATATAACATAGCTGGTCTCACTACCCTTTTGTATACCTTCCCTTTCACTCTTACTGGTACTCATCTGTCACAAATCACTCCTGACACTCTTCTTCACCCTCTCCATCTGGCTTGTACACTCTTCTTCACCTCTCTTCCACACTCACCATTACTCTGAACTATTGATCCTAAGTATTTAAACTCATCCACCTTCAACAAATCTACTCCTTGCATCCTCACCATTCCTCTATCCTCCCTCTCATTCACACACATATATTCTGTCTTAGTCTTGCTGACCTTCTTTCTCTCTAGAGCATATATCTATCTCTCAAGGGCCTCCTCCACCTGTTCCCTACTCTCACTACAGATCACAATGTCATCTGCAGACATCATAGTCCACAGGTACTCCTGTCTGATCTTATCTGTCAACCTGTCCATCACTATTGTAAATAAGAAAGGGCTCAGAGCTGATCCTTGATGTAATCCCACCTCCACCTTAAACACATCCGTCACTCCCACCGCAGACCTCACCACTATCACACTACCCTCATACATATCCTGTACCACTTTTACATACTTCTCTGGCACTCCTGACTTCCTCATACAATACCACAACTCCTCTCTAGACACCCTGTCATATGCTTTCTCTAAGTCTACAAAAACACAATGCACCTCCTTCTGACCTTCTCTGTACTTCTCCATCAACACTCTCAGAGCAAACATCGCATCTGTAGTGCTCTTTCCCGGCATGAAACCATACTGCTGATCACTAATCATCACATTCCTTCTTAACCTAGCTTCCACTTCTCTTTTCCATAATTTCATGCTGTGACTGATCAATTTAATCCTTCTGTAGTTACTACAGCTCTGCACATCACCCTTATTCTTAAAAATCGGTACCAAAACACTTTTTCTCCATTCCTCAGGCATCCTCTCACTTTCCAAAATTTCATAAAACAATCTGGCTAAAAACTCCACTGCCATTTCACCTAAACACCTCCATGCCTCCAGAGGTATGTCATCTGGACCAACAGCCTTTCCATTCTTCATCCTCTTCATAGCTATTCTTACTTCTTCCTTGCTAATCCATTGCACTTCATGATTCACTATCCCCACATCATCCAACCTTCTTTCCCTCTCATTCCCTTGATTCATCAACCCCTCAAAGTACTCTTTCCATCTGCGCAACACACTCTCCTCACTTGTAAGTATGTTTCCCTCATTATCCTTTATCACCTTTACTTGTTGCACATCTTTCCTAGCTTGGTCCCTCTGTCTAGCCAATTGGTACAGGTCCTTTTCTCCCTCCTTAGTGTCCAACCTTTCATACAACTCTTCATATGCTTTATCCTTAGCCTTCGCCACCTCTCTCTTTGCCATGCACCTCATCTCCTTATACTCCTGTCTACTTTCTTCATCTCTCTGACAATCCCACTTCTTCTTTGCCAACCTCTTTCACTGTATACTCTCCTGTACTTCCTCATTCCACCACCATGCCTCCTTGTTGTCCTTCTTCTGTCCAGATGTCATACAAAGCACCTTTCTAGCCGTCTCCTTTACTAGCTCTACTGTAGTTACCCAGCTATTTGGTAACTCTTCACTGCCACCCAGTGCCTGTCTTAACTCTTCCCAGAACTCCACCTCACAATTACCCTTTTTCAATTTCCCCCATTTGATCCTTGGTGCTACCCTCACACTCTTCCTCCTCTTCTTGATTGCCAACATCATCTTGCAAACCACCATCCTATGCTGTCTAACTACACTTTCCCCAGTCATCACTTTACAGTCTCCAATCTCCTTCAAACTGGCCTTCCTGCATAAGATATAATCCACCTGTGTGCGTCTTCCTCCACTCTTGATTGTCACCCTATGCTTCTCCCTCTTTTTAAAATACATATTCACCACAGTCATGTCCATCCTTTTCACAAAATCCACTACCATCTGACCTTCTGCATTCCTTTCCTTAACACCATACCTACCCATCACTTCCTCATCCCCTCTGTTCCCTTCACCAACATGCCCATTGAAATCTGCTCCAATCACCACTCTCTCACCGTTGGGTACAGTCATCATGACTTCATCCAACTCATTCCAAAATTTTTCTTTCTCGTCCATCGCACATGCAACTTGTGGAGCATATGCACTAACAGCATTCATCATTACACCATCAATTTCCAGCTTCATAAACATCACTCTATCTGACACTCTTTTCACCTCCAAAACAGTCTTAGCATACTGTTTCTTCAGGATAACTGCTATGCCATTTCTCCGCCCATCCACACCATGCTAAAACAGTTTGAACCCACCTCCGATACACCTAGCCTTACTCCTCTTCCATCTGGCCTCTTGCACACACAATATACCAACCTTCCTTCTGTCCATCATATCAGCTAGCTCTCTCCCTATACCAGTCATACTGCCAACATTCAAAGTTCCGACCCTCACTACCGCAGTCCTAGCCTTTCTCCTCTCTTCCTGCCTTTGGCCATGCCTTCCACCTCCTCTCTTCCTCTGGCAAACAGTAGCCCAATTTCCACCAGCACCCTGTTCCATAACAGTACTGGTGGTGGTTGTTGTTAACCTGGGCCTCGACCTATCTGGTATGTAAATCTTTTCTGGTGTCCGCATGAATAATTTGGCCAAGTTTTATGCCGGATGCCCTTCCTGACGCAACCCTCCCCATTTATCCAGGCTTAGGACCGGCACAAAGAAATGCAGTGGCTTGTGCATCCCCAGTGGCTGGGTTTGAAAAGAGTCTATATTAGAACACCGAACATTTAAAATGCCGAATGTTCTAATATTGAACCCTATCAATCAAAAATTCAAAACATGGAACATTCAGAACAGCAAAATTTTTCCTAGGGAAAAAGTTTGCTGCTCGAAAACACATATACACAACACAAGCACACCAAACAAACAGCAATCCACACACATACACCTAAACTCTTACACCTAACCGTACACTAAACTATACATACACCACTAACTATCCACTTATTTTAACCCAAACCCTAACCCTAAGGTCAGTCACTATTGCACAGTCACCTCACCCATGCCCTAACCCTAACTCACCTACCCCACCCTAACCCTCACATCCACACAATCGCACACTTACCTGACCCATGCCCTAACCCTAACTCACCTAACCCACCCTAACCCTCACATCCACACAATCGCACACTTACCTGCATCCGACCCATAACTTTCCACCAGAGTGCTGAAAATACCAAACCAACAGAAACGCACAGCTGAATTCTTTCCCTAGGAAAAAAATGTGGTTTTCTGTTTCTTCGATATTTTCAGCGTTCGCTGAAAACGGGTCGATATTAGAACACTCGACATTTTGAATGTTCAGTGTTCTTATATAGACTCTTTTCACAAAGTATGTATTTTTCGTATTAAGCAAAGATATTGAAGTTATCAGAATTGTATAATATGTTTGCATGTTTGTGCAGTGTTACAGTAAAGCTATTTTGCAAAGCACAGGCATTACAAGATATATTTCACAGAGAACAGCCATTGTAGAGCATGTTTCGCTAAGTATAGTATTTTGAAGAGTTTATTGTCCATTTGAACATTGTTACAAGCTGACAGAGCAGTTTGTTCATACATAATTACAAGGGCTATATTTTCAGTGTGCTTGTGTATACATTGTGTGCATGGCAGATGGATTTCAAAAACCCAGTGCACTTGTGTTTGACAGTAATGTTGCTGAGAACTGGAGAATGTTTGAGCAAGAGTACGACATTTTCATACATGCTGTGTTTTCTGATAACGATGACCATACAAAGGCATTTATTCTACTTAATTTAGATGGGTCAGAAGCCATAGAAAGGGAATGTTCAATTGTATATGCACCTGCTATGTATACCAGAGAGGGGGAAAACTGTCATATCGTTGTACAGGCTGAGTCAAGGGAAGACCCTGACAGCTTAGAAAGTAAATTTAAAGAAATGTGTAACTCCCAGACAAATGTTACAATGGAAAGTCACTTATTTTACACAAGTGAACAAAAGCCTGGTAAAACTTTTGGAGCATACATATCTGATCTGAAAAATACAGCTGATATGTGCAGATTTGGTGACTTAAGTGAGGAGGTGATAAAAGACAGACTTGCATGTGGTATAAAAGATGATGCTGTGAGAAAGATTTTGCTTCATGCCATTGATTTAAATTTGAGTAAGGCCATTGAGATTTGTCAGCTATATGAGCTCACAGAAAAGCACACAGATATGCTTACAAATGAGAACAGCACTAGAAAGCACTATGGCAACTGTAACCCCTGCAGCACTCACTGGTAAACCCCAGAGCTTTCTAGCAAATTCCAGAGTTCACACAGTCTCATTGAAGCATAAGAGTGAGTCAGCAAACTCAAAGCATGGGCCCCAACCTAGTTTCATTGTCAGCTGTCATAATTTTGGTGAAAGCCATGAATCTAAAAGTGAAAAATGTTTAGCCTTTGGACAACAATGCCACAAATGCAATAAATAGAATAATTTCAAAAGATTTTGTAAATCAAAAGGCCCACATTCTTTTATAAAAGGGAACATTTTAAGAAATGAGTTGATCAGTTAGACAGTGGCAATTCTACTCTTTATGTTGATGGTGTGTTAGTGCTTCATGAAATGGTCAATGCCGTAGATTTAAGGGCCAAGAATGAAGTATTTTCTACTGTTTGGATAAATGGCAAACCCACAGAGCTCTAAGTTGACACAGGTTCCAGGTGCAATGTTATGTCAGCAGAAACATTTGCTAGAGTATGTAAAGGTGAAAGGCTTGATTTGGCAAGGTGTGCAAAGTTTATTGCTTATGGAGGTGAAGAAACTCAAACCGAAGGCTTAATAGTGCTTTTATGTTACTTCCAGCAGGGTGGAAATAGCTACGACTTGTTATTTTATGTGGTCAAGAGGCCCGTCCAGTCATTATAAGGGCTATTTAATAAGGAAGTGCATCATATTAGCTTAAAAGATCACTATTCTAATTTTGCCCAGTACATTTTTTCTACATATGCTGATCTTTTTGAAGATAAACTAGGCAAACTCTCAGTTGTGCACTCCATAAAGTTAGACCCAGAGGTCAGTTCAGTTATTAGGCAAGCATGTAAAGTTCCAATAACCATGCAGGACAGAGTCAAAGCCGAGTTAAATAAAATGGTGTGACAAGGTGCAATTTGTCAGTTGAAACTCCAGTGGGTATCTTCCATGGTGGTAGCTCATAAGAAAAGCTCAGATGACATCAGAATATGTATTGACCCATGAAATTTGAACAAAGCATTAAAGAGACCTCATCATTTTATCAAGATTGGAGACATGCACTTATTAAACCTGTTTTAAGGGAAAGGGGAGTAGGACAAACCCAGAATCATATAGACCCTTAAGTCTACTTTCATGTTGTGGAAAAATAATGGAGAAGGTAATACTGGATAAGTTATTGTCAGAATTGGATAGGTTGGGACTTGAAACCATATATCAGCATACATATGTTGAAAATAGATCTATTACCACCTGTAACATGATGTTCTAAGCAATATAATAACAGCTATGAATGCAAAATGGTGCTGCGATGTGATCTATATAGATTTAACTTCAGCATTTGACAGGGTCATACACAAAACACTGATCAATAAATTAGTACAACTAGGTATTGATGTACTGTTGATAAGATGGATAGCTGCATGGCTTACACATAGGACATGGCAAGTATCGCACACCAACTGGACAGGTGAAATCCTTGGTTACAGTCAAGGTATCCCACAGGGCTCTGTACTAGGCCCTTACTTGTTTAGATTGTATCTTTCAGACCTTGCTTTTTTATCTGAGGTGTTCTACAGTCTATATGCTGATGACCTGAAATTGGGTAAACTGATTACAAGTGTTACAGATAAGGCATGTCTGCAAAATAATTTGACTAAATTGACCATTTTGGCACAGGAGAATATGTTGATAAATACATCAAAAACTAAGCATATGAGATTATGGAGACATAAACTTGAAAGGTGAATATTTAATACAGCACACATTGATTGAAACTGCAGACTCATTTAAGGACCTGGGTATATGGGTAGATTCGGCTATGAGTTTTTCTAATCATATCACCCAGTTGGCTAATGATAGTTATAGAACTATAAGTTGCATAAAAATATTTATAAAGTCTAGGAAATCAAACATAACCAAGTCATTGCTTGTTAGTTACATTAGACCCAAACTTGAGTATGGAATAACAATATGGAAACCCTATAGGAAAACAAGCATGAATAAACTGGAAAGAGTACAGTAGAAATATACTAAGGGCATCCATGGATGTGAAAATCTAAGTTATTATGAAAGACTAAAATATCTGAACTTGTACAGTGTCTCTTACAGATATTTAAGAGGAGATCTTGTTCAGGTATATAGGGGATTTAGAGACAACTACCTCTGGGAATATTTGGGATTATCAAAAAGTACTAGAGAATCATCAGATAACCTACGTAGAAGATTCTATAGGAAGGAGAAGTGTACTAACTAGTTCTCTGACAGAGTAGCTGATGCTTGGCACAGACTACCAAATTACATTAAAGCAAGTACTAGTTTAGATATTTTTAAGAACAGCCTGGACATTTATTATAAGAACAAGTGTTTTGGTATACTGGCAATCTAGATGGGCATTAATGCCTGTGCTTGAAGCATTTGTATGCATGTATGTATGTATGTATTTATCATACAATATGCACAGTTGAATAAGTTGCAGCCTTGATTGCAAATGCCATGTTTTTTTTTTTTTTTTTTTTTTTTTTAAGATGCAAAGAGTTCAGTTTGGCAAATTCAGCTTGACAAGAAATCATCATTGCTCACTGCATTCAGTACTCTATTTGGTAAGTACAGATTTTTGAGAATGCCATTTGGGACAAATTCTGCAAGTGAAATCTTTCAACGTCCAATTATCAATTTTTTTCTGGGTATCTGTGAAGGCTGCCAGCTTAGCCAGTTAGAATTTTATAGATAATTCGATCATTTGTAAATATTAATGTAAGGCACAGGCTTGTTGTCTTAAATGGAAAAAAAATGCTGCTAGATGTGGAACTGCAAAAAAATGTCACAACGGTGCTCTCTACTAACCAAGTAAAAGCATGTTGTGACCCTTTGATCTCAAGTTGGCTCCAGCCCATCTAGATGAAGACATTCTTTCTGTTGTTTTACCCAAGAGTTAAATTGCTAGATTTAAACATGCAAATGTATTTTTATTATTCTGCTTCCTGACCAGTTGCAAAATAACACAAGGAGATGTTAAGAATGTAAATGTAGTTTCTGTTAGCCTGTGAACCCAGGGATGTGTGAAGAATGATGTAATGGGAACCAGGAATGTGATTTTAAAAACAGAGAGAATTAGAGAGCTTTATTTATTTTTGTCTTGACCATCCAACTCACAGCACTGTCTTGCTCCATAAGTAAGTTTATCTTTGACTTGTGTTTTCTCCTAGTAATAGCAAGAAACTAGAAATATTAGACTAAGTGTTTTCCTGTGATGTCAGAACTGTACTACTGAATTATTTTAAGTATTTCTCTGTGATCTCTGAAATCTTGACTAGTACTGTGTAGTAAGAAGTATTGTCTTGTGTTTTTAGTATTTATTATTAAATATTTTTAAACCTTTCAACTCTGGCTGTTTTGTGTAGAGATAATTTAAGCTCTAGAGTTCATTGCATATTTATAGTGATTACTGTACCTTTGAGTAGCTAATAAATATTAGCTGGGTGGTGGCAGTGATTTCTACCGTATAGAGTGGGTAAAAGGGGCACAGCTGGAGAACCTGTGCCAGCCTTCCCCAGAGTGTCTGTGTGGTTGAATAAACTCTTATCTCAAAGTGTGTGTGTGTGTGTGTGTGTGTGTGTGTGTGTGTGTGTGTGTGTGTGTCAGCTACTTGGGCAGGGACACAAAGCACTGGTTAGACAGAGAGTGTGCTGGAGATTTTAGCTTGCCCAGCTGGCTGAGATCTGGACCCTATAGCTGTGCCAGTGGGGAGTCTTATTGGGGACCTGGAGAGCAAGGGAGTGACCAGCCCTGGACTGACTGTGACCGCTGTGTGCTCTTAAGGGACATTGCACTTTACTGTGTGTATTTGTTATCCTTTTCTCCTATATGAGACGCCCCTCACTGGTGTTAGTGGTGAGGATTGAGGCTCCTTCATTGCTGGACCAGGGCACGGGCGTCACAGTATCCTTGTGCTATTATAGTTGATGACAAGCTAGTAGGAGGTCATGATGAATCTGAGCATAACAGAAACCTCAGAAAAGTTCTAGAAAGGGCATGTCAAGTGAATATTTAGCTCAATCCACAGAAATGCAAATTTAGGCTACTAGAAGTTACTTATATTGGTCGTTTATATACCAGTTGAGGCTTATGACCAGACCCTTCTAAGCAAAGAGCCATTTTCGAGATACCAACACCAGACAATGCTCAAGCCCTGCAACATTTTCTTGGCATGGTTAACTATCTAGGTAAGTTAATTCCAGACTTGAGTCAACTATCAGCACCACTCAGAGAGCTGATATGTAAAGCTGTATCATTGTTTTGGTTAGAGTAACACCAAAGAGCATTTGATGTCCAGAAACAGAGAATTGCTAGTCCACCAACTCTCAGATACTATGATGTTCAAAAGCTAGTTACTCTTTCATCTGATGCTTTGAAATTTGGTCTTGGTGCAGTCATTCCACAAGATGGTCCACCTGTTGCCTATGTATCAAGAAATGTTACCCAAACTGAAATGCAGTATGCCCAGATCGAGAAAGAGCATTTGACAATTGTGTTTGCATGTTCAAATTTCCATGATTATGTTTATGGTAGACTTATCCAAATGAAACAAAACAGAGCACCAACTTTTGGTCACTATCTTGAGAAAGCTTCTGCATTCAGCTCCAGCTAAACTGCAACGTATGATGCTGAGATTGCAAAGGTATAGTTTCACTCTTGTTTACAAGAAAGGCAAACTTCTTTATCATGCTGATACATCATTCAGATCACCCCAAAACACCAGAGAACAGAATGAGAATGAACACTTTGATTTTGAAGTCATGAAAGTGAGAAAGTTTTCTTCTATGTGTCTTGATGAGTTGAGAGATCATACAGCCATAGATCCAGTTTTGCAAAGACTCAACAACTTTATCATCAAGGATACCTGTCAAAGCAATCTAGTTTACCTCAAGAAATAGAACCTTATCTTCCATACAGAGATGAGATTTTGTCTGACAAAGGTATCATTATGAAAGGTCCAAAAATGATTATTCCAAAGTCCTTCAATAAGAGTACATTACTTTCTTGCATTGTGGTCACCCAGGTATTGACTCTACCAAAAGAAGGGCGAGAGGACTAGTATTTTGGCCTTCTATATCATAAGATATTGAGAGGGTACTTTTATCTTGTTCTGTGTGTAATAGTCCAAAGCCACATCAGCAGAAAGAACCACTTCAGCTAAACCAGGTTCCTGAACTACCTTGGTTGATGTAGCCACCGACATCTTCAAGTGGAATGGTCAACATTATTTGGTGTTAGTAGACTCTTACTCTAATTGGTTCAAGATTGACCTACTTCCTAACCTGGCATACAGTACTGTCATTACTAAGGTGAAGTGTCATTTTGCAGTGCATGGTAGTCCACACAAAGTTATTTCTGACAATGGCACACAGTTTACAAGCCAATGGTTCAAAAGATTTTCTGAAGAATGGGACTTTACTCATGTCAAAAGTAGCCCTGAGTACCTGCAGTCAAATGGTTTGGCAGAATGTGCAGCAGTTCAAAGTGCAAAACAGTTACAAAGAAAGTCAAAATGAGATAATATTGATGTTTTCCTGAATCTCTTGAATCTCAGAAATGTTTCTCGTGACAAACATCTTGGTTCATCTGGTCAGATACTTCTGTTGAGACAAACCAGAATCACATTACCAATCTGTAGTCAATTGTTGGTTCCATGTGTCAAGAACAACAAGTCAGTGAAAGCCAGTCTGTTGAAGAAATGCCTAACTCAGAAGTTCTTGTATGATAAATCCAGCAAACCATTCAATCCACGCGCAAATGTCTAAAGGTTACGATTGGACTGATGGGAAGAATATTTGTCCAGAGCTGAGATCATACATTTTGGATGCACAAGGAGCAGAGGTTAGACAGAGTCAGAAACATTTGAGACCAGTGTCCAAGCCTATACCACAGCACATTGCCTGTGAGAAAGACTCTATCTCAGAGTGAGTTGTCCAGTTTTCCAATTCCTGAGGAAGTTCCAGAGAATATTCCTGCTCCTGTGATGAATCCAGAAGTTCCTGGTATGAGTTGTTCACCGAAGACTTCTTCTGTTGCTAAATTTAGCCCAGATTGTTACATTATGATATTTGTTTGTATCTCTAAACCATGTACCAGATACATTGCAACTTGGACATGAACACTGTAATTCATTTCTAATGTCTATAGCAATGCATGTCTAACCCTAATATTGTTTTTACAAAGGGCAATCTTTTTAAGAGGGAGGATGTAGATCAATGTGTGTGTATATGTACCTTTAAGAAGCTATCCAAGGGCTTGGACAAGTATATAAATACTGAGCATGTGTACGTCTGACTGCCATTTTGTTGTAAGCTGTTGAGATGTAAGCATGTATGCATGTAAAACTTTGTCTGTTAACCAGTTTGTTTATATTTTATGATACTGCTATCCATCCTGATGTGTTTCTGTGTATTAAAGCATCTAAACAAAATGCTTCGGCTACTTGTTATCTCTGTTAGAGAGGGACGAGCAACAGGTTCTTTACAAAAAGAATACAAGGCAAAAACACAATGTCCTGTGTAGATCGCTTCAAAGCCCTATCTCTATACTTGGTTTCCTACAGACTACTAAGAGGTGATTTATGCTTGACATATAAGAAATCCCTGGACCCCATTCTGATGAATTTTCTGCATATTCGTAAAACAAACAACATCAAAACTACGAGATCTAAAGACTTAATTTTTGCTTGCAACGTAAATAGGACATGTTGGAGAGACAGATATGTATAAAAAACAAAAAATAGGTGTATTGGTGCAGAAAAGACAATGAACCAAAGAAAAAAGCACCAAAGGGACCGTAGAAACAGTTTTTTAATAAAATAAATAAATAAAATCATCCAAAGTAATTCATGTTAAGTGCTTTCATCACCATAAAATGACTTCATCAGAACCTGATATTATTTATTTATTTTATTAAAAAACAGTTTCTACTGTCCCTTTGGTGCTTTTTTCTTTGGAGACAGATATGTATCTTAGAGAATTTTCTTTCTCTGGAATAGGCTCCCCATCCATGTGAAAGAAAAGCTTTCCCTAACCCTGTTTAAGCATAACTTGGACCACTGAATAGGAAATCAAAAATTCACCCCTGATCTGGTACCTACATCTCTGATGAACAGAGGCAGTCAGTAAATCATGTCATAACCATCAATCACCCCTAGTGGTCATTACCCTAGTATACACCTATGAACCTATGAAGAGGTGGGTTTTGCAAACAGATACCAGGCATTACAATCAATACACACTAGCCACCAGTTATACCAATAAAAAAAGTGTTCCTTTCCTTGCACAGGGATCACTACAGGGATCGGGGTGAGGAATCACTAGATACCAGGGTCACAAATTAATTAAGTGCCAAGCATCCTCCAAAAGGGTCTCACAGAGACGGATAACTGGTGCCAGAGCCATGGCCTAAAGCTAAATGCCAAAAAGTGCATAGTCATGCCCTTTGGGAAAAACAAAGTGCCCACAAATTACCACATAGGTGGTAATCCATTAAGTACGGAAGAAGTAATTAGGGACTTGGGGACCCAAGTAGATAGCAATCTCTCCTTTGACAATCACATTGCCAAAGTGGTTAGAAAGACCTTCTATATAGCCCACCTTATCATGAAAGGGTTCACATCTAGATCAAGAGAGGTCATTGTACCCCTCTACTCATCACTTATCAGGCCCATAATTGAATACAATGCCCCATTTGGGATGTACCTTACCCGACACCTGCAGCAACTGGAAAGACCCCAAAAGTCCCTCACCAAGAGGATCAAGGGGCTCAAACAGATGCCCTATGCAGTTTGGCTAAAGAAACTCCAGCTCTACTCAGTTGCATACTGCCTACTCAGAGGCGTTCTGTGTCTGACGTATAAAGTCATGTCCAACCCAGAATTAATGGACATGCTTCACCTCAGGAAATCCAAATCCCTTAGAGCTACACGCTCCATGGACTTGAACCTCAGCACAGAAATAAATAGGACATGCTGGAGGGACAGATTCATATTCCAGAGGTTCCTCTCACTCTGGAACAAAATCCCAATCCATGTTAGGCAGAGCCCCTCACTGACCCTCTTCAAGAGAAATCTTGACGACTGGATGGGAGATCGTAAGTTTATCCCTGGGATCTCTTCTGTGTCCCTGCTTGACAGAGGTACAGTAAACTAACCTTAAAAGGGCTATCTTCTGTGACCTACTATACAGAGGCACAGTCAACTAATCTAAAAGGGTGGCAGAAGCCAAACGCACTCTGGCTAGGCTTATAAATGCCCTAGGGCAGATAGCCTAGTATCAACCTATGAACCTATGAACCTATAAAGCATGGACAACACTACAGGGATCAGAGGTGATGGCTAACACTGGACATCAAGGATTCTGCAATGTGCCATAACGGCACTTTAACTGCTGTGGTGATCTGCAGGGTGGGGGAACCACAGAATGACAAACAGGTTCAGGAGGGCAGATATTAGGATCGTGGTGTGTTTGTGTGTGTGTGTGTGTGTGTGTGTGTGTGTGTGTGTGTGTGTGTGTGTGTGTGTGTGTGTGTGCGTGTGTGTGTGTGTGTGTGTGTGTGTGTGTGTGTGTGTGTGTGTATATGTGTTTGTGTGTGTGTACTTATTTGTTTGAGAAAGTGCCTACATTAGCATCAGTTTACTACTGTGATGTGTACATCAGAAATGATCTGTACATTGCAGTAGTAACTGCATTTTAGAGGCATGCAAATTAGGTGGTAATGATGTCTTAACTCATCATGGCTAACATGTCTCTGAATTGCAAATAATTGTCATTAGAGCACTTTTTTTTAGAGCTTGTGCATTATGGACTGGGGCAATTTGTAGATGCCCTAAGGCATAGGCTTATACCAAAGCCATTATAGCCTTTGAACATTGATAATTGGAAAAAATGGGACAGGAATGCTGAGGCTTATAAAGGCTCTAGGGCCAATAGCTTAGTATCATCTTACGATCCTATGATCCTATGATCCTATGAGCTATATGGCTTGCACTGTGGCCTTTCCTGAATCCCCGGGAATGGCAGTAAGCAACAATAATAACAATACATAAAACTATATAAAAAATAAATCAAAGATTCAACCATTTTTAATGTATTAGAAAAGCCTTTACCAGGGTCTAAATAAACCCTTCAAAAATATGAAATGTAACTGATGTTCTGAAATAGCTCTGAAGTTCACGCCCCTGAATCAGGAAAGGTAGTTGTTTCAGCAGACTGGTGTAAGATCATATAAAAATACTTGGACTGGTGTTTCTAATTCAGTCTCTGAAACAACCAGCAGCCCTTCTTTTGATGAACTGAGATGCCTAAATCAGATGTAATGTTACAGCAACTCCTTTAGGTAAACAGGACCCAGAATGTGAAGGGCACAGTAGGTGTGGTTTATGATCTTAAGAACCCACTTTGAAAAATTAGAAGTCAATGCAGATCCTGCAAAACTCAGGATATATGCTGATCCTAGAGGCAGCAGTCAGTAAGACAGCACAATACGCTTGGTCTGAGCAATATTCCTAAGATGGAAATAAGGTGTCTTGACAAAATACAGCATCTACATCATCAGTGTCAGTCATAGTGTAGCATCTCACTCAAATCCCAGATCTCAGACAGTGTCCTTATATGCAGTCCAGGGCAGAAGCAGTGAAGGATGTGATGGATGAACAGAGGTGTGCAGTAGGAAGGCCTCAGTCTTATTTTGGTTTGAACTTAAGGTTATTCTGCCTTAACCAGTGGGCAGCTGTATCCTAGCACTCCGCAAGACAAATATTCTGTCACCTGATCCTGGAATTAGCAGATAAAGCTGAATATTGTCAATATGTGATTTGCAAAATATAATTCTCCCTATAATGACCTCCCTTAGCAGCAATATGTATGATGTGAAGAACAAGAGAGGCAAGATAGAACTTTGAAACACATTAGACTCTAGGTGGAAGTGACTTAATCCCAGACCTCACCCTGTGGGAGTTACCAGAAAGTTAAGAAAAAAAACCCACTCCAACACAGAGCCCATACAGCTGCAGTAATATTTTGTATCAGATACCACCAATCAGGTAGGCCTACAATAGAATACATTCATCGATCCCTCATCATGAAGAGGTTATTTACCACTCATACGAAGATTGTGTCAGTACTGTGCCTTAATCTAAACCTGGAATGACAAGGATCCAGGAGATCACGAGATGTCAAATCAGGATACGTGTGTATGTACAAAACCTTGCAGTTAAACTTCCTTGTAAGTACCAGATTAGAGACTCGGTGGCAATTCTCTAGACAATTTGGAAAAAGTGAAGGTTTCTTAAGAAGCAAGAGAACCAGTGCCTCCTTCAAGGAGATAAGGAGCATCCCTTATCTCAGAGATGATATCACGAGCAGGAAAATAATTAAACTAAAGAACTCAAGACAAGTCCAGACTAGTCTTGTAGGATCTACGTCTGAGCTGTGATATGCATGCCACACAGAAGAAACAACTGACGCGATCTCTTTATGGCCCAGATAGTTTTATTTTTATTTTATTAAGCATACTGTTTCACAGACATTTTCAGAGACAACCCAATCTTTATTGGCAGAAAAGTATATACATAATAAGAGAAATACAATAAACAGTTAACCATAAATGTATAAAATACACTAAAGAATTAAATGAGAGAGAGAACTTCGATACAATTCAGGGGTAATGATAACACAATACATTTAAGAGGTTTATAGTATGTGATACACAGCATAAGATACAGTGAAAACAAGCAAGACATAAGAGAAAAAAAGAATGGGGGAGCATGAGGTGGAATCAGTCATAGCAGTAGTGATGTCGATATGACAGTGGACTGCTTGTAAGAAGTTACAGGGGTTTTATAAATAGCATGTTCATAATTATGAACTCAAGAGTCATTGGGCTGTAGTAAATATTGATTTGAAAATTAGGCTAGGTGGGTCTTAGGGCATACTTATAAACTTAACCATGCTTGTCAAATCAGTGACTTTGAGAACTTTGTTTTTTGAGAGATTTATAAAAGGCCTGTAGGTCAGTTGCACTTCTGATATTGTTTGGAATTGTGTTCCAACTTGCAGGGGCTGCTTTGCAGAATGCATTTTCTGCTATAAATAATGTGCATGGCATCATAACTTAATGTATATGTAGACAGTTTAATCTGTAGATGGTTACTGAGTGGAGGGCAGTAGGGTTCATTTAATAATTTGTAATTTAATGTATTTAACAGGAACATGGCCCTTTTTGGACTCGTTATTCAACATGGAGGAGGAAAGCTAGGAACTGGTCCAGTTTAAGCCCCACATATTTTTGTTCTGATTCAATAAGGAGACACAGGTGTTGTGGGTCTGTTACACTAGGAGCCTGTGCAGAGTGCAATGTTTTTTTTTCTTCACCCCAAATAACATTACTGTCAATTTTTAGTGTTTAATGATACTCTGTTGCTGCTTAGCTGGTCCTGGAGATTTTTGAAGTTTATGTGCTCTGCATTTCAATTTCCCATTGTTCAACGGATGTCTTTATGTTATAACTACGTTATGTACATACAACAAAGAGTTGAGTTTGGGTTCCTCCCATGGACGACTGTTGAGTAGAAGGGGGAAGATGACTGGAATTTGAAGAATCCCAGTATTAGTATATGCAGTTGGATTGTTTATCTTTTAGGCAATGATTGAGAAAGTTGTTAAGCAGATGTTTTTTTAAACCAAAGAATTTGCAAGTTTTAAGCTTTAGTAGGAAGATCTTGTGGCCCACACCATCAAAGTAAAACAAATAAAAATTACCTCTGTGAGTTTTCCTTTCTTAAAGTTAGTATACATCTTAATACTGAGTGCGACTTTCACTGCAGTGTTGCTATATTTGAGTATATGACTGCAGTGCTTGTCAGACAAGATATCATCTTGCATGAATTGTTGTAATATTTGCTCATAGATAATTTCTTCCCATAAGTTTTTACCTGGGGGATTCAAATTGGAAATTCGCCATTAGTCATCAGGTAATACAGGTAAAGATGATATAAGTATGGGAGTTATGATGGATGGCATGCTTGAACAAAAACAGGAATGCATTTTATTGTCAGGGAAAAGTTGAAATGTGGCAAGGGAAATTGCCATTATTTGGTGCCCAAAGTACAGGATTTGGGAGTGTATTTTGTAATTGTTGTTATTGATGTGGCTGGACATATTTTTGAGAGGTCTATATTATGACCTTGAAATGTCAGCTCTACGAACACCTAAACGTCAACCCCTAAACAGCAAAAGCTGAAAAGTGTGAACAGCCACTTCTGCAAATTTTTTCACAGGGAAAACAATTGCTTGGCCAGCAAACAGACAAACTTTCAAACGTCACTCCTCCCCCCAACTAAATATACCAACTCCGAGATAGCTCTATATTGAAGAAAAGGACAAATTCTCGATAACGCCAAGCAATTTTTTTCCCTGTGAAAAAATTTGCGGAAGTGGCCATTCGCGGTTTTCAGGTTTTGCTGTTTATAGGTCGTCTATTAGTTGTTCAGAGAGCTGACGCTTCAAGGTTCTAACATAGACGTGTTTTTGAGTTGTTTCTTGATATGGTTCTTGATCATAGCTGAGAAGTAATAAAAAGAAGGCAGAAGAGGTAGGAATATAGAAACTAACTTAGTGATGGGGAGAAGGAGAGGAAAAATGAGCTGTGGTGAGTTCGGTAGGACAGGGTTCTGCACATTATATTGTATTCCGTCTATAATCTCAGGCGTTTGTTTGCTGAAGTTAATAGTTTATCCAAATATTGTATGGTTTACCAAGTGTTTTACATTGTTTTGGAGTTATGCAGCATACACTTTTTGCAGATTTTCATTGGTATTCTGATTTAGCATATTTTGGTGAAGTCTATTTTTTTTAAGAGTTTTGCAGTGGTTGAGTTTCTCAGTATTGTTGGGGCCTGTCTTCAGTCCTTACATGCATTGGAATGTCAGCCATTATCTGATTTAACTCCTCATTGCCTTTACAACAGTAGAGCTATTAGTAGATTCTGAATGGGACTTAGGATGCCAGTGAACATAGTGAGAAATCAGGGTCACTACCTACATACACAGCAGCCCTCCCAGTATTATTTATTTATTTACTGGCATTTGTTTACTGGGAAAGTCCACTGGGCCAAGAAGAGGTCATTTTTAGTGGAGGCCTGGGGAGAAAATCTCCACATGAAACACAACATAGACTACATAGTAAAATAAGGCATCAATTTTAAATACATACAGATGCAATGGGGGAAAGATCACTGGCAGAAAAACACTAGGAAAATATACAACACTTGATACATACAATATAAAAACTAATACAAGGTAACAGAAGTATAACTAGCACAAAAATAAGGTAGAAAAAAAGCTTATATTTACACACTAGATACGCCTAATATACTAAAATAATATTATTCAACTAAAGTTGAATATAGTAATCTGAGTGAAAATAAGATGCCATGATTACAGAAAAAGAACTGAGATTATAGGAAGGGAAGAAATTTATAGGCTATATAAATTATAGAATAAGAGAGGAAAAATAAAAGAGAGACTATGATAAGGAAACATGTAAGACATTGTTAGTGGCGACAGAAAAAAAAAAGAGTAGAAAGAGTAAAGGTAATAAAGATGGAGATCACAGGAGAATGTCGTTAGCAGTAATTGAATATGAGAGTAACAAAGAAAAAGGAAGTAACAGAATGGCCTACGGTCTTGGTAATGGCGGGAGGAAGTTTAGTGCAATTACAAATGAATTTGGAATAAAGGTGTTGGCAGAGGGGGGGTTTTTAAGGAGGCAGCACATTACATAGCATGAATGGTTGAGGGAAGGCTATTCCAGGTGTTAGCTGTAACCCAGGAGTATAGTTGTTGACCAACAGATCATTTAGGCTTCTGAATTTGGAGGAGAGGTTGGTTTTCTGATCACAGGGACCTAATGGGGTGATAAAGGAAAATACGGGCTTTAGGACAGGCAGTCTTGAGGTTTAGTAAGTAATTTTTGTTTGATGGTTAACTGGAGATAAGTTAGATAGTGGAGGAATTCAAGTCAGTTTAATATTTTTAGAGGGATGTAGTGGTAGGTGGAGCGATGTTTATTTGTAGCAAATTTTGCTGTCTTGTTGTAACATGTTTCTAGTTTAAATGGAGGTTAGCTAGTAAGGAGGCACCATAGACTACAAATGAAAGTAGATAAGTAGATGCAAGTACTTGTTTAGTGTAGAGCGAGATGAAATTTGTATTTCTATAGAGTAGTCCTAATTTTCTGTGAGTTTTGTTGATGTTATTTTGTATGTGTAGTTATATTTTAGGGTTTTGTCAATTATAATCCGTAATACTTTGGTTTGGGTAAATAATTCAGTTCTGGTGTTGTTTACAGAGAAAATATGGAACTGAGTTTTGTTAATGACAGTGTTTCTTCTTTGGGGTGAAAATCATGAGTTTGATTTTACTTGGGTTTAAAGACAGGTGGTTGTTGTGAAGCCAAGTCTCTACTGCAGTGAATGCTGACAGAGTAATTTGCTGTAGTTGGGTAAAGTTATTGGAAAAGCAGATAATAGCAGAGTCATCTGTGTTCTGTACAAGAGACCCTTGCTAGAATGATAGGTGGAGGTTGTTGATGAAAATATTAAACAGTAAGGGTCGTAATATGGAGCCTTGGGGAACACCAGTGGGGATATGAATATATGGGGATATAGCATGTTGCCATTTTATGGCATGTTCTCTCTCAGATAAGTAGCTTTTGAACCAATTAAGAGAGGAAGTAGAAAGTTCAATATTAGAAAGCTGGAAAAGTAGAAGTTTGTGAGAGATAGCATCAACAGCTTTAGACAAATCCAGAAATAGGGAAGAGACAGTTTTCCTAGAGTCTCAAGCTTTATTAACTAGATTCATAAAGGAAATAAGTGCAGTTGAAGTACTATGGCCAGGTCTGAAACCATGTTGACTTTTCATAAAGGAGTTGATTCTTGAGAAGGAATTGTAGAAGCTCTTGAGAAGGAATTGTAGAAGTTGTATGTATACACATTTTTCTAGGAACTTGGAGATGGAGGAAAGAATAGCTACAGGATGAGAATTGGAAATATCAATAAAGGTACCCCCTTTGTGGAGAGGTAATATGTATGCTTTTTCCAGAGGAGGATTATTGGAAAGATTTATTAATGACAATGCTGATGGGGTAAGCAACAGTATCTCCAGCATTTTTTAAATATTGTGTGGGTATGCCATTACCTCCAGTTGAGCAGGATTTTAGTTTCAGCAGTTTTTTTTTTTTTTTTATGAAAACTTTGAAAAAGGTATAAAGTTTGAATTTTGACAAACAATTGGATTTATCTGAGTTTGTAAGGATGGATGAGGGGGAATGGGTCATGGTTGTCATTTGGCCAAATATTCTTTTAGTAGAGAGATGAAATTGGGTCTGAATATGTTGAAAGACAGGAGTATTACTTGGAAAGTTAAATGCGGGAATAGGTTGAGAGAAAGTGGCTGTGATATTAGCTATAGTGTCTATGAAATGGGAGTTAAAGATGGTTGTGATTTGTTCTACTGATTTGTCTAGGAAGGGACAAGGATTAGTTTTAGAGCTTGGGTTTAGGAGAGTATTTAAAGAGGGCCAGAATATATTTGGGTTATTTTTGTGTTGTTTTTGCAGGTTCAAGTAGTGTTCTGTCTTGTTTTTAGACAAGCTTTTTGTCAGATTATGAAGTTGTTTGTACTTTAATAAGATGTCAACAATCCACCATTTAGACCTGTAGTGGCAGCCAGGGGTTTGAAGACAGAACCCCTGGCAGTATTTGTGGATGCAGGATCCCAGGGTGTGGTTAATGGGGTTGAACATATATTAAGAGACTCGTGGCATTGCTTGAAGCATCTGAAACAGATAGATACTTCAATTCAATATTCTTTTCTCACCATTGATGTGGTAAATTTATTTACAGACATCCCTCATGACGAAAGTTTAACTTACATTAGAGAATCTTTGTTCACAAGTGACAAGATTGATAAAACCAAAATAAATGCACTTGTAGAACTTATGGAAATGGTTCTTAGGAACAATTACGTTTTGATGGTGAATTATTTCACCAGATTGCTGGTATAGTCATGGGCACTAAATGCAACCCTGTTTATGCAAATGTAGTTTTGTTACATTGGGAAAGAGTACACATCTTTCCTACAGACTTTATGGAAAAGATTTTACTATATAATTGTTTCCTTGATGACATTCTAATTTTATGGAAAGGAAGCGAACATGATACAAAAACTTTTGTAGAGTATTTGAACAATACTATCACCTTTCTTGAATTCACACATACCTGGCACCTGTCGGAAATTGACTTTCTTGATATTCACTTGAAGAATACAGACACAGGTTTGCAGAGTAACATTCACAGGAAGAAAACTTATCCATATTCTTTATTTCATTTCAATAGTTGTCACCCGTATCACCAGAGAAAAAGCATTGTTAAAGGGCAGATGGTGAGGCTGTTGAGGCTTGTCAGTGATAACAAAACAGTTTTGAAAGAAATGTATTCCCTTGTAGGGATGTTTCTGGAGAGAGGTTACCCTTTAAAACTTCTTTTGTATACAAAATGTGAGGTTGTGCAAAAAAGACCTACATCTTTTTCCCCCACTTTGACATCAGGTATTAACATAGTGTGTGTTCATCAAAGGGAATACCCTGATATACTTGTTCTGAAATATAGTTTTCTGAGCTCATCTTTTATTGAAGTGATTAAAAGAACATGGCAGGTATGTTTTGATGATCATACTAAGGAAAGGCTGGGGTCTCAACCCATGGTTGTATTCAGTAGGGGAAGAAACATCCAAAATATACTGGAAGATAGCAACTTTAGATGGCACAGTTCTTTGATGTTTAAGTGTGGGGTATGCAGATACTGTCATTATATTAATGATGGGCCCTATGTGACAATACATGGATATGATTATGCCCTTTCATGCCCAGGTATATGTAGCTGCAATACCACAATGCTGGTATATGTGGCTACATGTGTCAGCTGTCATGCTTTCTATGTGGGAAAAACAGTATGCAGGCTCAAAGACAGAATTGGGGAACATCTGAGAGCCATTAAAAGAAAGGATGCACATAATGCATTATTTGGCCACAGTAATGTTTGCTCTAATTTTAAGAAATTTATTTTCTTTGTTATAGATTGAGTTGCACCCAGTGTTAGGGGTGGTGACGACAGGCTTTTGGTTGAAAACAAGGAATTCAGGTGGCAGCTTAGGATTAATGCCATGCATCCACCAGGATTAAATGAAATTATTTCACTTATTTCTGTCTTAAAACAGAGATCTAATGTTGTTTAGGGGCTTTTATATGGCCCTTATTGTCCACTGGGCCTGGGTCTACATGCTTTTTACATTGGCTGTTTTATGATGATTTTTTCCACATCAGTTGTTCTATGATAATGTTTTTGTTGTTTACATCTGGCTTTTTATAGTACAACACATTTTATTGAAAATTGTTTTCTAATTCAAGTGATTTTATTGGATTTTCTCATTTTATATTACTTATGAGAAAAAGAAGCCTTATTATAGTTATAGAGGATTTTTTTAGCATAGTTACATAGGAATTTTTTCAGTGGTTTGTAGGAATGGTCATGCACTTGTCATTTTATATTTAATGATATTTTAATTTGCTTTTTCATGATTGGTTAACTATTTGATTGATGTAACTATATAATTGATTGTATGAATGCTATCCAATGACTCTAATGAATCCAAATTAATGGCGAAAATGCTTAGTCACTGGATTACCTTGTAGTGAATAAAGCTGGAGTGTACCCGGTCATTTGTTGGGATTATTTGTTTTTTTTCTTAGTTTATTTTCCCTTTTTGGGTTCACTTTGTCTGTTTGAGATTAAGCACTTATAAGTATAGGCAGTAGGAAAGACAGATATTACTAAGTTTTTAACTAACTGGTTGGATTAGGTAATTCTCTTGAAATTTGTCATTATTAGGTTAATAATTTAGCAGGATTTTAATTTCTGCTTATCTTGTATATATATATTTTTAATGACCATATGAAGACATGTTTATGTATTGTAGTAAGAGGATCAATTAGGGTTTTATTATTGTTTAATACAATTTTTTCTTGCATTAGTTTCCAGTATGACTTGTATGAGAAATTTAACCATAGAAGAATTATATTAAAGATAGTAGCATTTATATAAAATTCGGTATTGGGGAAGCTAATGCCTCCTTCCTCCCAGCTTGCAACATGTCTTTGTAAGGATATCCTGGGTTTTTGGGGATACCAAAGAAATTTTAATAAAATGTTATTAATTCTTTTTGAGATTTTCATAGGTGGGGGAATGATTAAAGACCGACTTACATAAAGGATTTTGGGAAGCAATATAATTTTAATTAGCATTAGTCTGTCTTCAAAGGTAAAATGGAATTTATTCCAGTTATCTGTGAGATTAGTAATTAGATTTGTTAAAATATTATAATTTATAGAAATTGTACTCTTAAGACTTGATTTAATTTGTGTAGTATCCCAGTTGAAGTGTTTCTAACTCTTCATTTTCATAGTTGCTTTTTTATTTATTAACAAAGTCTGGGTTGTGTTATGATTAAATTTTAGTCCTGATAAATTTTCAAATAAATCTATTAGAGTGTTAAGCAGGTGATCCAAGGAAGTTTCAATGTCCTCACTAGTTAATAATAGATCATCAGCAAATAACTGAATCATTGGAGATAGGTCACTATTGAGGTTATAGTCTTTGATGTGGATGTTATTCCTAATATAGTTAGCCAGTGGGTCTACAGCTACAGCAAAAATTAAGGGAGAAAGAAGGCAGCCTTGTTTTGTACCTTTTATCAGCTTAATGGGAGGGGATAAGAAAGAAACTATCTTTACAAAAGAAACAGAGTTCTCATAAAGCTTTCTGATTAATTTTAGAAAATCTGGAAAAATGTATATTGTTGTATTGTTTTAAATAAGTAAGAGCAATTTAGTAAATGAAATGTTTTATTTATGTTTAGACTCAGTATTGTTAATTCATTTTTATTTTTAGGTGTTATGTATATTAGGGTCAAGAGTCTTATTATATAATCTTGGACTTTTCTAGGGTTTATAAAACCTGTCTGATCTTCTGTTAGGCTAGGTATAATGGAATTAATTCTATTTGATATTATGCTCATGAAAATCTTATACTCTATGTTTAAGAGTGAGATGGGTCTATAAGAGGAGCAAGAGGTAGGTTCTTATCAGCTTTTAAGTATGGGTGAGATGAGTGAATATTTCCATGATGGTGGGGTATAAAATGTATTTTTAATTTCATGAAATGCATTTAGTAATATTTTTAAAATATTGTCAGGGAAATTTTTATATATTTCAGGGAGCAGGCCATCTAACCCTGGTGATTTATTAGCTTTTAAATGATTTATTTGATCTTTTGGTTCTTTAAATGTAAAAGGTCTATCAATTTTGGCAATATTTTTAGGGGATAAGGCCTTTGGGGTATTATCAATTAAAATTTATCTAGATTTCCATTTTCATTTATAGGTTTTGGGGTATTTATATTCTCATAGGGTTTCCTGAAACCTTGCAATATGCTATTTAAATCAGTAGCTTTTATTTTTCCCTTATTTTCTACATATATCATTTCTTTAATGTGGTTTCTTTCATTTAAGCATTTTGATCTTACTGCAAAGTTTGTGTAGACTTTTAGGGTTAATTGGGTATGAGCATAATTTGATTTTCTCTAAGTTAATAGATATTTTGTGTTGCAAGATAGTTTGCTACTCTTTGTTTAGTTTATTTATACTATCTAAGACTTTCTTATCATTAGGCATAAGATTACATTTTAAGTTGTCTATTTCATCTTGAATATCATGTAATCTTTTATCCCATTCCTTTCTTTTTTGTGCATACCAAATTTTAACCTTTCCATATAACACCAATTTTAGGGTGCCCCGTACAATTGTATCTGATACTTCTCCATTGTTATTTATTTCTAAAAACTGATTAACTTCTGATAGCATCCATTTTTGAAAGTATTTTATTTTTGTAATGTAGGCTAGTATTCTTTGCCAATGAATTAAGGGTTCTGTATGGAAATTTATATTAAAAGTAATGGCATGGTGGTCAGATAGAGGGCAGGAAATTAATAGTACATTTTCTATTTTTGACTGTAAAGAATTTGATACTAAGACTTTATCAATGTTAGTTTGTGTCCCAAACCTATATGAGTAATGGGAAAACTTTAGGGAAGAGGAAAGTTTTATATGGTATATTTCTTTTAAATTTCTCGTTTTAATATAATTATGCAGGTGTGTTGCTACATGGGAAATCTTAACAGGTTTAGGATTTGTTGTTTCACTAGAGGAAAGAATGCAATTAAAGTCTCCTGGAATTATCATTTCTCCTGTAGAATGTAAGGTTATGGTATCTATGTATTTTTTTACGGATTTTGTACAAATTCTGGGAATCCATTAAGAATTTATAAGTGTATAGTACTTTCTTTCAAGTTTAATTACTACTGATGTTATCATTCCATCTTTGTCTATATATGAGTCTATAATTTCAGGGAGTCTCAAGCTCTTTTTTAAGAATTAGTACACCTCTTCTTTTGTGGTTAAATTGGGAACTAATCACTGTTTTATATTTTTTTAGTAAGAGCTTATTTAAATCCTGAAATATTAAATGTGTCTCTTGAAGAAATACTATGTCTGCCTTATGTAAGGAGAGGTACTTATTAATACTTGCTCTTTTGACATGGTTATTTAGCCCATTTACATTTAATTATAAATATTTATATGTTAACATCATTTGAAATATATGATAGTTCAAAGTAATCATAATGATTTCCTAGAGGGTTTACAGTGTAGGTTAAAACAAATTTTGTTATGGACTGAGTTTCTGTAACTAATAAGAAAAGTATTATAGTATTTATATTAACATCGTTCTTCATGGAACCTAGTTTTCCTGGCTTAATATGTATTACATATAAACCGGACAGACCCCTTCAAAAACCAGGCACAGTCCAGAAGTAATCCAAAAGAAAACCAAGTATTCCAGCTATAAAATGTTCCACTGTTGTAAAATAAAAAGCACAATCCAGTTGTAAAAACCTACTACACTTTTTTTTCTGTTAAGCGCTTTTCATCTTGCTTATAGCGAGACTTCTTCAGACCACATACAGTTACATCACACTGTGGTATAAATCCTGTTCCACTCTCAACTTCCCTTCAGTTAATTACACAAGTAAACTGTGCTGCTTGATTGATAAATCATTAATAAATTATCATCATTGATAAATGATACATCAATTAAGTTAGTGTTTCACTGTTACTTAGATTTCAATAAATGAAGCTCCTAAATAATGTGCTGTGTGTGTTGTTTACATTAAAAATATGTAAGTTCTTGTTGAAATACATGCACTTACATTGTACAATAATTAAATCAATTTCGTAAGTTTGTGTCAAGTATTATGAATTTATGTTTATGTTTAAAATAAATACTTGTTTAAAATACATAGTTGAAAAACATATTTAAAAAGTTATGAATTTATGTTTAGCATAAATACTTGTTTAAAATGCATAGTTAAGAATACATACTTAAAATGTTTCACTTCTACTAAGTCTATTACTTATAACATACCTTAATACATAAATAAATCAAGACATTAACACATAAATCACCTCTACGAAAACTGTTGCAACTATTTGCTTTAAGCATGCAGTATTTCAATAAATTTAAGTATCTAACAAATCGTATCTAACAAAGCTGTCTGAAGTACATTTCCTGAAGTTTATAAAACAAACAGTGCTAGTCCTAAATTGCCTGATAATGTGCATTCAGAAATGATGAATAATAAATGAATAAGCAGGGGTGAGGAAAGGCAAGGGAAAAGGCGGGGGGGGGGCAAGGAAGGGGAGGGAAAGGAATTCTACAAAACTTTCTATGTACCTTCGAGAATGCATGTTAAAATTTGTGACTTCATGAATAAGTTATCTTGAAAGGCTCTTCAATTTCAGTATACAAGCTATTGAATAAATTTCATTCAAACCAGGGGCATGATAGGCATGGGTTCTTAGTTGCCAGGACAATTCTAATTTTTCCAAGAGTAAAGCAATTGGTCTCCTTCTCCTGTCTTCTACAACACTGTCTATTGCTTGAAAACCAAATGAGAGGTTCCTGAATTCACCTACATGTCTGGCTAAGACATTTTCTAGTTTACACTTCCTAATACCATAAAGGTGTTTGTACACCCTTTCCCTAAGTTTCCTGTCAGTTTTACCGATATAGAATGCAGGACATGATTTACATGAAGCTAGGTAAACCACACCCTTGGAGTTACAGTTGAATTTGCATTTAGTACTGTACTCCTGCCCATGGATAGAAAAGTTCTGACCTGTATCAATGTAGGGACAATAAGGGCACATCTGGCATTTATACATTCCTTTATTATTAACAAGTACTTTTCCTTTATTTCCTTCCAACAGATTCTTTAGGTTTTTTTTCCTTTTCTAAAAACTGTTTTAGGTGGCCCTTGTAGTTTACCAGATAAAACACTATCGGACCGAATTAGGTCCCAATTCTTACTTATAATGTTCATTATAGAATACCCATCCAAGCTGTATGAAATAATAAAGTCAGATGGGCCTATTGGGTCTCTTGCATTACCATGCCTTTCTGATGAAATTGATTGGAGCATGTCCTCCACCCCCAAAATGGATCGGTAAAACCCCCTCTGTCTTTTGTTTACCACTTCCACAGTTAGGTCCTTTACCAGTCGTTCAGGGTATCCTCTCTTAGAGAACATTTCTCTAAGTTTCTCACACTCTAATAAAAGGTCTTTCTCATTTTTCCAACCTGGTGATGGCAAACTGGGAAAGGGAGTTTCTAAGAAAGGTTCCTCACATTGCAAGGCAGATACATTTTTATACACGATTTCTTGGTGACATTTTTATGTTAATTGAAGGTGACGAAAATAATGCCATCCAGTTAGTGTCATATTTGAACAATACAAGTTTTTGAAGTTTACTTACACTTTCAGTACGGATAGAATAGCTTACTTAGACATTGCTTTAAAGAAGGATTTGAAATACAACTCCTATACAGCTAGAATATTCAGAAAGGACACTTATTCTAATGTATTTCTGCATTTTAGTAGCTGTCACCCTCTAACCCAGAAACAATCAGTGGTGAAGGGGCAGCTTGTATGGTCTCAAATGAGGAAGACTTTTTAGAGCTTTTTATTTTACAACAGTGGAACATTTTATAGCTGGAATACTTGGTTTTCTTTTGAATTACTTCTGGACTGTGCCTGGTTTGTGAAGGGGTCTGTCTGGTTTGGAGATTCACATGTATTTACTTGTTGTCATTTTTTTCTAAGAATATATTACATATAAGCCTCAGATCTGCCAACTCATGTCACTTAAGAGTGGGTCTCTCCAACTGCATATTTTACTAATGCTTGGAGAAGGAAGGAAGGAATATGCATTGTAGAGTCTGTATAATCTAGCAAATTATTTAAAGCTATATGCATGTAAGGTATAGTACCTTAAAAATTCTTACAGTCAAACATTTTGAAGATGATAAATGTTTAAATGATGAATGCATAAAAACAATCTATGAATTGAGGCATGTGTTTCATTAGAACCTAGCATTTTACTTATAGGCATTTATAAAGTTCAGCAAGTTACAACAAATGTTCTAGGTCATA
Source organism: Protopterus annectens (assembly GCF_019279795.1). NCBI lineage: Eukaryota > Metazoa > Chordata > Ceratodontiformes > Protopteridae > Protopterus > Protopterus annectens. Next base: position 1,489,443,792 of record NC_056743.1, on the reverse strand, counting down.
AGATGTCAAGACAAGTTAGGCAAGTGATTGTAAGAATAGTAGTGTATTATGTACTCTTATTTATCAGTAACGTCCAATTTAAACAATGAATACCATCTTGGCAACATTTTAAATAATATATGTTTCTCTCATTGTTATTTATTTTATATAGGAAGAAACAGTTGTGTCTCAATACATATATTTTTTCCTTCACCTGTACTGTCTTGACATTCAGTATTCAGTTAATCTCCATATTTGCAGAATATGTAGCTTACAAGGTATTAAAATCAAAAAGAAAAACATAGCGGAGTCTAAATTAAACTTTATCATATCATAAAGTATAACAAAATATATTAACAGTATGGCAGTGTCTTATTAGGTGTTCCTATGATGTAGTTTATTTTGTTTTGCCTTCTTATATTTATAGTGTGCTACTTATTAGCAGAGATGGCATGATATACCTTGTAGATGGATATAGCCATAGCACTTGAGAAAGGGGATATATATTTATATATATATATATATATATATATATATATATATATATATATATATGTATACATATACATATATGGGAGCACTTTATAAGCTCGAAATACTGAAATCTCAAATTTCAGAATCTCGAGCTCATAAAGTGGAAAGATTGGAAGATCGCAACCCCAGAAGCGGGAAATTCAAAATCTCAAATGCGGGAGATTTTGAATTAGCGGTTCTGTTGTTGCGCTGTGTTCATGGAATCAGGTAAGTGTTTATGTTTAAGGGTGTTGGGTAGGGACTGTAGTGTGTGTTAGTGTGTGTTGTTACTGTGATGTGTGTGTGAGAGAGGAATGTAGTTTGTGTGGTGGTGTTTCATGTGTGTGTACATAGTGCGACCTTGGAGTTAGAATATTTAAGTGGGGGGTGCAGGGGGGTTTGCCCCCCTTCATATAATAAGGGTAGGTGTGTGTGCTTGTTTACTTATGTGTGTGTGTGTTGTATTGGTGTTTGAAAGTGTTGGGAGTTTGAATTTCATGGTTTTGTGGTTTCGGGATTTAGGCTTTTGCGGTTTTGTTGTTTCGGGTATTTGGATTTTCCACTTTATGGGTTCGAGATTCTGAAATTCCAGATTTCAGAATTTTGAACTTATAAAGTGAATCTATATATATATATATATATATATATATATATATATATATATATATATATATATATATATATCTATATATATATTAATATGTCCGAATACTAGAATTTTATAACCTATTTAATTCTAATAGGCATGTCAAGTCAATGGAGTTATAATGTATCTTCCCCAATCCTGTCCATTATTAAATGCATTTCTGTGTCTTGTAAATTTCTAACAAATTATTTCAGACAAACTAAAACTGCAGAGACTTTTTAGTATCTAAATCCTAGGTTTAGAAAAGTGGGCTATTCATAAAGTCTTTAACCAGTTGTCGCTACACTTTCACTATTTGCAGAAGACCTCTGTCTAGTCTATATAACCACTTCTGGAACCATTCTCTTTATAGTCTATATCTGGAATATACCATTGATAAAAGTTAACATCATAATATACATCTCATGTTATACAGTTGAAGGAGGTCCATATGAGGTCAGGGTCAGTCTTAGCAATGCTTTTTTTCCAAGAATGCAGTTTTCATTTTTTATCCTTAAAATTACTTCAGGTCTTATACTGTCAAATGGATGATTGTCTTGGAATATTGAGTATTTTTTTGGTAATGTCTTCATGAGCCATCATGAGGCATCTTTCATCAAGAATTCTGTAATGCTGAGTACAGAGGGGTTGCCGTCTTTTAATCAGATCTGGCATTAGGGCCACTTTCTGTTTATGCTGTAGCGTATCATGATCAAAACAGTGAATTTGTGGTTGCGGGCTCAGTTGAATCTCCTCAGACTGTATTAACAGTGTGATAAGCATCTCTGGGATGGATTTTGAATTGCTAACTAAAGGTTTGTAGAGAGGTGCATTTGTACATTTTGTGTGACTATGCTGATATTAATAATATGTATGTGTGTGTGTATGAATTTGTAGTTATTCAAGCATTATGTTTCTGTACTCCTAATGTGTGACGTAACTTAATGGGTGAAAAGATAATGCTAGTATAATCAGGTTAGTGATTTCATGTTTGTTTTTAATTTACATATTTTTTATACTAGTTTTTCTACACATCATTTTAATATATTATGTGTTCTATTCAGTTAGTAAACTAAAAGACAGGGTTTATAGGAAATGCTATTTTTTTTTTGTTAGAGGAAGCATTGGGAGTGATGTTTATAGAGAAGAGGGGTGTTTAAACTAAAAATGTTGCAACACAGAGGGTGGTCGGGGAAGGGAGGGGGAGGTGACCAATTCAGGCTATGAGAGTAGAGCTGCAGTAGCTTTTCAGTCTGGACATGCATAAAACAACATAAAGAACCCAGGAACAGTGTAAGAGATTCAGTCTTTACATAGTAAATTAGTGAGAGAAGGGAGTAAACTCTGTGGCTATTTCGATATACACCAGTATCTTACTGGTTGACCAGAAGTTGTCAGAGATTTGGGATGCATGGCTAGCCTTAAAAAGGCCCTTGTGTTTGTTAGCCTAGTACATAACTATGAATCTATGGTTCTTCCACTTTGTGGGCTCCAGGTTTAGTTTAACCCATTAAAAATCAAGAGAGTGTACACATGAGTCACTGTATGATCCAATGAGTAGATCAGTGATAATGGGCTACCTATTTTTAGCAACCTAATCCACAAAGAACCACATAACTTCCTTCCAGAAATCTGATGAAAAAAGCCTTTCGAATGGCAAGAAAGGCTGGACTACTCAGCGTACCAAACATGCAGAAAATTACAGTGAGTGATTCATTGTGACAGAGATTTTATCACACACAAAAAGTTCTTTCTAGTGTGAAATCTCTACCTTGTAAACAAAGCAAAACAATGTTGATAAAGAATAACCTTGCCATCAAGAAGACCTGTCTTTCCCCTTTTCCTTCCATTGACCACAGCTTATGGTCAAACCATGGCTCACAATGTTCAGATAGCCTGTAACATACACTATCAGGGGATTAAAAAATCCAGAGATTTAGTAACATCTGTTTATAGGTTTGAAACTCAAAACACCCAGCTCAAAAGTCCATCAAATAAACCGAATTCAGACAAGTAGAATTAGCGCTTTCAATCACTTTTAATACTGTGATCTTCTTCAGAAATACAAATACAATGTCCACCCTTCCCTTTTTATATTACAACAATTACCTAAAACAGGAAATGACATGTTAATTGATATTAAAACAATTAAATGACTTTATATATATATATATATATATATATATATATATATATATATATATATATATATATATATGTGTGTGTGTGTGTGTGTGTGTGTCTGTTTATATGTATATAAACTGATCTATTTAAAAAAATCCATATATACAATCATCCTAACTTATTCATAAATAATGATTATCTGTACTAAAATGATTTTGTTTTTAACCTATCTATACATTAAAAAACATTTTAAATTGATAACTTCATTTAAGCCTGGGGCTTTGTCTGCACCCAGTAACAATTGCCAGAAAGCTTCTTTGCATTCTAATATATTGTTTAAATCACCACCAAATAATGCTTTTTCTACATTATCCAAAACAAAAAATTCAAACTTCTTGAATTCATTACGTCACAGCATGCCTTGATAGTGCATTCATTCTATCTTTCTTCTTTATTGCCAAATGGTGCTCATATATCCTACGTTTGAGACTTCTCTTGGTTTTACCAGTATAATAATTTCCACATGCTGAACAAATAGCCACATAAACAACATACTCACTGTTACAATTGAAATATTTTTTAGCCCAAAATGTCTCCTTAGGATACCCAATTGTTACAAAAGATGAATTACTAATAAACTTACACTGTTTACAATTGTTACAGCTATATGTACCTTTTTTATTAGTGCACAAGCGGTTGGAACTACCCTCCTTCTCTTTACCAGATTCTAACATGTACTTGATATTAGTGATTCTTTTGTAAGTGAATCTAGGTTCCAACCCTATTGTGTCCGCTAATTCTTTATTGCCTATTATTATTCTCCAGTTGTTTTTTATAACATTTTTGATGTACCACATTTTGTTAACTATTGGTATGGGAAATTAAATTCTGTAATCATTTACCTCTCTCATCTCTCTCCTCAAATAACCCAGGCTATTTGGACACACTGGACCCACCATTACTTCCTTAGAGTGTAAAATGGGCTTAGCCACACCATTTCTTAATGTCTTTATCTGTTTATAGGTTACCAACAATAAATCTGTATTCTTGGTACTCACAAAAATGGTCAATTGTTGGAGACAAAGCCATACTATTGACACTTAGGTAACTAAATATCTTGCTCAAATTCTGGGGGTGATGACCTAGGGAGGAGCAATTTGAAATGGACTGGATAGTGGTTAGACCAGTAAAGTGAAGCCATCGTCAAGACCTGTTTTCAAAGTCAAGCTGGAATATTAAGTTTGAGAATCGGCCACAATTATGGGTGGTTGTGGAAAGTTCCAATGGTGGGTGGGAGGATGGCATAATGGTTAAGGTGTTTACCTTACAGATACAAGGTTTGATTCTCAAATGGGGTAATTGGCTAAGCGTGAAATGGCCCACAAGGGCAGTTAGCCTAGTACTAATCTATGAACCTAATCTATGAACCTAAAGCCAAATCTCTCAAAAAAGTAGCTCAATATTGAATTTGCAGGTCTTGTCACTGGCCCAAGCAAAGTCACCAAGGATTAGCCAGCTTGGACATCTATGAATTAGGCAAGAAAAAAATCTGCAAACTCTTGCACATAAGCTCCAAGGTAACCTAGTGAATAGTAAACCAAGAGGAATATGTTCCTGCCCCCAAAGACATACTCACATGAATTACATACTCCAGCTTCAACCTGGATTAGATACATAAAGGAAGAAATAATGGCTGCCCCACACCACCTCAAAAGATCTATTAATATTCCACCTAGAAGAGTCATATTCCTTTCACGGTGCTGCTCATTGAAGCATGTAGTGACTCAGTTGTGGACTGTCTTGATTTTTGATGGGCTGAACTCAACCTTGAGCCCACATAGCAGAAGAACCAGAAGGATATTGGTGTATTTCAAAATAGTCACAGAGCTTATTTCCCTGAGAGGGTGGTTGGCATAATGGTTAAGGTGTTTACCTTATAGACAAAAGGTGCAAGCTTTTATTCTCACATGGGGTAATTGGCTAGGCTTATAATGGCCCACAAAGGCAGTTAGCCTAGTAGTAATTTATGAACCTATGAACCTATGAGAGGGTCACAGATAACTTTACCTCAGTCCCTGGAAGTCCACTCTCAATGCATGTACACATTATCTAATACCTGAGAGTGAATAACGGTGGCTATCTGTTTGGGGGCAGGGGCCTTGACATGTGGACATGTCTATCATACAACTAAGCCTCCATGAGAAAAGCCACATCAGATTCACAAAGCATATCCATGTCAAATCCCAGTTTATTTGTGATGTTCTTTCCATAAAATATACTGGATTCTGCAGTACTGGAGCTAAAGTTCTTCTATTTTGCTTTTGCTAGATCTAATCATATCCAGTACCATTCCTACAATATTTATAACTTGATGTCTTGTATTCATCCTTTCTACATCTCTACTTGCTGTCACTTGGCAAGTTTCAAATGTTTGCAGTTTGCTTGCATTTACCAAGTAGAACCCAGGTTTATTGTTGATATATTTGCTTTTCTCTGCATATGTCAGTGTCACACACTTATATCTTCATTCCATGTACTATAAGCATATTATACCACTGCTTCTGTGTTTGTTTAAATCATTATGTAAGTAGTTGTACATCAGTGATCAAACTGCATTGCTACTGTGGAAGCACTGCATGTAAACTATTGCATACTTATTGTTGGTACAAACTTATTTTCTGAACTGTATAGTATAACCTGTAGTAACAGAGCTGCATCTTTAAAAGGGCTTCATCAAGTTGACATACCAGTCAACTGACTAGCTAACTAACTAACTAACTTGGTAAAAATGCTTACTTTGGACATCTAGGCTCTAGTCCTGAGACTTCCTTACCTGTCCAAATAGGGGTTGTGTTTGGTCAAGTAACTATGGACCACACGGACATAGTGTTTGGTTTCTTTCAAGGTCAGGGGCACAGACTCTTACTAATACAAGCCGTCTTTATTCTCTGGAATAGTGCTTCATGAGGAAGATTCTGATATGCTTTGGAATCCTTGATGTCTTTTTGTGGAACCAAAGGCTATATATAATTCTCGAGTGCTCAGTTTTTGGTTAGTAATTCCCCTTCTCATCCCATTTCCTTTAAGAAAAGACCAAGAAGAGCTGCAACTCTTCTAGTCTCTCTTCATCCTCACAAGTGAGCCTTTGCTAAGGAAAATTCTGGAACAGGGAGAAGTATGTATGGGATATCATCGGTGTTTGCCAAAATCCTTAAACTTGCAGATGACTGCCATCTTGTTTGGAATGGCACAGCAGGTATCACTTCTCCTCCTCCCACGCTGCTGGTTTTCTTTGAAGCAGTTGTAGGGCTTAAATAAAACCTAAGAACATGCTCATGTTTCCCTCCAGCACATATGGCAAAAAAGTAAGCACAGTATTAATCATGTTCCTTCCTAGAGAATAAGTCCCCAAGGAATTGGACTGTGGTTACAAAGTGATCTGAGATGACTGCTAATCTTGGAACAGATTTAGATGCACTTTGCCTGTCTTGTCAAGCTAAGATTAATGCACTGAAAATAATATTTTTCCAAAAGTCTTTTATGTATTGTGCCATCTTCCTGTGCTGACAAGTGATAGATAAGATGCAAATGTTAATCAAATCATTTCTTTTAGAAGACAGATGCAGCGAAGATGAGAAAGCATGTACAGTATGAGCCTTTTAATAAATAGGGCTTTGACATACCTTACCCAGTAAAATATGCATTGGTTTTCACAGCTCACAGATTAGTAACTCACAATTGCTTTACTAAAGATATGTGGCTACAAAGCATCTATCCTTTTGTAGCGTAGGGCTACTCTACATCTTTCCCCACCCTTTAAAGAAAAAAATTCCCACTAAGTGCTTAAGAGAAGCTTTGAATAACTCATGCTTGTAGGACCTGTTGCTGTGAATCACTGAACGCTAATTACTAATAAAAATGTCAAATGGGGTAAATAGCTGCAGAGAAGTAACAGTGTCATGATGGCTACCAGGTGGTGTTTTATGTTTTCCCACAGCACCAAGAAAATTATCAGTGAAAAAAAAACAGATTTGAGAGATTCTTTTAAGAAAAGGCAGTCGTATATGCCTTACACACTGAAGATCTTTTCCCTCCGCATTTAACCTGAATAGACATTTGTCTTTGGCCTCCTCTGATTTCACTGAAAGTTACCATTTCTAGAAGATACTACAACCCAAGCTAAACAGCAGTAACTGATGAACCTCCAAAGTTAAAATTTCTCAAAGGTTCTATTAACTTAGTCTAAACAGTAGTCACATGTAAGTCTGCAAGTACCTGGGAATATGTTAACCTTTATGGACGAATTTTCTTCAGTGCAGCCAAGAAAATCATATACTGGTATTCATTACAATTTTTCCATACATGTGGCATAATGCATTTGAACAAAAAAAGATGCACAAATTTTATGCAGTGTTATCATTGAGTCCGACCTGTACTCACTACCTTTCTGATTTGCACGCAATTTTGATGAGCACCCTTATGCAGAGTACGTAGGTAGAAATGAGAATGGTGACTAAATATCTTCAGCAAAGAGTTGTGACTAACCAGCAGTTCTGGTTACTTGGGCTCTCTCTCTCATGGACATCTCTTACCAACAACTGATCTCAGGAGTGCATACTGTTTTCCAGTGTATTGGAAATGTTTCCCGCAAAGAACAGAAGTAATCCTCAGATATTCTCTCTAGTTGATCTGAGACCTTATGTATTGAATAAATGATTTTTAATAATTCCCAACAGTTCTGTGTCATCCTACTGTTCTGGAAGAGAGAGATGGCACTTACTCAGATCATGTTGCAAGTAATATGTGACTTCCTTGACTTCTCAGGAACCTGGGAGTTTTAATACAAATCCATTATAAAATATTATCAGAGTGTTTTAATCCTTAGCTGATTCAATAAGAACAGCAAATCAAAACAGAATAAACAAGTTAAGCACATTCATTGGGGCTTTGTCTGTGTTGTAGCTGAAAGTGAGCTCTGTGCCATGCATATTTATAAGCCAATTAACTAATTACTTTGATTATTTTAATTAATTAGCAAATGAGCCATATGCTTAGGTTAACCCTTAACACGCCATCTGCATATGACTTGTTATGTAGAAAATATATTTCTAGCTACATAGTAAATCTGTAAAAGAGTCACTATACAGGACTGCTGGACCATATAAGTACAAAAATGCATAGTAAATAAAATGCACATAACATAAAAAATGCTGAATGCTGCATTAGCAAAAATATTACTGCATATAAATAATATTAATTTCAGAAATGTCAGTATGTGGTTTGGGTTTTACGAACATGCATATATCTACCTGAATACATACATCTAAAACATATTTGCAAATTGCTATTACATAATCTCTTCTAACATTATATTTTAGCATTGTGCTCACTATGTATTCCTAGACATATTATTATTCAGAAAAATGACAAATTCTTGGAAGACTGTTTTCATCTTTTTTTCAAAATCATTCAGCAATTCTTGATATAACATCTTCAAATGTCCATTCAGTCCAAGACAATATATTTCTGCCAGCATCATAGATAGAGTGCAGTTTGAAACATACTATAAATAAATGGCCATAAGGAGAGTTGGTATAGTTTTATAGTTATTAATTCTTCAAGTTTAGATTAATATATTATGCTGTTACTGGCCACTTTGTTCCATTGTTGTTTCAATGAAAATATTGCTTCTGCAGTTTTCTTCCAGAAAAACATCTTGTTTTCATGATGTGAAGCTGCATCAAAGATTTTAATTTAGTCAAATACAGAAAAAAAGACTTTGGAAAAAAGTCCTCATGAAACAGCCCGGGGTGGGGGTGGGGGGTATTATACTGTTCTACCTTGAGGCAGTTCCTGAAATCTCCTGTGGTTTCAAGTCCACAGCATACCTCTCAACCTGGAAACATCAAAAATCTGGACAACGGACATGAAAAATAAGTGCAAATCTGTACACTGACTAACATCTAATTTGCATACATAATTACATAACCTCATCCACTCCAATGGAATTGTGGGATACCAACTTTCAAACACAAACTGAAGAACAGACAACCAAAATATAGCACCAGAGTTCCCATGTAGCCATTTCAATGTCCCATTACCTGGTTATTACGCCCCATTTACCATAAACACTAATGTGTGCATACTTCTTTACTTCTATAATGATTATTTGGATTTTATTTTTACATTTTGCAGCATATCAATGCACAAACACTAACATACATCTGATAAACAAAGCAATACTGTGTCACAATGAAAATAGACTTGGCATTAAAACTTCTCTGCCCTTGAAACCCACATTCATTGAAACAGCATTGAAACCTGCACCACATCCAAAGAAAATGCATCTGGCCAGCGGTGGATAAAGATTACCTTTGGGCTGTTTTCAAATCATTGGTTCTTTGCACACAAAACAAAAAACATACATGTGTTCTTTTCTTTGATACTTCTTCCTGACTTTATTAAGTTATTCTCTCTTTCTTTTGACTTTTCCTGGTTAGGGGTCGCCACAGTGGATCACCTTGTCCGCTCATGATTGGCAGTGGAGTTTTACGGTGTCGAGTTGCCAGCCCGACACCCAACCTTCCACGGAAGGCACACACATGCATGCACTCATGCCTAGGGCCATTTTTAACATGTCCCATCCACTTGCAGCATGTCTTTGGGGATGTGGGAGGAAACCGGAGCACCTGGAGGAAGCCCACACGACCACAACGAGGACATGCAGACTCCACACAGAAGACACCCCAGCCGATATTCCTTGTATAATACAGCACACTTGTTAGACAGAGCACATTTTAAATTTATTGTTTGAATGAACATTTTCCAGTAGGCTGTACTGTAGGCAAAGAAAATGTATGAACCAATAATTACAAAACTGCCCAGTTCAGAACATCTCCATCATAAAAGTCTACTTCCACACCTAAACTATAAACAGAATGACAGTAGTGTGTAAGCCATAGGCATCTTGCACAGCTTCTCACACTTATTTTCAATTTCATTTTTTTTGGGGGGGGGGACAAAAGGTCAAAAACCAGGGACACATTTTAAACATTGCTTGTATAATTTTGGAAAGTTGCTAGAATAAAATGTTGTGTTACACCACCATGCATGTTACTGGAAAGTCTTGAACCCAGAATAGTATCATCTACAGTCAGTGCAACATACCACTATACTAAATCACCAGTTTGAAAAATAGGAAGACTGAAACTTAATGGCTATCATTTAGTGAATTCCGTTCTCACTTCTCACCTTAGCTCTCAACTTCTTAGCACAAAACACCTGGGCAAACAAAGCCAATAATGGGGGAATACAAATTAATTCTCACTTCTCGCCGTAGCTCTCAACTCATAGAACAAAAAACCTGGACAAACAACAAAGCCAATAATGGGGGAATAGTAAATACAACTGACTCCTCACTCACCATAGCTGTGAACGGTTAGCACAAAAAACCTGGACAAACAACAAAGCCAGTAATGGGGGAATACAAATTCTGTTGTCCATAGTTCTCAACTCCTAGCACAAAAATCTGGGCAAAGCTGAGAAATGGTGGTGGCTAGGCACTTTAGGCTCTTTTTACCCTGTACCAAAGGTACAGGGTTTGAGCCTAAATACCTCTAGCCACCAGGTGTATTACATACATTGGGGGCATTTACACACACACACACACACACACACACACACACACACACCAATCTGCCTATGGCATATCTTTTGCATGTGAAAGAAAACTGGAGTACACAGGAAAATAGATCTCAATTTTAGGCATACCGCATCCTCATTAGTAAAAAATGGAGTTGGCGTTGTTTTCATTTAGCAGGGTATTACCAATAGATAACCAGATACTTTGATTCTTCTCTGGAAGCCACTTATCAGATCAATAACAAAGTCATAGTTAGTAGCCTCTTGTTCCTGTTTTTTAGTAAGCAACTCTTCTATCTACAGAGTTTTTAAGGGTATCATGCCAACAAAATTAATGAGGCAAAGGAATTAGGTCACAAATATCATTTAAACATCACAGTTACTGTTTTTGGTCATTTACTTGTTATTTAGGAAAGGTTGTTATTTAGCCTGTAAAGTTGTGTCTGTTTCAATGATATTTTGATTTATTCTGTGATGCACTTATGGCAAACATCAAGGCTGGCAATTTTCTGTTATTGTTAATTATTTGCACCAAAAGGAAAAGTTCCTTACCTAGGCAGCAAAGTCAGCAGTTTTGTCCAGCAGCATTCTTCTCTCGGCAGTTCAGCAAAAGTCCCACTCTGGGCAGCAAAGGCAGCAGTTCTTCCATCCGAAAATGACAGCAAAAGCAAAAAAGCAAAGTCCCTCTCTCGTGAAAATGGCAGCATTCTCAAAAGCCAGCAGTGCCCAGCACCTCTCAAAGTCCCTCACTCGTGAAAATGGCAGCATTTTCAAAAGCCAGCAGTACCCAGCACCTCTCAAAGTCCCTCTATCGTGAAAATGGCAGCATTTTCAAAAGCCAGCAGTGCCCAGCACCTCTCAAAGTCCCTGTCTCGTTCTTCCCTCTGAAAATGGCAGCATTTTCAAAAGCCAGCAGTGCCCAGCACCTCTCAAAGTCCCTGTCTCATTCTTCCCTCTGAAAATGGCAGCATTTTCAAAAGCCAGCAGTGCCCAGCACCTCTCAAAGTCTGTTTCTCGTTCTTCCCTCTGAAAATGGCAGCATTCTCAAAAGCCAGCACCTCTTGGCAGCATATGCAAAGCCAGCCAGCATTTCTCGGCAGCAAAGCACAGAAACTGCCATTAGTGGTGCTGCTGTTTAATTCCCGCCTGCTCGCAGCCAGCCAGAAATGATGACATGTGCTCCTTGAGCTCAATTCCAACTGGCTGGTAGCACTGATGGAGATGACGTCATCGCGCACATCATAATGTCAGCTTCGACAGTGCGAAAATTAAAAAATAAAAAATAAAAAAGAAAATAATTTGGAAATGAAAGGCTGCCACTCGGGAATCATGACACCCCTTCATTTGGACCCCAAAACTCAGTAAAAACCGAGTAATTCAGGACAGTTTGGAGCTATGGTCCACAGCCATTGGTAAAGTCAATATGGTGGTCCAATGCCCCCATGACAACCCAGTAAATAAATCTTCATAAAAACGGAATGGAACATCAGTGTTCCAGGTTGACTGTGTTAACCTGAGGGCTCTATCCGTCACTGCTGTGGAGAAAGTTAAAATCATGAGCAGGACTGATGATAAAATACATTTACTGATTTTATCACTGGCCAGCTCAGATGTTTGTCACTCCATGCTACAGTTGCAGAATGATGACCTCTGTTACAGGCCGATGATATCATCCTAAGGCATATAAACTTCCATGTGTCAGAGTGTTCCCATGTTCAAAGCGTGTAGTTTGGCCACCTCTGGCCTGGATTTTCTAATGTTAGTGTAGACTTCTGATGATAGAGGTAGAGAGAAATTCAAGGCAAACTAATTATTCCATATAAACCTGGAATAGAATATCACCTAGCCTAATGATTATTCCAAAACAATGGTCCGGATCAAAGCAAAGATAAAGATAATTTATTTGTCTGTAGCAAAATCAAATATGAACGGGATTTGTGAATTACGTGGTTGTGAGAAAGAAGAAGTGTGTTTTCAAAACTTTCATAAAATTGGAAAAATTATTTAGAGACAGGAGTGATTAAATACGGTTAGCCTGGTGCTCTTTACCCTAGTGAAATCATCTGCAGCTTTATGAGTCAAGTGAACGGTTAGGTTGTCGTAGAAAAACAAGCTGCCATTTTGGACTAGAGCTTATACTTCAGTCTCCATCTGCATGTCCATCCATAGAAATGTTAGTATCATCAACCAGATCTCACTCTCTCTTTCTCAAAGAACAACTGAACTTGTGGAGAAGATACCTTTTTTGAGATAAGCCCTGCAACACTAGAATCAGCTTGACAAGTCTGCAGCAAACATATCCAGTCCTTATGATGTCAGATGATCCTGTCAGAGACCTTGTCAGAATAGAAGCCACCACATAAGGGTTCTGAAATGAACACTTTGTCTCCTTTTGGACCACCTTGTCAATGTAGCAATCACATAGAAGGAAGGCCTGGAAGACTGGAAGTCTTTCTGCAGAATGAAGGGCATTTGGCAGTCTGCCCTGAGATTTCTTTAATAATCTCATCACCTAGCATTTGGAGAAATCTGTCAAGGATGGGGAAACCAGCTTCTCATATTTATCAACGTCTAGGAATGGGGGCTACTGATGTGAGTCTAAATGCATTTTGCCTTCTTACTAGTTCCCAGTGATGAATGATCCAAGAAGGAAGCAGACTAGCCATGTCTGGAATTGGCTGGAGCATTTTTCCCAATGTCCACCAAACACTTGTCCTGCACCAGGGGACAGAGAAATAAACTGTCACAAACATTTGAATCTGAAACCAAGGTAACTGTGAACAATGAAGTGAACACACCTAGGGAAACCTGCATCATTGTCACTGGGATGGATAGTGGTGCAGTGACCAGGACAAAAGCTGAAGCTTGGAATGACCACAATCAAGACAAAGTGGGATCAAGCACAGGACTGAAGAGATATTACTTGAATCCATACCAGATGGTGCAAGCCTGATTGATAAGATCAACAATCTATTTGGCACATAGGGCGACACTGGAGGCACTTATGATAATGACTGCAATTATGTGTGATGAAATCTGATCAAATGTAGGCTCAAAAGAGTAAAATAAAACAGTCTTTTTTTCCTAAAAGACCTCCGAATGTTGAAAGCACTGATATCAACAATGCAAATATCAATGGCTTTTTAACACTAACACCCTAAATGCTAAAAATTGTGGTTCACATACTGGGACCAACAAAAGTCTCAGTGGGACTACAGCATAGACAGGACCTAGGGAACAGAACTGCAGTTGATGTGTAGCAAAGTTAGCAAAGTAAGTGATCACTTCACACTGATGTTAGCTGGGGAAGTAACATGGGACCACACATGCTGCATTATCAGAAAAGCCCACCACATTTTCTGGTAGTCTACATGCAGTAAAATGCTAACATCTGAAGGCAAGGAATAATCAATTTTTTGTCTTCTCAGTCTGAGAAGATACTGAAGAAATACTCTCAGCACAGTGACAGAGAACAGGAGATTCCTTAGAACCAACAATGTCTGCAGCCTTATCATTGCCAGCTTGGAAGGCATTACTAACACATCTGGGTCTTTTGGGATCTGAACTTGGAAAAGAGCCCTTAGCAATACCCCAGTGAGATTTTCTCTTAACATCACCACCATTATTCAAATTGGAAACTTCTCTAGAGGTTGACATCAATTACAAAGTCAAGGATTAGACTAGAGAGGAAGCATTAGTGTTAATCTTCTCTAAAGCGAGTAGTGAGTAACCTGAATCATGGAGAAATCTCACAATTGTGCAAGAAATGTTCCTTGCCCAAACACAAAACACATCTAGAGTGTTTATGTTGAAGAGAAATCCTGTAGCCATGGTTAAATGATGTGGCTCTTTCTTCTCCATTACAGAAGTAACCAATTAATTAACAAACTCACAACAAGGTAAAATAAAGCAACAGCAAAGCACAAGTTATGAAGAAACAAGGCATGCAGTGGGGTAGGGGAACAAGGAAACTTTGACACAACATATTAAAAATGAAACACAGTGACTTAGAACTCACAGGACATGAAGTCAGAAAGAAAAAAACTAATGCAAATAGTAGTAGTGGCTTAGTGTGGTACACACTACAGCTGCCTTTAACTGTTCTAATTTTCATATTCAAACTGTGTTGCACATTTACTTTGACACACTATTCACCACATTGATGCAAAGTGACATATGTTTTGCATTACTTATGCACTCTTGTCTTTGAATCATGTAGATATTATTCAAACATCTTTCTGTACACTAATTGTATTGCATGCTTACTCTCTGAACAATCCCATCTCGTTTTAATTTTATAGCTGTCATTGTGATGACCCTCAACTGGACCTGTAATCAAGGAGCCTCAATCCTCACCACTAGCACCAGTGGGGGACGTACACTGGGAGGATGACAGGTACACACGCAGTATTTCCAGATGCAGCTCTCTGCATCAGGTGCAGTTTCCCTTAAGAGCACACAGAGACCACAGTCAGTCCAGGGCTGGTTTCTCCCTCTTTCTCTACATCCCCAGTAAAACTCCCCACTGGCACAGCTATAGAGTTGAGATCTCAGCTGAGTGGCCAAGCAAAGACCACCAACTCTCTCTATCCAACTATTGCTTCATGTCCCTGCCCAAATAGCTGAAACACACACTATTGGAAACTTGTTTAATACACACACATACCTGGGAAAGACTGGCACAGGTTTACTAGCTATGCCCCCTTTTTCCCAGACTATAAAGTAGTTCTCACAGCCATCAGCCAGCTCTATATCAGCTACTTTAAGGCCCTTAACAAAGGCTGTCCAATCTTATTGTGTAATGTTGCTATCAATACAAAGTTTGACCAAGAGCAAGGCTATTAGGAGAGGCCTACATAGTGTCACCAAATAAATATGCAAGTACTCTCAGAACTTAAATATCTATAGACAGATCAGCCACAATGAAATGTTTGAATATATTTAATAATAAATAATAAAAGAACAAGAAAATACTTAGTGTATATTTACAGTGATAGAGTTCAAAATCACAGGAAATATTTAAAACAACATTGCAGGGCAGTCTCAAATGAATAAAGCAAAATATCTAAAATAAGCTTTGCTATATTCCAGAGTATATCTAAGAGAATTATACTGTTCCCTACTACATTTACTTAATTAGAGCAAGGTAAATTCATGGTGAATGGATTGTCTAGCTAATGTTGTCAGATCAAGGACAGAATACAGCATTCTATCTCTCTCAAAGAGTTCTTAAATTAATATCTCAAATATTACTACTGGGATAGCTTGCAGAATTATATAATTTCTTGTCATCTGACCCTATCTCAAGTAAAACCCCCACTGCTGAAAGCTAGCAGTATTTAGCATTCACCTGTGAAAAACATAGACAAGAGCTTTTCCTCAGATCTTTCAGATCCTGAAAGTCATAAAACAATAAAACACTTCCAAGAAAATATAGAAAACATCTCAGCACAAACATTGTGCCGTTTGCCTCACTGAAACTGAAAGTTAACATCTTTTTTGTGGCCCAGCCATTAAGTCATTTAATTTCGGTTATTTTTCTGACGTTTTGCAAGTTAACCTTCTGCGTTCCAGTTTCCCCTGTTAAGATATATACATTTAAACAGTTACAATAATGTATGTACATTTCCGTTCTACTCCAATAGGGCATGCTGTGGTTACATTTTAAGCACTTTGCAAAAACCTTTTCAACACACACTTCTGTACCAGCAGTTTGATATATACCTGACATACAGTTCTAATACCTTTGTAATACAAGTATCTTATATGAATCATGTTGATATTCAAAACTGACATATACTTATTTACAAAAATTCCAGATAGCTGGGCTGGCTGTATCCCCCCCTTTGTCATAGCCATATCTACCAAACTTCTTTGAATATTCCTGTGTTTGATTTCTCTGTCTTGAAAAAAAATGGTTTCTACATTACAGTACTCTCATACTGAAAGGGTTCTGTCCAACAATTGTTTCTGCTTTTTAGTTAGGTTTTGATTATCTTTTCAGTAACACTTAATTTCCATGCATAGGTTAAACAAATTAATCCAGTACTGTCACTCATAAATTTAGATGACATTTCCAAAATTTGATCCACTTTACAGAAATACTGTTTTACTTTTCATGAGAGTTAATACTGTGCCATCACAGAAGTGTGTTGCCTTTTAAGTTCCAGTCATTGCATCAAGGTTTTTTTTTTTTTTTTACAAAATCAAGTTATAGATTTTTAGTAGAAATAACTGTTCAGATCATTAGAACCATAAAGAAAGCAGTCACAAGTAGCATTGATTAGATTTAAAGTTTTAAACTGGATTTTATAAGTCAAAATAAACAAAAGATATGGTAATTTTTTGATAACATTTAACATTTCAAGATTTGAACATGAAGCATGTATGATATTTGCTTTTGCAGTTGCAAACTCTTATATGAGACCTGCAGTACTGTACATGTTGCATGGTTGTTGACCTCATGTATCTTAACATGCTCTAGATAAACTCAAGTATGATTGAGAGTTTTGTTCCATATCTTGTGCATTGATACGTTTCCTTACAATGCCCCATACAATTTGTAGCTCTCATAAGAACATTCTTCAGTTGCTGGAATTCATCAATAGTAATGTAATGTTCCCTGTATTTATATAAAAATAAATAAAAAATAATGAGCAAATAAATAAATCAATTCAGTAAAATTCCAGTAATGTGCATGGTTTTCAGATGTGGCTTGCACGTCTGTTTGTAGTCATATCATCATGCCTAGCATTGTGATATTGAGAAGAGGGTGTTATAGTTCACTTACCTAATGAAAACCAGTAGGTGCAGATGTCAGATAAAATTAACAAATAAGTCAGAAAATGAGCACTGTGAAATAATTAATATTTCATGAATGAATGCATTATTCATGAAATATTACTTTTATCTGAGTACTCATTTTGTGACCTTATGTCTGCTGGATCCCTATAACAATGACTATTTACAACGTCTACAACCCCCCCAAAAAACAATGACATCACCATTTCTCCCTACTAACAAAGTACATGTGGAACAAAAGAGATAACTGGGATGGCATTGCAACAGTAATCCATGGCATCAAAAAGTCATTAAATAATTCTCATCATGAAAATGCAATGCTAACAAGGAAATCATTTCAGAAAAATTGCTGCCCCCCCCCCACAATATTCAGCACTAAGTAGGCCCTTCACAGCCACACATCAGGAAAGGGGGATAGCATCAGCACTCTAGATACTTTTTTCATTGCTTTATGTGAAAATAGCATTACAGAGGTCACTAGCCAGTATCTGTTTTGTCACTTTACACATGATCTTTTAGCTGATTTCTCTCAGTAGCTTATATATATATATATATATATATATATATATATATATATATATATATATATATATATATGGATTCACTTCAGAAGCTCAAAATACTGAAATCTCAAATTTCAGTATCTTGAGCCCAAGAAGTGGAATCCACAAAACAACTAAAACTAAAAACCTCGAAATTCAAAACCTCAAATACCGGAAGTTTTGAATACTTACGGTTTTACTACACACACACATATACACACACACACACACACACACACACACACACACACACACACACACACACACACACATATACGCACCATCCACCACACAAACACACACAATCACTCTCCTACACCCCCCACACCCCCCCCACTTAAATATTCTCACTCAGAGGTCGCACTACATACAAACACACACAAAACACCACCACACAAGCTACTTTCTCTTCGCACACACACACATCACAGCAACAAAACACACTGACACACACCACAGCCCCTTCCCAAATCCCTTAACATATACACACACTTACCTGAATACATAACCATAGCGGGACTTTAGAAGTGTGAAATTCAAAACCTCCGGTATTCGAGGTTTTGAATTTCACGCTTCTAAACTTTTGCTATTATGTGGATTCGGCTTCTTGGGCTCGAAATACTGAAATTTGAGATTTCAGTATTTCGAGCTTCTGAACAGAACCCATATATATATACATATATATATATATATATATATATATATATACATATATATATATATATATATATATATATATATATATATATATATTCCCCATTTTTGAATGCGTCAGGATGGAAAAGCTTAATGATCAAATATTTATGAGTGATGCTGCTGTGGTTAACTGTGCTGCTAAAATCTTTTTCCCTAGAAAATTTAAATCCTTTCTGCTGCAAGATGAGTGAATATTTCACTGTCTTAAAGTGATGTGCTATTATAAATTTGACATTATTACGTACTGAATATCACATTTATGAAAAACAATCATGTTGTCATAGTATCATGTTGATTTATAACTGAAGAAAAATCCAAACATAGTCATGAATGTCAAGATTGTTTATCATGTTATGCTTAGCAGCCAGTACTTTTCTACCTAATACCCATGTTGTAATTTCTTGACATAACTAGCCATGTGTATCAGAAAGCTGTCAATCAAATTTGTAACGATAAGGCTGTGTAGTTTAAATTAATAAATTCTTATCTTTTAGACAGGTAATGAGTGTTGCTCAAAAGCAAATGCATTCTTTATATTTTAAAATAAAACATGAAAATCTATAGTGTTCAAAAGCTTGTGACGGCTTTATATGACTGGAATGTTAATCTTCCTTGCAAATGTTTTCTTTATATATAATGGCACATGATGCTTATTAAATGCAAATGTTCTTCAGGCATATAACCTAAAATATTTTTGTTTCCTTAAAGGAAACTGATTTTATCAAGCGGTTGCATAGTATTCTCATAAAAGATATTTGAAACTTTGAATAAATGTCCAGACATTTTCACCTAAATTTTGTGTAGAAGATTATCAGGACTGTTACTTTTTAAAGTTTCTACCAAGGAAATATGAATAAAAATGTTACTAGTTGATCAAGTGGAGAATGAAGGCATATGGAACTTGATTATTGAAGTTCTGGCATAGACGCAGATGGCTGAATAAGTTGCCAGATGCCACATTAGTTGCTCAGCTCCTCTGGGAAGCCAGATATTTATATGAGTTTGCAAACAAAACTCATGGAAGGCATGATGCAGTGGGAAATGCTTTCATATGTTCAATGAAAAGGCTAGCACAAGTCAGTTGGACATTATGCCCAGTGAGAAATGTTGATCTGCTATGCCACAGTGAGGACGGTCATTTGTTGTTCTTACTATGCATAGTCCTTTGTTAAGTCTTTAGCCTTAGTGTTGCAGTACTAGAAAATCTAAGGACCAGGTTTAATATGTATCACTAAATACAATGCATGTTAAGAACTGAAACTGACATGTTTTGTTCTTGATCAGTCTCAGGTCAGGTGCATCCTACATCTACAAAATCCAATACTGTTACAGCCAATCTCAGAGGCAATAGTTATATGTATTCTGAATACACTCAATAAAATTCTTCATAAAGAAAACAAGTCTAGTGCCTTGTTTGTTGCACCTTTATGCACACCTTTCTATTATATCTTTTATAGGCATCCTTTATGAGCATTAGTCATATTTTATTTATGGACAGAACCCACACTGTGAAAGTAGCAGACTCCAAATCCGACTTCAGACCAGTGACAAGTGGAGTACCACAGGGTTAAGTCCTGGGTCCTCTCCTGTTTGGTATCTACTTCTCTGAAGTACAGGCTAACACAGAAGGTCTTTGGCTAATGAAGTTTGCAGATGACTGCAAACTGGGAGCCATAATCGAAACTCCTAACGATGTGGACATCCTACAAAAGGGCCTCAATGAGACAGATGCCTGGTGTCAAAGTCATGGCCTGAAGTTCAATGCCAAAAAGTGCATTGTCATCCCCTTTGGTAAAAACTTTGTACCTATGAACTACCACATAGGTGGTAGTCTACTTAACAATGAAAGTGTGTTAAGAGACCTTGGGACACAGGTGGACAGTAGTCTCTCCTTAGATAATCACATCGCACAAGTGGTCAGGAAATCCTTCTACGTGGCACACCTCATCACAAAAGGTTTCTCATCCAGAAAAAAGAGGTCATTGTTCCCCTGTACTCATCACTTATTAGACCCATTAAAGAGTACAGCGCCTCTTTTGGTATGTACCTCACAAGATATCTACAACAACTAGAGAGGCCACAGAAATATCTCACAGAGAGGATTACTGGCCTCAAACAGATGCCCTATGCAGAACGTCTCAAAAAACTCCAGCTTTACTCCGTCACATATCGCCTACTCAGAGGCGATCTCTGCCTAACATACAAAGCTATGTCAAACCCAGAGCTGTTGGATATGCTCCACTTAAAGAAATACCAATCCATCTGAGCTACACGTTGCAGGGACCTAATCCTTGTCACCACAATAAACAGAATATGCTGGAGGGATAGATTCCTGTCCCAGAGACTTCCCATACTCTGGAACAGACTATCTATCTAAAGACATTCCAAAGACATGCATCTGGAGTGTTTCTCCCCAGGCCTCCGCTGAAAACAGGCTCTGTGAAACCTAGTCGGGCATTCCCGGTCAACAAATGTTAAATAAATAAAAAATAAAAATAAATAAAAAAATATCTATGTCAAACAAAGCTCCTCATTAGCACTCTTTAAGAAAAATCTTGATGATTGGATGGGAAATAGGAAATTCACCCTGGGGATCACTTCTGTGGCTCTGCTCGACAAGGGCACAGAAAAATCATTTTCTTGGGTGGCAAAAGCCAGGGTACATTTTTGGCTAGGCTTATATAGACCCTAGGGCCAATAGCCTAGTACCTACCTACCTACCTACCTATGCATCTGTGACAAAGGGGGTACTGCCAGCACAGCTAGCTGGAATTCTGTAAATCATTGTATGTCATTTGTGAATATTAACATGATTTATATAGACGTGTAATAAAAGGGGATGCTGCCATCCCACCTATCTGGGATTTTGTAAATAATTATATGTCATTTGTGAATATCAACATGGTTTCTATAGAAATGTAACAAAGAGAGATATGGCCAGCACAGCTAGCTGGAATTTTGTAAATAATTATATGCCATTTGTGAATATCAGCAAGATTCATATAACATGCTTGTGTTACAAATGTATTAGAAATATATGTCATATAAGATGGTTTGTACAGGCATGTGTGCTGAAGGGGTATTTTATAAAGTACTGAGCTTAAAAATGGATCTACATCATGCCCTGCTGGAAGAGAACAGAAATGTATATACACTATTGCAGCTGTTTAAATGTATATATTTTAACAGTGGAAACTGGAACACAGGCGGTTAACTTCATTACAGCAATACTTCAGAACAATAGCTGAAATTAAATTACTTCATGACAGCAAGAGACAGGTTGTCTATACTAGGGAGCTCACTGTGTTCTCTTGAAGGAGACATAATTACTAGGCTTGAGACATGGAAGTGTTTTACTGTTTTATGACTTCCTTGTCTATATATTTTCACAGGTGGATGCTAAATACTGCTAGCTTTCACCAGTGGGAGTTTTACCTGGGATAGAGTCAGATGACAAGAAATGATGTCATTCTGCAAGTTATCCCAGCAGTAATATTTGAGATTTTAATTTAAGAACTCTCTGAGAGAGACACTGCATTCTGTAGTCTGACTTGGAGCTGACCACAAGACCCATTCACCACACATCTGCCTTGCTGCCCTAATTAAGTAAGTTTCTAAGTTATAGTAATTCTCTTAGATATAGTCAGGAATATAGCAAAGCTTAATTTAGATGTTTTTGTTTATTTATTTGAGACTGTCCTGCAATGTTGTTTTGAATATTTCCTGTGATTTTGAACTCTGATGTCACTGTAAATATTTATTTAGTATTGTCTTGTTCTTTTATTATTTATTATTAAATACATTTAAACCTTTCATTGTGGCTGATCTCTCTGGAGATATGTAAGTTCTAAGATAGTACTTCCATATTTATTTGGTGACACTGTGTAGGCCACTCCTAATAGCCTTGCTCTTAGTCAAACTACCATTTGCATTAACAGTAACATTACACAGTAAGCTTGGACACCCTTTGTTAAGGGTCTTAGCTGATAAGGAATGACTGGTGGCAGGTGAACCTAACTTACAGTCTGGGCAAAAGGGGGCATAGCTAGTAAACCTGTGCCAGCCTTTCCTTGGTGTGTGTGTGTGTGTGTGTGTGTGTGTGTGTGTGTGTGTGTGTGTGTGTGTGTGTAAATCAAACCTCAAAGAGTGCATGTCAGCTACCTGGGCAGGGGCACAAAGCACTGGTTGGACAGAGAAGGTGCTGAGGGTCTTGGCTTGGCCATTCAGCTGAGATCTCAAGACTATAGCTGTGGCAGTGGGGAGTCTTATTGGAGATCTGGAGAAACAGGGAGAAACCAGCACTAGACTGACTGTGGTCTCTGCTCTTAAGGTAAATTGTACTAGATGCAGAGAGCTGGATCTGGAAATACTGTGCGTGTACCTTGTCATCCTCCCAATGTATGTCACCCACTGATGCCAGTGGTGAGCTTTGAGGCTCCTTGATTACTGATCCAGTGGTGGGGCATCACATTTCTTGGTTGGCAGTGGTAGGATATCACCATATTTGGATTCAGTGGTGTGGATATTGAATTCCTGTAGCCTGTAAAGAGTGGTTACTTAAAAGGTGTTTGTACTCTCAGTCAGCCACACAGTGAACATTTAGAGTTTCATATTGCAGTAGTTTTTATTTATTTTTTTATTAGCTTAGTTAGCCAGGGAGAGCAGGCAATGATGTCAGAAAAGGAGTATGGCAAGCTAACAAGGAGCCAGTTGGCTGAGATGTGCCAAGCCAAAGGACTGGGACATGCCAACCAACCTGACCAAAGCAGAGATGACTGCAGCTTTAGTCACAGCTGCATCACAGACCAGCAACCAGAAGGACAAACAGACTGAGAATGGTGATGTACAACTCTCAGAAAATGGACAGTTCAACCTTTCCACAGAGGACTTAGAAATGTATCTGGAGGTAAAGCGACTTGAACCAGAGTTCAAATGGTTGGAAGTGGAATCAGCAGACAGGTTGGGACATCTTGAGGCCAAAGAAAATGAGAAACTGAGATATTTGGAGGCGGAAAAAAGTGATAGGCAGAGGCAACATGAAAAGGAGATGCTGACTATTTGGCAGGGTCATGGAGGTAATGGGGAAGGGAGTAACTGAACCCCAGAAACAACAAAGGTCAGTTAATTTCTTCCACAATTTACAGGGGGTGATAATTTTGATAGTTTTATTCATATGTTTGAAAGGGTATTTAAAGAATATAATGTTGGCCAAGGGCTTTGGGTATGGTTACTGACCCTCTTAGTTCATGGTAAAGCTGTAACTGCAATTTCTGAACTGTCTTACAGATTTCTTAAATTATATTACTGTTAACATTTTTTTTATTAGAGTGTTTCAAGTTAACACATGAAGCTTATAGGAAAAAGTTTTGTGAGCATAGGTGCAAGGCAGATGAAAGTATGTGTGAATATATTGCTGAGCTAAGCACTTATTTTTATAGATGGGTGTCAAGTCACTGCTTTTGAAGGGCTGGCAAACCTTTTGGTGAGGGAACAAGCCCTTAGCACTTTGCCTGATGACATGAGAATCTGGTTAGCAGATAGAGAAAATAACACAGCAGATGAGTTGGGGAAAAAGGGAGACCTATACCTAGCAAGCAGGGCATCCCTGCATAGGAAAGGATACTCAGTGGTGCTCATGGGTCTAAGGGAACCCATGGTGGCAGCCTAAACTGCCCCAACATAGTCTGCCAGTAACAGGGGAAGCCACTAGTCCAGATACATGCCCATGACCAAGGGTTAACTGTTTTAAATGCAACCACTGGGGCCATGTAGCATATAGATGTCCACAGAGGTAAGGTGGCAAAGAAAAAGTGGAAGAGCCAGTAAGTGGAAATGACAGAATGTCAGCAGTAAGTTGTCTGGAGACAACAGGGGTACCAAGCTATCAACAGAGTTTATATCCGATCTTAGTGGAAGGAAAACAGGCCACTGCTAAGAAAGATGCAGCATCTGACATAACCATTGTGAAGCCTGCAGTGGTTAAAGAGGAACAGTACTTGAATGGGCAGTCCACTCCAGTCAGAGCATTAGGAGGTACCCCATTTCAAATGCCATTGGCCAGGGTTTATCTTGACTGGGAGGGTTGAAAAGGAAACAAACAAGTAGGTTTGTTTCAGGATATCCCTGAAGATGCCTTGATAGGGAATGATTTTGTTAGTGCATAGGTTGGTACTAGGCTATCAGCCCTAGGGTCTATACAAGCCTAGCCATAACAATTCCCTGGCTATTTCTTCCCACACTATTTACTTCCCTGGACCCCTGTCTAGCAGGGTGACTGACATGATCCCTGGGGTGAATTTCCTTTCTCCCATCCAATCGTCAAGGTTCCCTTTGAAGACGGCCAAAGAGGCACTCTGCTTGACATGTATGGGCAATCTATTCCAGAGTCTGGGGAGTTTCTGGGTCAGGAACCTATCCCTTCAGCATGTTTTGTTTATTGTGATGACAAGGTTTAGATCCCTGGAGCGTGTGGTTCTGAGGGATTGGGATTTCTTTAAGGGTAGCATGTCCAACAGCTCTGGGTTTGACATGGCCTTGTATGTTAAGCAGAGATCACCTCTGAGTAGATGATATGTGACAGAGTATAGCTGGAAGTTTTTAAGGTGGTCAGCGTAGGGCATCTGCTTTAGGCCTGTGATTCTTTTAGTGAGGTATTTCTGCGGCCTTTCCAGTTGTTGCAGATGTCTTGAGAGGTACATACCAAATGGGGCATTGTATTCTATAATGGGTCTAATGAGGGATGAGTACAGTGGGACAATGACCTCCTTTTTTCTGGATGAAAAGCCCTTAGTGATGAGGTGTGCCACATAGAAGTATTTCCTGACTGTTGTGGTGATGTGGTTATTGAAGGTGAGACCACTGTCCACCTGTGTCCCTAAGTCTCTTATCACACTTTTGGTGTTTAGTGTACTGCCACCTATATGGCAATTCACAGATACATGTTTTTTCCCAAAGGGGATAACTATACATTTCTTGGCATTGAGCTTGAGCCCATGGCTCTGGCACCAAGCATCTCTTTCTGTAAGGCTCTTTTGTAGAGTATCCACATCATTTGGGGATTAAATAATGGCTCCCAGTTTGCAGTCATCTGCGAACATTGTTAGCCGGAGTCCCTTAGTGTTGGCCTGTACTTCAGAGAAGTAGATGCCAAACAAGAGCGGTCCCAGGACTAAACCCTGAGGTACTCCACTTATCACTTGTCTGGAGCTGGATTTGGAGTCGGCTACTTTTACAGTGTGGGTTCTATCAGTAAGCCAGTTAGCAACCCATTGGGTGACGTAGGGATTAATGCCCAGCTTAGTAAGTTTATCTATGATTCCAGAGTGGGGAATGGTGTCAAAGGTCTTGGCAAGGTCTAGATAGGCTGTGTGGACCACCTTACCCTTGTCCATGGTTCTGGAGTACATTGTTTGCATGCAGTTACACACAGTCAGACTTGGAGATAAGCATGTGGGTGTGGTAGCCTAGGGGAGAACCAGACAGACCTCATACCTGAAGCCAAGGTTAATAAGGGGGCTATCCTGTAGCAGTCAGCCTAAAGGTGAGTCACAGCTGCTTGTAGGTATTGATGTTCCCTTGGAAAGAATGACTGCAAGGCAGAGGTGAGTGCATACCTCTCAACCTCTTAGAGCAAAAACTCTGGACAAAGCCATGAATAAAAGTGGGACAAAGGCCAACAAATAGGGACAGTTTTTAAATATTGCTCTTATAAACTAGGAAAGTTGAAGAATAACAGGTTTTACATTAGCGTGAAAATTATGAATGGTTTATGAAGTTTAAAACTCAAATGTCTATTGTTATTTTTTAACTTCATTGTTTAATGATTTGCTACTAATTTTCTAGAAAATCACAATTTTATGAACAACGGAACAAAAATGTGAGGCAAAAATTTGGACATTATGCAAAAATCTGTACAGTTGAGAGGTATGGTGGTAGTATCCAGGCTGACAGTGTGGCATCACTGTCAGAGAATACCAGACTTCCTGTGGAAGGGGAGCTGGGAAGAGTCACCAATGTAGAGCTTGAGATAGGCTTAGCTCTCAGTCCCTAGACTAAGAGGCTTGAGGGAGGTGGCTAGGGAGGCACATGATTCTCAAGGAAAAGAGGAGCCTGTATACAAGAACCAAAGGTCACTGTACAGAGACTGGAACCCTGAGGGAGGGCTAGAGGGTGATGTAATACAGCATTTGGTAGTCCCTACAGCCTACCATCTGGCACTTCTAGCCATAGCCCATGCCATTCCTTTTGAAGGTCATATGGGCATAAAGAATACCAAGAGGTGTATTATGCAGAACTTTTATTGGCCTGGAATTTCCAGGGATGTAACAGTGTACTACAGGACCTGTGAGCAGTGCCAAAGAGTAGGCAAGGCAGGAGACAAGGTCAAAGCTCATTTGATGCCTTTGCTTGTGATTGAGGAGCCATTTCAGAGGGTAACTAAGGATACTGTGGTGCCACTGAGCACCCCAAGCTCCACACAGAAGAAGTATATTCTGGATGTGGTAGATTATGCTACTAGATACCCTGAGACAGTGACTCTGTCTTCCATTGAAGCAGAGAAGTTGGCAAATGCTTTGTTAGAGATTTTCAGCAGGGTAGGTTTCCTGAGAGAAATACTTACTGACAGAGGTGCCACTTTCACGTCAGACCTGCTGGCTTGTCTGTGGAAGCACTGTGGGGTGAAGTACCTACAGACCACTCCTTACCATCTCTAGACTAATCGTCTTGTGGAGAGGTTAAAATCTACACTAAAGACAATGCTGTGGGCATTTGCAGACCAGTTTATAAGAGAGTGGGACAAATATTTGCCCCATCTGCTGTTTGCTTACAGACAGGTACACCAGGAATCCACAGATTTTTCAACATTTGACTTACTGTATGGGCATAGGGTGAGGAGGCTTTTAGATTTGATTCATGGTGAGTGGGAAGGTGAGTGAGAATCCCGCAAGGAGTCTGTTGTGGCATATGTTCTAAACCTCAGGACAAGGCTCAAGGAGCTCATGGACTTGGCCCGTGAGAACCTGGAATAAGCTCAAGAGCAGAAAAAGGTTTGGTATGACAGGAATGCTTGAGCCAGAGAGTATGTGCTGGGGTAGCAGGTGATGGTTCTCAATCCTGTCAAACACAATAAGCTGCAGGCAGCTTGGGTGAGACCCTTCAAAGGGCAAAGGGGTAAGGAAGGTCAATGATGTTAACTACATGGTAGAATTACTATGCAGGAGTCAGGGGCACAAATTATACCATGTTAACATAATGAAACCTCACCATAATAGGGAAGTCCTGGTGCTGAGTATATGCTGTCAAAGGCAGGAGTAGTCTGAAGGGGATCTATGGCTACAGTGACTCAGCCAGCAAAATGCAAAGTTACTAAGGTGGAGCCTAGGGTTGCAGGCATATGATATGACAGTGCAGTACTGCAGTGGTGTCAGCAATGCCAAGGCAGATGGGATCTCAAGACAAGGTATGGAATAATGTAGTCCCAGATAGGCTCATTCTTCTCAAGCAACATTTCTCAAGGGACACTTGAAAAGCTAGCTTAAGTCATCAAAAGGGGGAAATGAGACAGTAGGAGGTACTGCCAGCCATGCCAGGAAAAGTGGGGTATTGGATTTGTAACATATGCCAGCACAGCTAGCTTAAAGTTTGTTAATTATATGTCATTTGTATATCAAGCTGTTTTGTACAGATGCTTTTGCTGAAAATGTATTTGTGAGGTTTGCTTGTGTTAAAAATGTATCAACATTGCACCCTCCTGGAAGGAACAGGAATGTACATATATTATTGTAACTGAATTAAATGTATACATTGTAACAGCATATACTGGGAAAGAAGAGGTTAATCCACCTGACTTTGGAAAACATATTCTTGAAATTAAATTAATTTATGGGTTAAGCCATAAAGATATTATCCCAGAGTTTTGAAGGGAACCAGAGACGCAATATCTGTGCTAGAGAATAGGTTGTAACTACTGTTGGAAGAGTGGAATGAGTTTAAAGTTTTATGACTTCCAGTAGCTGTACCACATTTGAGCAATGCTCTGTCTGTGTGTATGGAAACATGTAGGTGCTAAACCCTGACATATGTTGGCAGTGGGGGTTGCATGGGAACCAGAAGTCAGATGACCAGATGTATGTGATGTAATTCTGTACAGAAATAATGTTTTAATATTATAGGAGACTGAAGTTTCAGGAGCATGCTCTGTTCTAACAATGAGGAACAGTCACCCATCTTGCCTTGCTCTATTCCATAAGTAGGAGCAGTAATTATTTCAGTCAGTAAGGAATAGATAGTGAGACTAGCTAAATACTTTTTGTCTATAACTGTGTGAAACTTTCCATTGGTGTTATTTTTAATATTCCCTGTGACTGAAACTCTGGTATTTACTGTAAATAGATATTCAGTATTTTCATGATATTTTATTATTTATTATTAAACATATTCAAACTTCTCATTGTGGCTGGACCTTTTAGAAAAATATTTAAGTTTTGAGAGTATTTGCACATATTTATTTGGTGACAACTCTGGCCACTCCTGAAAACCTTGCTGTTTGGTCAACATTACCATTTGTATTACTATTAATGTCACTGAGCATAACTGGATACCCTTTTAAGAACCTTATACTAACTGAATGGTGGCAGTGAATCTACCTTATAGTTTGGGCAAAGTTGGTAGAGCGGGTAATCTGTGCCAGCCTTTCCCAGGTGTGTGTGTGTGTGTGTGTGTGTGTGTGTTGTGTGTGTGTGTGTGTGTGTGTGTGTGTGTGTGTGTGTGTGTGTGTGTGTGTGTGTGTGTGTGTGTGATTTAAATCTTCTCAGTGCCAGTGGGGAGTGGTATTGGGGACCTGGAAGAGACAGATAGAGACACCCAGTCCCTGGGCTGAGTGTGTGCCCTGTGTGCTCTTAAAGGAAATTGTGCTTGATGTAGAGTTGTCTGCATCTGGAAATAGTGAGTGTATCCATATGTATTCCAAGTGAATGTCCCTCTCCTGTGTCAGTGCTGAGGATTCAGGTCACTTGATTACTGGCCCAGAGTCAGGATATCACAGTTTCAATACTGTTTCTGCTGTGGAATCCAGACTTGAATGGATTATATATATATATATATATATATATATATATATATATATATATATATATATATATATGATATTCCTGTATAATTGAATAAAGCTGTTAAGAGACTACTTTTTCAATAACCTTTCCCATAAAAGGAACATTACTGATTGTACTGTAATTTTTGAGATACTCCAGATCAGGTATACATTTCTTTAGAAGTAAGCAAAGCCTCCTTAAAAACACCAAAGATGAGAGGACAGCTTGAAAAGCCATAGACTCTAACACATCAAGGTAGGTAAGAGCCAACCGTGTTGGGCATGGGCGAAAGACACATAGGGCAAGTTGCATAGCAGTGATACTGTAAGTGTCTCTTGTGAATCATCTCATCCTTTGGAAGCATATATATGGATAACACAGTAATGTAGCATCTGAAACATGCACTGTGTCCAGCAGAGACTTTCTGGACAATTCAGTCTACTGTCTTCTCCTGAGCTTATTATGGAAAAAGACACTGCAGTCAGTGAAGCCATCCTGGGTAACAAAGACTAATCCTGTTTGAACAATATTGGCATACTGAATAGGCTTTCAATAAACACTTTCAAGAACATGGCAATGCCCCCTCAACTCCCTCATACTGTTGAGGCCACCAGACCTGGAAATGAGTTATAAAAAGTTTCCTAGGAAGTCCATTCAGACTGGCAGGTGAAATGTAACAGGTATCAAATAAGACACCCCCAAAAAACAAATACCATTTTTACCTTCTTAGGGTACATAATTTTAGGAGTGTCACTTACCTGACTTTCAAAACACTGAGAAGAAAACCCCAAAACTCCAGAAGACTGACTGCTCGGAACACTGACAGATCACTACGGGTAGTAACGGCTCTCACAACCCCGCAAACTCAATAACACTGAAGCAAAGAAAACCCACCCATGTGGGGGGGCTTTGCCCTCCACACCCCCCCAACTAAATATGCCGGCTATGAGATTGCACTGCTGTGGAGGTAAGGGGCAAAAGTTAACATGCTAGCCAAGTGGTTACTAACCCATTATGATCTTTCTGTGCCCTGAGAGGTCGGTCTTGTGGAGTTTCAGTTTTTTTGTCTCTGTTTTGAAAGTCATATAAGTGCGATTTCGATCGACTGAAGCAGACCCATTCAAGAACATATTAAGAATACATCAGTTTAGGAAGACAGAGTTGTTGCTGTCCAAACTGATTGCCAGCTATCTTCTCCTCTGTTATGAGTCAGCTGACTATTGTTCAGCTGTCTCAGGGAACATTTTACAAGGAGGTATTATCTTCTTGTGATTTCTTCAGCAAGATGTCCATGCCAGACTCATACACAATGATCATTTCATCAGTCTTCCTCACATGATTCTCACACACCAAATTCTGCATTCTGATCTCCTTTCAGGGGGGTTTCTTCATACAGGAACCAAGGATCCTGCTGCACATTCTACCTACATTTATGCCAAACACAGAGGACCCCTTAAAGAGAGACATAACACCTTTGAAAGTATTAATTATATCTGAGAAACATCAATGTGGCAGCCTGTGGTAGTTATATTACAATTTCATTCTGTTCCTTACACATCTGGATATATTTTTCACATCTCCATGTAACAACTACTTCCATTTTCAGGTATATATCTTTGTAGCTGTTTTCATTTGTTGTAGGTGAGAATCTCTCACGTTCAAATTTAGTCAAAAATTGGAGATCCTGTGCTGTCTGCACCCCGCACTGGGGGATCTATACCCTAAGTTTTTCAAAGATCAGCCGGTATTCTAAGTAGTGATAGACCTCTTATTTTCTGTTTTTAGGGATTGTTATATAGCATCAACTACAACATAATGGATGCGGGTTTTGGATGGCAGTATTGAAAAATATTTCTACAGTCTTTTTGTTTCTGTTTGGGTTAAACAAAGTTAAATTGATCTTAGTGATCATGAACCCTATGGTAAGCCACCCAGCAGTATCATCAAGTCAGTACATCAGGGTATGGGGTTCTTGTCTTCTGGTATTTTTATGGGATATATTGAAATACTTCATATGAGGAATGCACTGTGGCCTCTAAAGAGCCAAGCTAACAGTTCACACATTGACACAGATGATTCCACGACTTCGAGCAAATAAGATAGTTAGTAAACATAGCTTTACAGCCTTGCTTCCTGTCCATCTGACTGCAGTTATGCAACATAGTCCCACTCCCCAGTAATGATTGATTTTTATGTGTCATATTTGTGACACTAACCAGTGCTGGCAAATAATACATAGGTGTTTGATGGAATCCTTATGCAATATGATTACAATATTACTTCAGACAAACATTGTGCTACATATCGCATATATTTTGCTCACCATATCCATTAATTTTGTTAGGGAACACACAGGCAAAGTTTGGACTACCCTGCCAATATATACCTTATACGTCCTTGTCACTTGTAATGCACTCAACAAGTCTTTCTATAGCAATCTAATATCACATTTTATATATATATATATATATATATATATATATATATATATATATATATATATATATATATATATATATATAATATATTCAGTGACACAGTTTCCTGACACAGAATAGCATTACAGCAGGTCTCTTACTTTCTGAGATTCATTCCTCCTTCATAACCTTCACTGTTTCCAATTATGTAGCAGAACTGCATGTGTTGATTGATCTTATGTTAACATGTAACATGACGTAGCATCTTACGTTGCTGAATACCTGTTTTAGCTTAGGATCCTGGCTATTCTTGTATTCAGTGGGACTACACATTGCCATATTCCTTTGCTATGAATTTCTCTCTGGAGACCATGTTAACTCTCTTATTCTTTTTTCTTTGTTTATTAACATCATCACATCGATGTGTATAGTCGGTATTATTCCAGTTACTTGGCCTCTGCAGACTGAAAAGTCCTTAGCTGTCTGTTGAACATCACACAAGCATCACATTTATAACCTGGATTTCATCTGCAGCTGTCCAAATCAAGAAATAATAATAATAATAATAATAATAATAATAATAATAATAATAATAATGCTTTTTCCATATTATATACTGATCCTCTGATACTTTAATATTTTTTACACTGCTTATATCCTTAAGCATTGATGTTTATTTGGTGTTCTTTATTTTCTCTTAATACATCCTAGAATTGTCCAAAAAGAGTGGCAGATTTATTACACTACAGATTCATACTTATTCCATGATTATTGCCAGCTGTAGTTCATTATAGAGATATTTGTAGTGTCAAACAAAATAAGAAACAAAGGTACTAGGTATTTATTGGTGATTGTGGATTGAACTTACAAATTACACAGCACATCTCAAGCTATCCTGATCTTTCCACTATATAAAACATCACACACTGCTAAATCTGCTTTTATTTGTTAAACACAAAAGTATTTGTGTGGTTTATATTAAAATGACATTTCTTGTATTATATGTGTTTGTTTCATAATTCAGTATGCCACATAAAAAAAAGATTTATTTAGCAGGACTATATGATAAGGCAACTACTACATCAAGGAATAATCACTTCCTGCGGGTGAGCCTAAACCACTAATAACAGTCAGGTTGATTAATCAGCCTCGGAAATCACTTATTTTTAGAGTAATTTGCTTAAGTGAATGTTATTATTTCATAACTAGGGATTTTAAAGTTAGAATTTAAAAATGTATGCATCTGCTGGACTGCATCATTTTTTAGTCTTTGTTATAAAATAATTATGAAACTTTAGAATGTTGTCTTTAAAGAAATTCTCATTGAACTAATTATGCAATTTACAGTGCACATATATAAAATGAGTTTGTGTGTGTGTGTGTGTGTGTGTGTGTGTGTGTGTGTGTGTGTGTGTGTGTGTGTATATATATATATATATATATATATATATATATATATGTGTGTGTGTGTGTGTGTGTGTGTGTGTGTGTGTGTGTGTGTGTGTGTGTGTATATATATATATATATATATATATATATATATATATATATGTGTGTGTGTGTGTGTGTGTGTGTGTGTATATATATATATATATATATATATATATATATATATATATATATATGTGTGTGTGTGTGTGTGTGTGTGTGTGTGTGTGTGCCTGCATACATGCGCACGTGTGTACTCTTGTGCATGTGCGTATATGAGCAACTTGCTGTAGACTTATTTGTTGCACTGATAATGTGCAGTTTATACCTCTGGAAAGTAATTGTCAGTAGTTAATTATGGTTCCCATATTGCACACAATTCTGTAGCTACTTTCTCTGCATGTGTTACAGTTCCCCATTCATCTTGTATTATCCTTCATATATTTACCCATGTTTCTCTGATGTGTGTTTGGCACTGATATCCTAGCTATAGGTATTAAAAATAGCACCTAGAAAGAAAATCAGACAAAACAGAATATGAAATTTAAATCCATATTCATTAATATTTTGCTTCTTGTGAGCTCCAGTGTACTTTTCTAGATCCCATCTAATAGGTAAGAACAAAATTTTGGTTGTTTTTCTTCTATCACGAAAATGAAAATATTATGTTAACGTGATTCCTTTGACATATAAATTATTCTTGTTTTTGTTCAAATCACTTTGCTGCACATATTATTGAACTGTCCTGTGCCACTGAGATTTTCACTAAATTAGTTTTATGATATAATTTGCAGTGAATATTGGGAAGTGTTGATAAGACATCTTTCTTTTATTGTGTAAGAGCAATGAATGAGGATGTACTTTACCAGGAATTGGTTCAACTTTCATGGGTGCTACAGAAACACATTAATTGCAAAAACACAGTGCTACAAAAAGTTGCAATGCATCAAAGCTCATATATATCAACTAATGCTGAGGTTTTTTTTCCCCTCTAGGATTCTGTACTAAATGTTAAATGTTACATTGCATGTAGTTCTGATAAGGCCAATGATCACTGTCAAATACATACTTTGTGTGACTGCTTTATTTTAGCATAGTGTCATTGAAAATCAGCACAAATGGATGCTTTCACTACCATTGTGGAAACTGGTGTTCACAAGCAAGGTCATGCATTGCTTTAGCTGTCTTGGCCTTGTACCTTGTTATGCTTTTGTTTAGGCATTACCAATGCATTTGAACTCAACCATCTATATAACAATCTACTTCAAAAAGCTGCAATTGTCTCAGGAAGAACTGAACAGACAGGGCAATTAAAAAAGAAACAGAGTTGAACTTCTTAACCCTATTCCTTAAATGTACTTTTTGTCCTAGTGGGTGCACTAATGAAATGTCGGGACATGAAATGCCGAGTCCCAACATCCAGAAAAAAAAAAATATTAAAAATGCAGGAGAAGAACAAATACTGACCATCGCTATTCTTGTTTAATCTTCTTTTTGCAGACAACCACACCCCAAATTTATGTATACAAGATCACAATACCTTGGAGAGACTTAGCATATGTAAATCCAGAATTTTGGCCATTCAGTCTTCAAGTTATGGATGTCACCGATGTGGGTTGCAACTTTTCAAATGGCCATTTTCATGGCTCCTAGTTGGACTGCAGACGTGGAAAATGTCAACCATCTTAACAACTTTAAGTAATAGTTCAGCTATTTTCTAAACAGAGTTACATTCACAGCTTTATTAGGGTGTCTTGCAGGGTATATACATATGTCACCTACAGTTAATCTGTGACATGGTGTATTTGCAGACAGATTTTGTTGCATTGTCATTATAAACAAGCTAACGCCCAAACATATTCTTTTAGAATATATATATGTCTTATTTTGCAGCCATGAATCCAGAACTATATTTATAAAATATTAATTATGATCAGTTGCTTACCTTTAACATGCTAATCATTAGCTACTGCTCTGGTATTACTGAAGTTGGCAGCAACTCCGTATTTCCAGGGCTTTGTGCTTAATTCCTTAAGTTTGTAATATGAAAGGCATCTGCACTGCATTACAATATCAAGCCTTTTTATTGCTTGAACTAAAACAGCAGGATTATTGTTCAGAAATGCATCTGGCATTCTATATTTTATCAGCATTGGATTTTAATTTAAGTAGGTCATAAAATTTGGTAAACAGTTCAAGTAACATTTTTAGCCTTGCAAGCTAAAGAACAGGGAACCAGTTTAGATGGTATGATGAATGTTTGTGACTGAACCCTGCTAAAGCCAAACAAAGAAAAGATGACCTCATAGCCGCACTATGCATTTGAAGTATGGCTTACTGTTTGTTTAGGAAGGCAACTAGTGTATGCATGTTAAAATGTTTCCATTAAATATACCCACTTCTTTTCTAACAGAATCAGTTTTAAACTTGCACTGCCATTTCCCTTCGTATCCTCTTTCATGGAATGTTGGATCTCAAATAAAAGCAGTTAAAACAACGTGTTGTCTGACAATTATTTTAGATAAGTAATCACATTTGGCAAGATTGGGCCTAATACTATAGTAGTTTTTATTCCTTCTGCTAACTACATCTAAATTCAAAGTTGTTAGCTTTGGCATTCTAAGTAAAGCACTCAAGAGTTTTTGTTTGCACAGACGTGTAAAAACGACAACTGTGAAAAATGATAAATGTTAACTGCAGTAAACAGCCCTTTACAATGTATTGTAAGATGTTAGTGCATGTAATAGTAACATATTTGATCTTTGTTGTTCACTTTTTCTTAATATTCTCTCATCTTTGCTATGCGATGAACTTTTCTGAAAAACAAAACAAAAAATCCCTTTTGTTTATTAATGTAACTAATTTTAAGAACTTCTCTGAGGTAAATTACCCCCTGTTAAGGGACGGCATAGCTAGTTTCCAAGTTCCCCCAAATCCAGAAGACACAGAAACATATGCAGAGGCATACAGAAAATCCCTGTATGACCATATAAACAACTACATAAAAATGGCAGTACTAGACCAAAATAAACCCAGGTCAAACCACAAAAAGAAGCCACCCTGATGGACCACTAGTATTAATAGTTTTTACAACAAAAGTTTAAAATGTACTACTGGAGTTTTTCTCCTCGAGTCTCCAGTGAGAATGGGCCACAAGCCCAGTTGGACAATCCTGGTTAACAATGGCAATAAACAAATAAATAAATTAATAAATAAATAAAATCCTGTTGAGAAGTAAGAGGGAATGTGTGCAACAGAGAAATAAGTCCCTCATTAGTCTAAACAAGTGAATCAGAGTACTAATCAAGTCTCTGTATGCATACTTTGAGATAACAATAGCCTCCAAAGCTAATGATAACCATATGGCATTTTTCAATTATGCCTGCAATCTAAAGTGCAACACCCAACAATGTGCAGAATTACTTGTAGATGGCACCACCTATACTCAGCCAGAAGACAGCAAATCTGCTAGCTGGCAAATTCAGCTCAAATTTCACCTCCCTACCACCCTCAGTTCTCCACCAAAAAAATACCCTCCACCACTCCACTGCCAGTTATCATCAAAAACGGTTTGCCATTGTGCTCTATAAAGCTAAAAACATGGCTTCAATGGGGCCTGATAGTATACCAGTTTGCCTCTTAACAGCTTAAATCAGTACTTAACAGGTCCATTAGGATCTCTATTTAACCACAGCTTCTAGACTGGCTTTGTCCCAGTTGAGTGCAGGACAGCAACAGTCATCCTGCTGCGTAAAGGGGGACCATCTAGAAGAAGCAGAATGGAAACGTGCAGTAATCAGACAGGAGAATGGAAGTAAGAAGAGCAAATTCTAGACCAAGATAATACGGCAAGTTTTTGTGTGGTGATTCTACTGATAAATTAGAGAACAAGATAAAGAAATGGAGGGGCACATTTAAGTTAACTAGAGGCAGAATGTCTCCTTTTATTTGCTAATCACCAGAAGTATCTTGGAATAATACAGGACCAGCAACTAAAATCATGTAACACAGCATGTCTTCAAACAAGAAAACATCACCCACATATGTTTCAGCTTCAAAATGCAGGACACTGCTTTGGTACAATAAAGGCTGTCTTTAAGCATATACCAGGACTGGAAATATCCAAACGATCCTAAGGTCGTCAAACAAGGTATATTTATTTCAAAAAGCCCAAAGGCTAAAAACAGGACAAAAACAAAAATACGAAAACATGTAAAATTATTGTTCACTGATTTAGCGCTTTCATCTCCTGTTCAGGAGACTTCTTCAGAATCAGTGTATCCTCACAATTCCATTGTTTTATACAATTTTCAAAACTTATTGGGCTGTGTAATTGGCTGGCATTTAATTACCTCCTTGACTGAAGGTATAGATTTAAAGACAGAACATCCACATACATAACGCAAAAGTTATTGATAGAGAAACAATGAAAAATTGAGATAAGAAATGAGAAATAAGGTGATTGTCATGTATGCCTTTTGTATTTTTATCCAAGTCTTTACTAATACACATAGTAAAGTGCAATTTCCCTTAAGTGCACACAGAGATCACAGTCGGTCTGGAGCTGGTTGCTCCCTTGCTTTCCAGGTCCTCAATAAGACTCCCCACTGGCACAGCTATAGGGTCCAGGTCTCAGCCTAACTGGGCAAGCTAAAACCTGTAGTACCCTCTCTGTCCAACCAATGCTTCATGTCCCTGCCAAGTACCTGACACAACACACACACACACTTTGAGATAAGTATTTATACAACTTCACAGACACTCCTGGGAAAGTATGACACAGATTCTCCAACTCTGCCCCTTTACCCAGACTATACGGTAGTAATTACTGCCACCACACAGTTAATAATATCAGCTACTAAAATGCCCTTAAAAGGGTGTCCAATTATTACTGTGCAATATTAATATCCAATGGTAGTTTGACTAACAGTCAAGGCTTACTTTAGAGTGGCCTATTACAATAACCTCTATAAATATGCAATGTACTCTAGAGCTTATCTCTACACAAATCAGCCACAGGTAGAAGGTTTTAAAAATATTTAATAATAAATAATTAAAACACAAGACAAAACTACTACACCACAGAGATATCTAAGAGTTCAGAGATCACACAGAAACTTAAAGTAATACAGTAGGACAGGTCTGATTTTATAGAAACATACCTAATTAATCTTTACTAGCTTTAACTATTCCTACAAGAAATCACAGTGCTAAAACTTACATGTGAGCACAAGGCAGAGTGCTGATAAGTTCAATGTCCAAAGTCAAAATGCTTTCCAGTCTCTTGTGAGAAATAGTATTTAAACATTACTAACAAACATGTCTCTAAGGCCCTCCCAAAATTATTTATGTATTTATTTATTTTACATATTTGTTGACCAGAATAGTCCGACTGGATACATGTCCATTTTCAGTGGAGTCCCGGGGAGAAAAGCTCCAAGATAATAATACACATTGAACATTTAGTAAATGCTAGTTTCAAACAGATTACAGTCACAGGCAATACCAGCATTTAGCACATATAGTACTTATTATAAAACACTTTATAAAACATAACATTATTTTCAAAGTTAAACATACATAACATTACATTCAGGTTTAAGACACACTGAGCAGCAGTTATACAATTGACCCTTCTGAAATGGAGTGGTAAAAAAAAGTTAGAAGAAGTTGAAGTTAAGGCACCTAAGAAATAGACAGGTCACCAGTCGGGGTTAGTGCAAGGACATAACCAATGAGTTTTAAAGTATTTCTTGAGTTTGTTTTTGAATTGAGTTAGTGAGGGTTCTAGGGTCAAGTCAGCTGGGAGTCTATTCCATATTTTTCTAACAGAGTTGGCAAACAGAGGGTCCCCAGATGAGTCATTTTTGACACTTAGGTTTTCCCAGTATTCATACTGCATCATCTTAACACCTGGTCTGAGTTCTCAGGCCACAAACTGTATTATTTAGCAATCTAACACCTCCTCAGAAACTTACAATAATACAAGTCATTTCACATGTCTATGCTAGCAGAAACCAGAGCAATAAGGCACCTTCCACATCTAAATTCTAGTCATAAACTTTAGCCTTAAAACACTGGGCATGAAATCTTCATCCAGCCGCCCTGGAGCCGAATTCTAACTTGAAAGAGTACAACATGCTTCAATGACCCAGTAGAGTGCAATGTTGTCACATATTTTGCAGTTCCTCATTTTACAGTATTCTTTACATTCAAGAAAACATGCATGTATTTTACATTTATTTACAAATGCTAGAATTATATATCAAATTCTATTTGACTAGACTGGCAGCCTTCACACATCTCTCCCCAATCATCACATCTCTTCCCCCCAGGGAACTCAAGCAAGTTTATCAAGTGCCCCTTGAAAACCATCGCTTGAGAGTGTCAGGTCTGTCTGGGTGTACCTCACACAATTCCCTGTCTTGAGATCCCATCTGCATTGGCATTGCTACTCCCACTGTGGTGCTGCACTGACATATCATATGCTTGCAACCCCAGACTCCATCTTAGCAACTTGGCATTTTGCTGACTGGCTCTGTTTAACCATGTTAGAGGGTTGTGATCTGTCATCACAGTGAATTTTCTTCCATACAGATAAGGCTGAAGTTTTTGTAGTGCCCACACTATGGCTAGACATTTCTTTTCTACCACTGCATAGCATTCCTCCTTGGGTTGGAGCCTACAACAGAGATAAACCACTGGGTGCTCTTCTCCCTCTGAAGAAATCTGGCTAAGTACAGCCTCCACCCCATAGTTTGAAGCATCCACCTGCACAACAAATGATTTGCTATAGTCTGGACTGGCTAATACAGGGGGTCCTCCCAAAGCTTCCTTAAACTTCTGAAATGCCTGCTCACATGCTGGGGTCCACACTACCTTATCTGGCCTGTTTTTCCTTGTCAGGTCTGTGAGGGGAGCAGCTATGGTACTATAATTGGGAACAAACTTTCTGTTGTTCCTGCTGTCCCCAAGAATGCCCTCACTTGCTTTTTGGTTACAGGTGCTAGCCATGCCTGAATAGCTTCCACTTTGGCAGGTTCTGGCTTTATCTTACCACTCCCTACTCTATGTCCTAGGTAGGAGACCTCTGCCATACCCACCTGACATTTGCTCGGCTTAATGGTCAACCCTGCCCTCTGTAGTCTGCCCAGCACCTCTCTGACATGTTGAAGGTGCTTTTGCCAGGAATGTCTGTAGATAGCAATATCATCCATGTAAGCAAAGGCAAACCCTTCTGCTCCCACTAAGATAGCCTACCAGCCTCTGGAAAGTTGCTGGGGCATTCTTCACCCCAAAGGGCATCTTTGTGAACTCATACAAGCCAAAAGGAGTCACAAAGGCTGACTTCTCTCTAGCACTGGGAGTCAAGGGCACCTGCCAGTAACCCTTGGTAAGATCAATGTTTGTAAGATGCTTAGCTCCACCCAGCTGCTCTACGGCCTCATCTGTCCTAGGCATGGAGTAAGCATCTGACTCTGTGTGACTATTTAATTTCCTGTAGTCCACACAGAACATGATGCTGCCATCCATCTTTGGCACCAACACCACTGGTGAGGCCCAGGGACTGTTGGACTCTTGAATCACCCCTAGTTCCAACATCTCCTGTACCTCTTCCTTCAGAGTCTGTTTGACTTTCTCAGGCACCCTATAAGGAGCCTGCCT
The DNA here is from genome assembly GCF_019279795.1 of Protopterus annectens. NCBI lineage: Eukaryota > Metazoa > Chordata > Ceratodontiformes > Protopteridae > Protopterus > Protopterus annectens. The sequence goes on along the minus strand of NC_056743.1, from coordinate 1,489,402,271 downwards.
GATAGGTCTTTGGGGTCCTGTATCCACCTGGTGCTGCACCAGGTGGGTGCTCCCTGGTTTCCTGGTGAAAATGCCCCCAAACCCCTGCAACACTACTTGCATTTCTTGAACCTGGGTAGGAGATAGCTGCTGGGACATTGCTTCCCCTTCCACCGAGGTGTCAGCCCGAGCCTCACTGAGGAGATCAGTCACAAGATCTCTCTCAGACTCCTCCTGTTATCCACTGCAAATGCTCAGCACAAGGGCCTTCCTATCATGGTAAGTTTTCATCATGTTAACATGGTACAATTTGTGCCCCTGCAGTCTGCCTAGCACTTCCACCATATAGTTAACATCACTTACCTTTTTTATCACCTTGTAGGGTCCCTCCCAAGCTGCCTGCAACTTGTTGTCTCTGACAGGAATGAGCACCATCACCTGCTGCCCTACAGCATACTCTCTAGCTCGAGCATTCCTGTCATACCACACCTTTTTCTGTTGTTGGGCTTCTGCCAGGTTCTCCTGGGCCAGGCCCATGAGTTCCCTGAGCCTTGTCCTGAGGTTCACGACATCTGCCACAACAGACTCCTTGTGAGACTCACACTCATCTTCCCACTCATCTCAAATTAAATCTAGAGGTCCCCTCACCCTATGCCCATACAGCAACTTAAAGGGTGAAAAACCTGTAGATTCCTGTGGAACCTCTCTGTAAGCAAACAACAGATGGGGCAAATATTTGTCCCACTCCCTCTTAAACTGATCTGCAAATGCCCATACCATGGACTTGATTGCAGAGTTTAACCTTTCAACAAGACCATTAGTCTGGGGATGGTAGGGGTGGTCTTCATGTACTTCACCCCACAGGACTTCCACAGACAAGCCAGCAGGTATGACATAAAACGGACACCTCTGTCAGACAGTATTCCTTTTGGAAACCTAACCTGCTGAAAATCTCTAGCAAAGCATTTGCCATCTTCTCGGCCTCAATGGAGGACAAAGCCACTGCCTCAGGGTATTGTGTAGCATAATCTACAATCACTAGGATATAATTTTTCCCTGTGGAACATGGGGTACTCAGAGGACCCACAATATCCATAGCTACCCTAGGAAATGACTCCTCAATTACAGCAAAAGCATCAAAGGAGCTCTCACCTTGTCTCCTGCCTTGCCTAACTTTTGGCACTGCTCACAGGTCCTGCAGTACCCTGTTACATCTCTGAAAATTCCAGGCCAATAGACGTTTTGCATAATATGCCTCTTTGTAAGTTTTGTGCCAACATGACCTGCAAAGGGAATATCATGGGCTATGGCTAGAAGCTCCAGGCGGTAAGCTCTAGGCACTACCAACTGCTGTACTCTCTCACCTTCTAGCCCTCCCTCAGAGGTTCACTCTCTGTACAGAAATACTTTGTTCCAGTATACAGATTCCCTCTTCCCTTGAGAATCAGGAGCCTCCCTAGCTACCTGCCTCAAGCCTTGCAATGTAGGGTCTGAGAGCTGAGCTTGTCTCAAGTCTCTCCTTGTAACCCTTCCCAGCTCCCCTTCCACAGGAAGTCTGGCTTCCTCTGACAGTGGTGCCTCACTGTCAGCCTGGGTACTACTACTCACCTCTACATTTGCAGTTGCCCTGTCCAAGGGAACATCAGTACCCACAAGCAGCTGTGGCTCACATTCAGTCTGACTGCTACAGCTTAGCTCACTCCCTGCAGTAACCACCTCAGCAGTCCTGGCTGCAAGTATGCAGTCTGTCTGGGTCTCCCCCAGACTACCAGACCCACATGCTTGTCTCTTAGCCTCACTGCTCTTAACTGCTCAAGTACATGGTACTGCCTCATCCAAATCCTTCCCTCAAAGGACATCTGCAGGATGGTAGTTCCAGACCCCTGTTGTCTCAAGACAACCTACTATTGGCATTTTGTCTTTACCACTTACTGGCTCCCTCACCTTTGGTTCCCCACCTTGCCTCCGTAGACACCTGTATGCCACATGGCCCCACTGGTTGCATTCAAAACATTTAAACCTAGCTCCTGGATGTGTACCTGGACTAGTGGCTTCCCCTGCTACTGTCAGATTCTGTTGGGGCAGTCTGTGCTGCCCACCATGGGTTCCTTTAGTCCCATGAGCAGTACTGGGGGTCCTTTTCCTGTGCAGGGCTGCCCTGCTTGCTAGGTATAGGCCTACATTCTTCCCCAACTCCTCTGAAGTAGCACACTGTTTATCAGCTAACCAGATTCTCATGTCCTCAGGCAAAGTGCTAAGGGCTTGTTCCCTTACCAAAAGGTCTGCCAGCACTTCAAAAGTGGTGACCTGACATCCACTCACCCAGCTACAAAAATAAGTGCTCATTTCAACAACATATTCACATGCATTTTCATCTGCCTTGCGTCTATGCTCACGAAACATTCTCCTATACATTTCAGGTGTTAGCTTAAAACATTCTAATAAATGTCTTTTTACAGCAGTATAATCAAAACAGTCAGTGTCATGCATTTTTGCTAAAGAAGTTACAGCTTTACCATGGAGTACGGGGGTCAGGAACCGTACCCAGAGCCTTTGGTTAACTTCATACTGTTTACATACCTGCTCAAACATATGAATGACACTATCAAATACATCCCCCTCTTTAAACTGTGGAAGAAATTTACTGACCTTTTGTGCTTCTGGGGTCCGGTTACTCCCTTCCCTATTACCTCCATGACTCTGGCAAAGAGTCAACATTTCCCTCTCATGCCTCCTCTGCTGTTCCTTTTCCTCAGCTTGTAGACTCCTCATTTTCTCGGTGGCTTCCAATTCCATACACCTGGCCTCCAACTCAAGTCTCTTTAGCTCCAGCTGGATTTTTAACTCCACGGCAAAAAAGTTGAGCTGTCCATTCTCCGAGGATATTGTATCTCCACTGTCCATCTGATTGTCCTACAGGCTGCTGTTTTCTGATGCAGCTGTAACCAAGACTGCAATAAGGTCTGCTTTAGTCAGGTTTCCATGCACCAGTCCCCTAGCCTAGCACATCTCTGCAAGCTGGCTCCTTGTCAGCTTCCCATACTCTTCCGCTGACATGCTGCCTGCTCACCCTGACTAACACTAAGCTAACAAAAGAAATAAAACCACTGTGATCTGAACTCTGAGTATACACTGCATGGCTGTTTTAGAGTACAAAACATTTTAGCAATCACTGTACATAAGCTACAGGAATACGCGCTACCCACACCACTACAAGCCAATTAGTATGTGAAGTAGATCATACCACTGCCAAACACTTGTGATGACTGTGCCCTGGCCCAGCAATCAAGGAGCCTCAATCCTTACCACTAACACCAGGGAAGTTGTCTTATAGAAGAGGAAAGGATAACTAATACTCACAGTAAAGTACAATTTCCCTTAAGTGCACACAGAGATCACAGTCAGTCTGGGGCTGGTTGCTCCCTTGCTCTCCAGATCCCCGATAAGACTCCCCAATGGCACAGCTATAGGGTGCAGGTCTCAGTCTAACTGGGCAAGTTGAAACCTCCAGTACCCTCTCTGTCCAACCAGTGCTTCGTGTCCCTGCCAAGTAGCTGACACAACACACGCACACTTTGAGATAAGTATTTATACTACTTCACAGACACTCCTGGGAAAGGCTGACACAGATTCTCCAACTGTGCCCCTTTACCCGGACTATACGGTAGTAATTACTGCCACCACCCAGTTAATAATATCAGCTACTAAAAGGCCCTTAAAGGGGTGTCCAATTATTACTGTGCAATATTAATATCCAATGGTAGTATGGCTAACAGTCAAGGCTTACTTTAGAGTGGCCTATTACAATAACCTCTATAAATATGCAATGTACTCTAGAGCTTATCTTTGCACAAATCAGCCACAGGTAGAAGGTTTTAAAAATATTTATAAGTTGAATGTCCAAAGTCAAAATGCTTTCCAGTCTCTTCTGAGAAATAGTATTTAAACATTACTAACAACCATGTCTCTAAGGTCCTCCCAAAATTACATCATTTTTGACACTTAGGTTTTTCCAGTATTCATACTGCATCATCTTAACACCTGTTCTGAGTTCTCAGGCCACAAACTGCATTATTTAGCAATCTAACACCTCCTCAGAAACTTACACCAATACAAGACATTTCACATGTATATGCTAGCAGAAACCAGAGCAATAAGGCACCTTCCACATTTAAATTCTAGTCATAAACTTTAGCCTTAAAACAATAGGCATGAAATCTTCATCCAGCCTCCCTGGAGCCGAATTCTGACTTGAAAGAGTACAACATGCTTTACTGGGCCAGTAGAGTGCAATGTTGTCACATATTTTGCAGTTCCACATTTTACAGTATTCTTTACATTCAAGAAAACATGCCTGTATTTTACATTTATTTACAGATGCCAGAATTATATAAATTCTATTTGACTAGGCTGGCAGAATTCGCCCATCTCTCCCCAATCATCACAGATGTACATACTGGTCTAACACTGAACTAGAATATAATAAGTGAGTGATTAGTAAACATTGTGCTTCATATAATACAGAGGATTATGAGACGGTCACTGATCCTTACCTACATTTTGTGTGTTTGAGACATGGATGACAAGAAATTTTCCTCGAGATTAAAGCTTGAGAGTTGAATCTCGGCATTTATGTCAAGAATACATAATAGTAGGTTAGGGTCAGTGGCCCGATCTTAATTCTTCACAGTGCATGGAACTTTTTCTGAACCGTTTACTACTTCTTACAGAAAAAAAAGAAAAAGAAATGATATGTTTTGCTGTCTTTGAAAGCCATGAAGCACTCAATGAACACTGCCAGAAAGGCAGAGTAACACACTTTGTTAAGTTTACACTTCCCTTCCATGTTTCTCAACTGTCCAGATTTTTACAGAATGACCACATTTTTGCCTCATTTGTTTAGTCTGTTCCTCATAAAGTCTGTGGTTTTTGAACAAATTGCTGAGGATTTGATTCATAAAGTAATGACATAGAGTTAAGTTTCAGACTTTATATTCTTTAGAAAATGCAGATGAACACACATCCTGTTATTCTAGCTACTTTCAAGGAAGTCAAGGGCACATTACCAGTATGAATAGCTGGAACAAATAAATCATTTATTCTGCCACTGTCATTTACTAGTCAGTACTGGCAGATTCCATTGCCTAGCACTAGACCTGACAATAACAACTCAAGCAGTGGGTGATTAACAATTTTTAAGGTTGAGTCTAGTGCCACTGTAGTGCTTAACTGATTTGTCATTTTCCAAATATCAGATTGTAGACACTGCACTCCATGCACTACAAGGTAACCCTTCCCTTTAGTTGGTACCCATTGACCCTGTTTTGGGCATGGTCCACTAGGGGAGGCTTGCTCATCGTGGTCTGCTGTTACCATAACCATCAACAGTGGTGCAGTGGTGTAGTGACTTGTGCTGTTGCCTCACAGAAAGAGGTTCTCCAGTTTGATTTGCAGCTGAGGTGACTTCTGTGTGGAGTCTGCATGTTCTCCGTGTTTGTGTGGGTTTCCTCCAGATGCTCTGGTTTCCTCCCATGTTACAAAGTCATAGGTCTGGAGTGTTTCTGCCTGGCCCCCTGCTGAAAATTGAATCATTCCAAGTTGGGCTTTCTTGGTAAACAAATGTTAAAAAACGAAGTTCCGAGTTGGACTTTCCTGGTAAACAAATGTTAAAAAATAAATAACTAAATAGAAGTGAGGGAAATATTTTTTTAAACAGAACTAACACCATCTCCCTTCTGCACATTGCATTCTGGACTTATTTGCTTTTTCTTAATGTCAGGGGTTTTTTTTGTTTCAGTTTTACTGGAGTAAATCTTGATAATCTTAAAAAGTAGCTGCATCTAAAGCATAATTTATTGTGACCTGGAACCCATTACCTTGCAACTGTTATCAAGTTGTGATGGATTTAGTCTCCTTGACTGAAGTATTTAATTTAGGCACCTTTAGGTCATGTTTTGTTTTCTGCCTATTTACCTTGAAAGATACTCCAGCATCATCCATAAATAAAAGTCTGTTTTATCTATCCATCCATCTGTCTATTTATCTCACTATCCAGCTACCTACCTAACTTCCTATCGATTTTAACTGAGTAACTCCCACTAGGTCTTTTTTTCTGAGATCTTGACATCCTGCTTAGCTACAACACAGTCTTTGGATTTTGCTATGAGGTCATTCAGCAACTATCTCTAGTTAGCTTAAGAGCCATTTGAGCAACAAATTGCTTTTCAGTCTTTCAAACAGCACACAGAAAAAGATGCTGCAGAAACATTATGACGATTCTACTCAGCAACAGTATTCTGCTAACAGGGAATCAAAGAAAAGCTTTTCTTCTTGCCCAGCTGGTATTGACACTGTTGGCTTTAATAAAGCACATGAAGGGAGACCAAGGTTATTGGGTGCTGCACTGATGTGTAGTTTAGATATTACATCTCAGCATAATACAGGATATTGCTGGTGTTTTTTCTTTTTCATCAATACCTCTTGTGCTAAACTACAAAGTTCTCCAGGGTTTTGCAATGTGCAAATATTACTCTTTTGGACTCTGACATATGAGTCATTTTATGGACATATTAGCTAGGTTTGCATTGCAATGCAGACACTACCCAGGTCCATCTCTCACTGTTTCTGTACTTAACACATGCATCATTATTAGGACATATGGGCCAAGTTTGCATTGCGATGCAGCCAGTACCCAGATCCAGCTCTTCCTTAACTAAATAATACCTAACACCTAACCTCAATGAAATTTCACACCTCCTGATACCTGCAGATTTCCTGGCCAGACAGCTTTTGGCTGAGCTAATTTCCTGAGAATACAGATGTTCTTTGTGTTTCACTGTTGCAGTCATTACATTTGGGTTATCTGCTTGCAGTAGCCCTAAGTTGGCCTGATTAACAAAGTCTTAGGTCCTGCGTCAGTTGCTGTCTCTTCTTCCGTGATGTTAGGTCATCAGGGATATAAAACATGCAGCCGACTCCATTACATCAGTCTTTCTTGCCATGCGGTGCCTGAAGCAGAAGCAGTTCGCAAGTGCCGGTTGGCCAACTCCTGAAATTTTCGTTTTCGAGTTTCAGAACCGAAGTCATCAACTAAAGTTAAGTACCCCATTGGGGAAACTTTTTCTTGCTCCTTACTGATGTCAGTAAAAGTTAATAATTGCATTTCTTGTGGAAAGCAAATACCTCACAAAGATTTTCATTCATACTGTATTCCTTGCCTAGGCCCTGGCCACGACATACCTTGCTGTTGGTTTTGTGCTTATTTAATCAACGCAATATCCATCGTTGGTATATTTTAGCCTCTAAATATTTTGGTTCTTGGTTCAATTATCCTGAAATGTCATCAGTTATCCATCCGACTACCGGTATTCCGAAAAAACTCAAAGATAAAGACAGAGACAGGCTGCCTAGGTCCAAAGCTGCCGACGACGCTTCTACTAAGCCAGTCACCAGTTTGCCGGTACTCAGTGAAGCGCTTTTGCAACCCCTGATGCCCGCTATTTCTGATTCGCTCGCCTCTGCTGAGACCCATTCAGAGTCCAGTATGCTGCGAGATGCTTCAACTGTGACACCTGTGGACGTCTCTACCTTGGATGGGTCTGGAGCCGCTTTGCAGGCACCAGCTTCTGAGGGTGTATTCAGGCCTACGGACTTGCATATTAAACCAATACCTTCTTCTTCTTTAAGGCCTAAACCTCGAACCATGCTAAGAAACCAATGCCCAGGCTGCATGCACAGGCCTCTATGCCTAAAAAACAAATGATAAAAATGGCTGAAGATCTTATAACTCTAATCAGGGGAAGCCAACCCCCCCCCCCCCCACTAAGAGAACTAGGACTGAATTTGTTTATGAATCCTCTGACCAGGATTCTGATTATTCTGATTCTTCTGATGATCTGGATTTACCCTTATCTACCTATGAGGATTATGATGCAGAGGACTCTATTCCCTCTGCTTCCCCTCTGGAGGATTTTTCTTTTGTTGAAATCTTGCACACTTTAAGGGAGCATTTTCACTGGGAAAGCCAGGATTTTTCTGATTCAAAAAAGAGGCTTAGGGATTTCTTACTCCTACCTCAGCATAGCCCTTTAGCTATATCTCCTGTACTAGACATTGTTAATGATGCCTTTTCGAAATCTAGTTTGGCCCCTGATTCTTTGCCTCCTACTCCCAGAAAACCTGATAGATATTACAGGGTCCCGGATTCTCACAAGTTCCTTTTTAAAAATCCTATTGCAGATCCAGGGACTATTTCACAGGGACCCAAAGGCATTAAGGCTTCTACTGCTAAAAATCCTACCCCTTCTGATAGAGACTCCAGGGTGCTGGATAGATGGGGTAAGAAGGTTTGCACTTCTGCAACCTTGGACATTAGGGCCTAAAACTGTCAGTTTCATATGTCAAAGTATAAATGAAAACTGATAATAAACAAAAGACTGTTGAAAAACAAAAAAGCAGGCTTCGTTGACACAAAAACTCACTGTTTATTGACAATAACGGTAAGCGCTTTCGTCGGATGTAATATTCCAACTTCTTCAGACAAAACGTAACTAACACATCTTATCTTTATACCCTACTCATTAATGACATAAATCAATTAGGACCCTTAATTAATTCTTATTATTAGTACATATTTAATGTTTAAAACTCTTTAAACATTAAAAACCTGAATCATTTTAAAACTGAATATCACTAAAACATATGTTTACTACCTAAATTTCAACAAGAGTGAGGTTTGGTAATAGCTCTGAATAATATTTACAAAAGACAACCCTAAACCCAAATAAATGAAAGAGTTATCGACATTAACGACTGAACTCTGGTTTCATTAAAAACATTACATACATTAAAAAACAAAACAACCTTTCTATCATAAAAATACGTTTTTAAGTATTGAACTAAAGATAGGCCACTATCTAGTGAGTGCTTTTAATTTAAGCAAATATTTAATGGATAAGAAATCATTAAGGCCTGGTAGGATGTGTGCTGATGTACGGACTTGCCACATCAACTTACACTCCTCAAGTTTCAACTCCCATGGCCCCCCTCTCATACCTCGTTCAACTTGTAAAACTATGAAACTGAATTTATGAGAAGGATACTCCAGGATGTGTCTTGCTAAAGCATTAGTGGTAATGTTCTTATTAATGCTGCATTGGTGCTCGTATATCCTTTGTCTAATTTTTCTCTCAGTTTTTCCAATGTAATAAGCTTCACAAAGCTGAGAAATTGTACCATACACCACACCCTGAGTGTCACAGTTACATTTTCCTTGTATAAAATAAGTTTTTTTCTCTAATTTGCACTTTATCAGCTATTTTAATATGCTTACACTGGGGACATCTACCACGTTTGGTCATCCCAATCCCTTTTTTAGTCAATTTTCTCTTCTCAACCAGACAATTGAGGTTTAAACCTCTTTGATATGTCATTAAGGATATCTGACCTAGTTTTTTATTAAGGCTATTATCTTCCTTAATAAAGATCCAATTTTTAATTAAAATGTGTTTAATGTTCCTAGAGTCCAAGAAAAATGTTGTAAGGAATCTTGTTCCTGTTCCCACTTTTACCTCAGCAACCCTATCTGGGACTGGTTCATTCCACATTTCATGTTCTGACTCATATCCCTTCTGGACAATAGACGGAAATTACCTTTTACCCTTTTATTATTTACTTCTTCAAAAATTAGATCAAGGAAGCCTGACGGGTATCCCCTTTAAAAAAACATTGATTTTAATAAAGCGCATTCAGCTAGGAAGTCATGATAACTAGAGACCATCCTAGCTGCCCTAACTGCCTGACCTTTAACTACAGCCTTTTTCTGATGGTAAGGGTGACTGCTTGTAAACTGGAGAAAAGCGTTTGAGTAAGTAGGCTTTCTGAAGATGGAAGTCCTATACCTATGGTTTAAAGTATCTTTCAATATATGGACATCTAAAAAACTAATTTCCATAATGCCCATCTGGAATGTAAATTCCAAAAAGCCAGTTAAAGATGTAATGTCTGTAATAAATATCTCAGTTAAACCAATTTCCCCGTTCCATATAAAACACATGTCCTGGTATCTTGTGTACCAGACAACGTGTTCCTTGAACATTGAATTATTGAACAGATATACTCTTTCCCAAAAAGCCATCATGCAGTTAGCAAAGCTACTGCCACAAGGTGATCCCATCGCTGTACCACTCTTTTGTAAAAAAAAGTTCCCGATTGAACTATAAAAAGTTGTTAGCTAAGAGTAGTTCAAACAGGGTTTTGATAACATTGATGTCCTTGTCACCCATACCTTTCATGTGCAAAAAATCTCTAAACCATTCGATGCCCAAGGAGTGTGGGGTAACTGTGTAGAGGCCTTTAATATCAACCGTTAAAAAAATTAAATTGTCGTTGAATTCCAAATTGTTAATACTTTCAGGAAAGCTCCACGAGTCATAACATATTTGTGATTCAGACTTCATAAATGGTTTTCATTTATAATCAACATACTTGCCACTTGCGTATGTGATAGATCCCCTTCCATCTACTATAGGCCTGAAGGGGGGATTTCTTAGATCTTTGTGTAATTTAGGGGAGCCAAAACGTGTTGGTCTAATAGGTGCTGCCATTATAAGATACTGTAGTGTGTCTAAATCAATGGTCCCTTCTAAAAATAGATCATTCCGCACATTATTAACTTTCTTATATACAACATTCATCTCATTGAGGCTCACCCGCTCATAAATATTAGTATCTAAGTATTCCCCCATTCTAGTAAGATAATCTATTTGATCCATAAACACGAGTCCCCCACCTTTATCGGGTTTCATGACCCATATATTGCAAGCATTGAGTAACTTAATGAATTCAAGTTCATTAATGGAAATAATCTTTTTACCATTACTCATATTATTACTCCTAGCTAGCAAAGATCTAATGTCCATCTCACAAATCTTTTCAAAGAGCACCAAAGTTTCTTGTAAAGGTGGGTTAAATAGACTCGACACTCTCAAGTTATTAGTAAGTGCAGAGTTGGCCCCCATCAAACATGCTAGATTAAGTTTACGTACATACATCTTTAAATCTAACACTATTCTGACAATATCTGCCCTTCTATCTGGGACAAAAGAAAGTCTTTAGCAAAAAAATTAACCAAGTCTTCATCGATAAACAGGGAGCTAAAATTATAGATATTAAAGTCACCCTCCGCACTTACTAATATTTGCATGGGGTCTGATTTTATCTCCTTCTCTGGTTCTGCCATTTCTTGCATTGCCCTTGGGTTCTGTTGTTTTTCTGTTGATTGTGGTTTTGTTGATTGCCATAACCACTCTGAAAACCCTGTTGATTACCAGGATCAACATAACCATTCGAGCTAACCTCACCATTGAAGTTATCTTGCTGTCCATTTGCGTTTGCTGATGGTTGTTCTTAATACGCTCACTAAGGCGAACTGTAGAAGCAGCAGTGCCATTGCCCAATCTCTTTGGGCTGCTTATCCTTCTCACATCATCTCAAGAACTCTGATTGGCTAGGCTTTCGTTAGCCAAATCCAAATTAGGTATAGAGGGAGGGGGAGGGTACGCCGTACCTCTCGCATAGTCATTGAGGTCACTAGAAATCTTTTTCTTTTTTATGTCAAAATTCTTAACTAAACTAGCTTCAATGCTAGAAAAAATCTGCCCATATTCAAACCTGTATCTATCAAAGTCACCATTAGTTGTAATGGCATGCTCTAATAGTTCAAGTTCAGTTTCTAAATTATCAGTTTGTGCCCCGTAGTGTCTGATAAGCACATTTACAAAGTCCATTCCTTGCTGGTCAAGCAACTTAATTAGTTCTTGGTGAAAAACAGAATTGTTAATAAGGCCAGCTGGATATCACCATTGTCGTAAGCCTTTAGGCACTATTTTCTTAGAAATGCACTCATGCAGATATGACACTTCCAGCTGAAGTTTTCAGCATTTATAGAGCTTCTGATCAACATCTTTCAGTTGGACAGTGATGGTATTAATATTAGCCTCTTTTTCATTCCCAATAGTCGCCCCGTATCCATTCCCATTATTGAAAAAATAAACATCCCGCAAATAATTATTCATAGTTGGAAGAGCACCCCCTCTCCTTATATTAGATGTACTAGGACTCTCTCCCTGTTCCTCAAGAGAGTGCTGGTGATTCACATCGTTGTGGTTATTAGAGTCATGAGTCAAATTGGTTAATGGTGCACTTGAAATACTAGAAAAAGTTAAAGACTGCTCATTCGGTTGACAAAGCATATTCCCAGTTGAGTTATGCATTGTAACATTATTTCTCTCTTCATAACGTTGAGTTAAATTGTCAACCCTTTTCATGAGCTCTTGGACCAGGGCCATCAGATTGCCCATGGCATTCACCTCCAGAGCTACGCCCGGTGAATTTGATGTGTTGTTATCTCCAGAAAATAGTGATTGAGATTGTGTCTCCATGTCACTTGCCATCACAAAACTATGAAAACTGGTAATAAATAAAAGACTGTGGGAAAGCAAAAAAGCAGGCTTCGTTGACACAAAAACTCAGTTTATTGACAATAACGGTAAGGGCTTTCGTCGGATATAATATTCCAACTTCTTCAGACAAAACGTAACTAACACATCCTAACTTTATACCCTACTCATTAATGACATAAATCAATTAGGACCCTTAAATAATGTTTATTATTAGTACATATTTCATGTTTAAAACTCTTTAAACATTAAAAAACTGAAGCATTTTAAAACTGAACATCACTAAAACACGTTTACTACCCAAATTTCAACAAGAGTGAAATTTGGTAACAGCTCTGGACAATATTTACAAAAGACATCCCTAAATCCATATAAACAAAAGAGTTATCTACATTAATGACTGAACACTGGTTTCATTAAAAACATTACATACATTAAAAACCAAAATAACCTTTCTATCATAAAAATACGTTTTTAAGTATTGAAATAAAGATAGACCACTATCTAGTGAGTGCTTTTAATTTAAGCAAACATTTAATGGATAAGAAATCATTAAAACCTGGTAGGGTGTGTGCTGTTGTAGGGACTTGCCACATCAACTCACACTCCTCAAGTTTCAACTCCCATGGCCCCCCTGTCATACCTCATTCAACTTGTTGTAAAACTATGAAACTGAATTTATGAGATGGATACTCCAGGATGTGTCTTGCTAAAGCATTAGTGGTAATGTTGTCATTAATGCTGTATTGGTGCTCATATATCCTTTGTCTAATTATTCTCTTAGTTTTTCCAATGTAATAAGCTTCACAAAGCTGACAAATAGCACCATACACCACACCTCAAGTGTCACAGTTAAATTTTCCATGTATAGAATAATTTTTTCTCTAATTTGCACTTTATCAGCTATTTTAATATGCTTACACACGGGACATCTACCACATTTGGTCATCCCATACCCTCTTTTAGTCAATTTTCTCTTCTCAACCAGGCACTTGAGGTTTAAACCTCTTTTATATGTCATTAAGGGTATCTGACCTAGTTTTTTATTAAGGCTATTATCTTCCTTAATAAAGATTGAATTTTTAATTAAAATTTGTTTAATGTTCCTAGAGTCCAAGGAAAATGTTGTGAGGAATCTTGTTCCTGTTCCCACTTTTACCTCAGCAACCCTATCTGGGACTGGTTTATTCCACATTTCGTGTTCTGACTCATATCCCTTTTGGAGAATGGGGCAGAAATTACCTTTTACCCTTTTATTATTTACTTCTTGAAAAATTAGATCAAGGAAGCCTGACGGGAATCCCCTTTTCAAAAACATTGATTTTAATAAAGTGCATTCAGCTATGAAGTCATGATAACTAGAGACCATCCTAGCTGCCCTAATTGCCTAACCCTTAACTACAGCCTTTTTCTGATGGTAAGGATGACTGCTTGTAAAGTGGAGAAAAGCGTTTGAGTAAGTAGGCCTTCTGAAGATGGAAGTCCTATACCTATGGTTTAAAGTATCTTTCAATATATGGACATCTAAAAAGCTATTTTCCATAATGCCCACCTGGAATGTAAATTCCAAAAAGCCAGTTAAAGATGTAATGGCTGTAATAAATGTCTCAATTAAACCAATTTCCCCATTCCAAATAAAACACATGTCATCCTGGTATCTCGTGTACCAGACAACGTGTTCCTTGAACATTGAATTATTGAATAGATATACTCTCACCCAAAAAGCCATCATACAGTTAGCAAAGCTACTGCCACAATGTGATCCCATCGCTGTACCACTCTTCTGTAAAAAAAAGTTCCCGATTGAACCATAAATAGTTGTTAGCTAAGACTAGTTCAAGCAGGGTTTTGATAACATTGATGTCCTTGTCATCCATACCTTTCATGTGCAAAAAATGTCTAACCCATTCGATGCCCAATGAGTGTGGGGTAACTGTGTAGAGGCCTTTAATATCAACCATTAAAAAAAATTAAATTGTCGAATTCCAAATTGTTAATACTTTCAAGAAAGCTCCATGAGTCATGACATATTTGTTATTCAGACTTCACAAATGGTTTTAATTTATAATCAACATACTTGGCACTTGCGTATGTGATAGATTCCCTTCCATCTACTATAGGCCTGAAGGGTGGGGGGTTTCTTCGATCATTGTGTAATTTAGGAGAGCGAAAAAGTGTTGGTGTAATAGGTGCTGCCATTATAAGATATTGTAGTGTGTCTAAATCAATGGTCCCTTCTAAAAATAGGTCATTCAGCACATTAACTTTCTAATATGCAACATTCATCTCATTGAGGCTCACCCGCTCATAAATATTAGTATCTAAGTATTCCCCCATTCTAGTAAGATAATCTATTTGATCCATAAACATGAGTCCCCCACCTTTATCGGGTTTCATGACCCGTACATTGCAAGCATTGAGTAACTTAATGAATTCAAGTTCATTAATGGAAATAATCTTTTTACCATTACTCATATTATTACTCTTAGCTAGCAAAGATCTAATGTCCATCTCGCAAATCTTTTCAAAGAGCACCAAAGTTTCTTGTAAAGGTGGGTTAAATAGACTCGACACTCTCACGTTATTAGTAACTGCAGAGTTGGCCCCCATCAAACATGTTAGGTCTTTTCCGCCCCATTGTCCAGAAGGGATATGAGTCAGAACACGAAATGTGGAATAAACCAGTCCCAGATAGGGTTGCTGAGGTAAAAGTGGGAACAGGAACAAGATTCCTCACAACATTTTCCTTGGACTCTAGGAACATTAAACACATTTTAATTAAAAATTGGATCTTTATTAAGGAAGATAATAGCCTTAATAAAAAACTAGGTCAGATACACTTAATGACATATAAAAGAGGTTTAAACCTCAAGTGCCTGGTTGAGAAGAGAAAATTGACTAAAAGAGGGACTGGGATGACCAAATGTGGTAGATGTCCCCAGTGTAAGCATATTAAAATAGCTGATAAAGTGCAAATTAGAGAAAAAACTTATTCTATACAAGGAAAATGTAACTGTGACACTCAGGGTGCTATTTGTCAGCTTTGTGAAGCTTATTACATTGGAAAAACTGGGAGAAAAATTAGACAAAGGATATGCGAGCACCAATACAGCATTAATAACAACATTACCACTAATGCTTTAGCTAGACACATCCTGGAGTATCCTTCTCATAAATTCAGTTTCATAGTTTTACAAAAGTTGAACGAGGTATGAGAGGGGGGCCATGGGAGTTGAAACTTGAGGAGTGTGAGTTGATGTGGCAAGTCCATACATCAGCACACGTCCTACCAGGTCTTAATGATTTCTTATCCATTAAATGTTTGCTTAAATTAAAATCACTCACTAGATAGGGGCTTACTTTTAGTTCAATGCTTAAACATTTATTTTTATGATAGAAAGGTTGTTTTGGTTTTAAATGTATGTAATGTTTTTAACGAAACCAGAGTTCATTTGTTAATGTAATTAATTCTTTTGTTTATTTGAGTTTAGGGTTTTCTTTTGTAAATATTGTCCAGAGCTGTTACCAAATTTCACTCTTGTTGAAATTTAGGTAATAAACGTGTTTTAGTGATGTTCAGTTTTAAAATTATTCAGGTTTTTAATGTTTAAAGAGTTTTAAACTTTAAATATGTACTACTAATAAGTATTAATTAAGGGTCTTAATTGATTTATGTCATTAATGAGAAGGATATAAAGTTAGGATATGTTAGTTACGTTTTGTCTGAAGAAGTTGGAATATTACATCCGATGAAAGCGCTTACTGTTATTGTCAATAAACAGTGAGTTTTTGTTTCAACGAAGCCTGCTTTTTTATATATTAAAGTATCAACAGCATGTTATTAGAATGCTTAATCAGAAAATGTTGTTGGTTCCTGACTGTGCTGAAAATAAAGAATTACAGGATTTAATGCATTCTGTTGAACAGGTTGGAAAGCATACTTAGCAATGTGGATCTGATTCTTTAGAAGCCTCTTGCAGGGCTGCTGTCACTGGGTCTGCACTCAGAAGGCATGCTTGGCTTAAGGAGTAATCTTTGCCTGATCATGTTAAAGCTAAACTGTTGGTTGCTCTTTTAAATCAGGATCACCTGTTTGGCAACAAAGCTGAGGAAGTTCTTAAAAAGATGGAAGATATAGCTAAATCTAGGCAAACTGTGAAAGATTTTTTACAAGTTCAACCTCCAAGATTTTGTAGGCATTGGCCCTCTAAGAATTGGTCCTTTCCAGCCCCTTCCAGGTCTTCTCAATCCAAAGCAGAAACCCCAGGTTTCAGTCACAGGCTATGCACAAGACTAAGCAGTGGGGCCGTCCGCATCCAAATCTGGGAGTAGTAAGACTCCCCCTGTGGAAAACTGTCTCAATGACTTGCTTTTAAAACTTCCAAGCACTTCTCAACTGAATGTTCCTTTAGACGGAAAGATTGGCCTGCAGGGTAAAAACTGGGAACTCATAACCCAGGACAAATGGGTCCTAAATATAGTGTCCCAAGGATACAGATTTCACTTCCACACATTACCAACACCAAGTGGGTGGCCAGATCTACCCCCAAATCAGTGGGCAGAGGCCCAAAAGCAAGTACTTTCTCTCTTAAACATGGGGGCTATTCAGTTGGTACCAGAAGAGGAAAAGGGACAAGGTTTCTATTTGAGACTTTTCCTGGTACCCAGAAAAGACAATTCATGGCGTCCTATCCTGGTCCATTCTACTCTAAACACCTTTTTGGTGTTTCCAAAATTCAAGATGCTGACTCTTCGCTTGCTACCTATGCTAGGCAAAGATGCTTGGTTGGCAACATTACATTTAAAAGAAGCATACCTGCACATCCCTATCAGGGAATCTTGCAGAAGATACCTATGCTTCTAAGCAGGCTACATACACTATCAGTTCTCTGCACTGCCCTTTGGCTTATTTACTGAGCCCAGGGTATTCACAAAGTGCCTAGCTCCATTCATTGCATTTTGCAGGCAAAGAAATATTCAAATATACCCATACCTGGATGATTGTCTAATTCAGGCAGAAGGCCAGGACATACTTTTGAATCATCTGTCCATTGCACAAAGAGTGCTGACTTGTCTGGGGTACACCATAAATTAAAAAAAAAAAGCACACCTGGTACCCTGTTAACAAATTATATTCCTGGGAGCAAGCTTGATTACAACTTCCCAGATGACTTTCCTCATGCCAAAGAAACAGATTCATTTGACAACCTACTTCAAACAAGTGGCCACAAAAACCCTGCTATCTGCAAGGCAAATACTGCAGGCCTCCTGCATTCTTCTGATTCCATATGCAAGACTGCATATGAGGAAACTACAATGGTA
Organism: Protopterus annectens; assembly: GCF_019279795.1. Classification (NCBI taxonomy): domain Eukaryota; kingdom Metazoa; phylum Chordata; order Ceratodontiformes; family Protopteridae; genus Protopterus; species Protopterus annectens. The sequence continues at coordinate 1,489,384,512 of NC_056743.1, read as the reverse complement.
TCTAAAAAGCCTATGATGTCAACATTCTCAGGATCTAGAAGCAATGATTCCTATCATACCTTGCCTACGCCTAGAGTTCCTTTGGTGGGCAGAGGCCTGCCATCAAAACAAGGGAATACCATTCACGCTACCCCCTGCCACCCAAACCCTAACAACAGATGCATCAGACTATGCATGGGGGGGGGCTCACCTGGCAGGAAAGTGCATTCAGGGCAAATGGAACCCAAGTCAAATGCACCTGCATATCAACCAAAAAGAAATGTTAGCTGTACAGAATGCTCTGACAGCCTTCAACTATCACATTCTTCCAGGACATCTAATGGTAAAGACAGACAACACAACTTTTATGTGGTACATAAACAAGCAGTGGGGTACACATTCTTACCCCCAATGCAGACTAGCTATGGCATTGTGGAATACAGCCTTGAGCTACCAAGTGAATCTACAAGCTCAATTCCTGTCAGGAAAACTAAATACACTGGCAGACAAACTAAGCAGAAACCTCATGTACCCACACGAGTGGAAACTGGAACCAAGGATTTTCAACATGTTGACAAGAAATAGGAGAGCCCAGATATAGACCTGTTTTCCTCCCCCAGAACTATCAATTGGACAAATTTAGCACATGGATTTCCCACAAACAAGCTTGGAAAGTGGATGCTCTGTCTTTCAGCTGGAAAAACCTATCAGTTTATGCCTTTCCTCCTCTGCCTCTGCTCTACAGAGTACTACTAAAGATCAAACAGGACAAGCCAAGGACGATTTTGATTGCACCACACTGGCCATGCCAACATTGGTACCCTCTCTTGTGCAGTATGTCACAGTTGGCCCCATGGCACCTGCCTCAGACACCTTCCCTGTTGTCTCAGCAGGAGAACCAGATTCTGCACCCTCAGCTTCAAACACCGAACCTAGCAGCCTGACTAATTACCTAATCTCTCCTTTACCATCCCTCAGTAAACCAGTGATGGATATCATTTTAGAGGCAAGTAGACCTAGTACTAGAAAATCTTATGCTGTGAAATGGAAAAGATTCTGTGCTAGGAACCAATCTCAAGGGATGAGCACAGCAGTGCCCAATTTACCTCAGATTTTACAATACTTAACTGAGATGCTTCACAAGAGCTTGTCCTTTTCCTCCATCAAAATTCACGCCTCAGCCATTTCAGGTCATTATAACACAGAACCTCCCCTCTTCTCTCACCCACTGCTCAGTCAGTTCCTCAGAGGGGCCAAAAATTTAAGGCCACCGAGGACAGCTCCAACTCTGGCCTGGGACTTTAACTTTGTCTTGGAGAAACTCACTCTTCCTCCTTTTGAGCCAGCTGCTACTGCAGATTTAAAATTTCTTTCCTGGAAAACAGCATTCCTTTTAGCAATCACTTCAGCAAGAAGAGTATCTATATTACAGGCCCTTATGGCAGTGGAGCCTTTCATCATCTTTCATGCGGACAGGGTGTCCCTCAGAACCAATCCCTCCTTCATTCAAAAGGTGGTATCCAGTGTGGCTCTTAATCAGTCAATTCATTTGCCAGCCTTCTTTCCTAGTCCACAGAACAAAGGGGAACTGATACTGTACTCCCTAGATGTGCACAGACAACTTAGATTCTACTTGGACAGGACTAAACCTCAAAGGAAATCTGAACAACTGCTGGTGGCATTTGCTGCAGGGACAGAGGGGAAGGCTATTTCAAAGCAAACCATTTCTAAATGGATAGGCCATTGCATTAATTTCTGCTATAAGCACCATTGAAAACCTATCCCACAGGGCATCAGACCCCACTCTACCAGGGCTGCATCTACCGCTACAGACGTTCTCAGAGGCATCCCTACCAGGAACATCCTAGAAGCTGCTACCTGGTGTTCTGTACATACTTTCACCAGGCATTATCATTTACCAATTTTCTCTAAATCCAGAGCTGGCTTTGCCACTGTAGTCTTGCAGGGCCTTATAGCTGGTCCTAATGCTACTTAAATTCCTCCTCCCAACCTTAGCTTTGGGAATCTATCCAAAAGTAATGACTGCAACAGTGAAACACGAAGAACATAGTACAGTTGTTTACACTTACCATAAATGTAGATGTTCAAGTATATTCACTGTTGTAGACCTGGTTACCCTTCTTCCAGCTCCCTAACTTTTTTTGGCTTTACCTCTACTTTCCTTTACTATGCTTAAAAGCTTTTTGGTGTATTTGCTTTTTTGTTGGAGGTATAACCTAGTATTTTTTATATATTTATTTGCTTCACATTAGGGGGGCACCTGACATCTGGGGCAAGAAAAACTGATGTAATGGCATCGGCTGTATGTTTTGTATCCCTGACGACCTGACATCATGGAAGAAGAGGCAGGAACCAACGCAGGACCCAAGACTTTGTTAATCAGGCCAACTGAGGACTACTGCAAGCAGATAACCCAAATGTAATGACTGCAACAGTGAATACACTCGAACATCTACATTTATGGTAAGTGTACACAACTGTACTTTTTTTAACCCATCTGTAAATGAATATATATATATATATATATATATATATATATATATATATATATATATATATATATATGTTATATATGTTAATTATTCATTGCACACTCCTCTTTGAAGTTGTGCAGTTAATATCTCATCCAGACATAAGTGTAGTTTTGTAATTAATATGTAGTTAAATAATATGTAAATTGTGTTATAATAATTACAAAACAGCTATAAATATTTCTGAAACTGTAGCAGATTGACCTTCACTATCAGTATGATGTAATCTTCAATTTACTGCAAGAGAGTTTTTAGGCATCTCTTACTTTTTGACATATGTGTATTGTTATGATTTGGATACTTTCTTGTACACCTAATGGACAAATAAATGTAAAAATCTTGAAAGCAGTGTTAGTTAGACATCAACTATCACAGCAATTTTTTTTCAAGAATTGTGCATGGTTGCACTTGATATCATAGAGTACAATACACACACCGTCTGGTTCAAGTTATTGATATACCATGTATTCACAACGTTTCAGCAAAATAACTCACATTTTCTCATGTACCATATATGCCCATTCTGTTGTATGCTGACTGGGATTGTGAAATGCTGATCTACAATACTTCAAAATGAACAATACTTAAGAGATTTACAGAAATATGAAATGTGTGAAGATTTATGCATATATTTATTGTTAAACAGTGATAAATATTTGCAAAGCCGTGGCAAGTAAAAAGCAGGTATCCCTGCAAATTTTTCTAACATTGTGTGAGCTCTTCTTTTTTACCATGAAGTACTTTATAAACTCCTTTATGGTCAAATTATTAATACAAACTAGGAACCCAAACAGGTGAATGAACAAACTAGTAAAACCAACACCTGCTATAGGACTGGTATAGAACAATTTCAACCAGCAATCATAGAAAGTAAAATTTGATTGCAAAGTTAAACACTTTCATTCTTACTCTTTTCAGAACTTCATCAGAACTAATGAAACTTAAATAAAAAAGAATTAAAATATAACAGAGCTAAAATCTCATGAGCCACTAGAGCCAGTGAGAACAACCACATAATTGAGGACTAATTAATTTACATAATGTCATAATGTTTTAACTTTAAAATAGGGGATAATGATGCAATCTTCATTTAACCCTAGGTGGTTTGTGGCATTCAATCTAAGCTGCCTCTTTACCTCACATATATGCAGACATTCATTTATAATCCAACCCTGTGGGTCATTTCTTATTTGTTCAACTAACATAAAACCAAATTTATATGAATTAAACTCATCTGTATATGTATATTAAGTCATGGTTATTTTACCTTTCCTAATATCAAATAAGTGTTTGTATATATATTCCTTAAACCTCCTAGAGGTCTTTCCTAAATAATAAGCTGGACAGAACAAACATTGTGCTATGTAAACAACATTTTTTGAACAACATGAAAAATATCCATTTGTCTTATAACTAATGTGTCTAATAAAGGAGCTGTCTCTGCAAATAATGTTATGATACTGTGAACAGTAGTCACATTTAGTTGTTTCATTTTTCCGTTTAATCATATCACTTTGCACCATTGTATCGGACTCCAAATAATTTTTAAAAGTTGTATCCCTCCTATAAATAATGTATGATTTTTTCCCCAATTTTGTTTAATATACTGACATCTGATGAAAATAATTACCAATTATTGTGAATACATCATGCTATAGCACTACTAAGGTATAGGTGGAGATGAACAACTTCCTACTATTTGTAGGTGAAAAGGATTCACTATTATTTGTCATCACAGCAGTATTTTCTAACGCAGTACTACAAAGAATAGGTGCATATATACCCATTTACCTTTTTGTTACCACCTCCTCTCTTATTTCATTTAAAAAATTCAATAGGGTAGCCTCTCTTTAACAACATATTCAATTTAGATGTTGCATACCTTAAAAAGTACATCAGGTTCAGAAATCAACTTATCAAGCCATACTAATTTGTCTTTTAACTACTGACTTTTTTTGGTGCCTAGGATGCCAAATATTGAAATGGAGGTAGGAATTTGAAAAAGTAGGTTTACAAAATATATTATACCTATTATTAACCACATCCTTCTTCACCTCAACATTGAGAATTGTTTTATTCTCATCAAATGTTGATGAAAAAATTAAACATACCACAGTGTCGTTATTGTATAATAAGAATTCTCATAATTTATCTGAGGTATCATCCCACAAAATAAATATGTCATCCAGGAATCATGTGTAAAGTATACAGCTCTTAGTATATTCACTGTTGAAAATGTACTGATCCTGTCACTCTACTATCACAGAGCTTTCAAACATCATGGCCACCCCGGTGGTTTGCCTAAAATACTGACACTCAAAAAACAAAAAAATGTTCTTTAATACTGCATCCACTAATACCACTGTTGCATTAATTTTATCAGTGCATAGGTCCGTATGTTTAAACAATTTCTTCTCAAACCAGCTAAGTCCCACATCATGTGGGATGACAGAAAACAAACTACGGACATCAATTGTCACAAATGTGGCATTAGGCTGAAATGCTATATTTTTTAACATGCTTAAAAAATGTGATGAATCCTTACAAATCTGTGCAATGTTACTTAAACCTTTCTTTAAATTATAATCCAACAACTTTACTATAAAAAATATTTTAGAGCATGTTGCATTGACCATTGGCCGAAAAGTAGGATGCATCAGACTCTTATGTATTTTAGGTATACCGAAAATACTGGCTATGGCTGGCTTCTCATTATAAATTTATTCATATTCACTTTTTATTATCTGACCCTGAAGCAATATATCATCTAATAATAAGTCGATTTTTAAAAACGCAATGTTAGTTTCATTACATGATACCTCTTCATAAGTATCTTCCATCAGTAGCACATTCATGTAGTTCGAGTAGTCAGCACGATCCATCAACACCAACCCATCCCTTGTCTGGCTTCATAACTCAAATATTGATATCATCAGCAATTTCATGAAAAAGTTTGTTCTCAATGTCAGACAAGTTAAAAAATCCTCATTTTATGAGGTTGTTCTAACACAGTGCAAATATGAAGCTTGCAAACCTTCTCAAACACTTTAAAGTACCAGTTTAGAGGTGGGTTAAATATACTAGGTCTCCATAGACAGTTTAAATCACAGAATGCATTACTATCACTAAGTCATAGAGCCAAATTCAATTTAGGGATAAAAATTTTCAAATCAATTAACTTATTAACAATATTGGCCCTTCTAGCCAGAACAAACATTAAACCTCTAGCCAGTATGTTGGCATGTGTAGATGTGATATGCTTTGATGAAAAATTGCAAATTTTAAATTCTCCACAGTCATTAAGAACTACTTCTAATGTCCCAGCATAAGTCTCATTGACAGAGGAAATACTAACCCTTAATTCCTGTTGCAATTGCTCCAAAAATTTCACTTCAGTCTCGCCCCTTGTTTCCGATACATATCGCTTGATTCCTGATGCCTCCAAGAGTTGGTCCATTGTCTGTTGTTCTTGATCCATTTGGATCTCCTGATAGGTTGTTGCTCTAAAGGGATCAGTCTAACTCTCTGCTCACTATTTAATTAAAATGATAATGGAGTCTGCTCATCATTGCAAATTCCACTGACTGGCTGATTCCGCATGGTTGCTGTGGTAACCCAGAGGGTAAGGATATGCCTTACCCTTTAAATATTCCTCAGCGTCTCTCTCAAGCTTATCAATTTTTTGCTGCAGAATAATTTGGCAGGTTTTATCAACACAAGAAAACAAGTGGCTTGTGTGATTTTTAGTTGTATTTTAACTAGTTTTATTTAAGTTTTATTAGTTCTGATGAAGTCGTGAAAACAGTAAGAAAGAAAGTGTTTAACTTTGCAATAAAATTTTGGTTTCTATGCTTGCTGGCTGAATTTGTTCTCTACCAGTCCTGCAACAGGTGTTTGTTTTATTAATGGTCATATTATTAGCAGATGTATTAACAAATCACATATCCATAACTGACAAAAAATATCTCATTTAGTGAATGAAATATAGACCATATAACACTTTCGGTTTCAAAATAAGGAAAATAAAAAAGGAAAGAAACAAAGAAAACATGAAACAACATTACAGCTAAAAAGAGAGCATTACTCTGAAATTTCTAGAAAATATATAATTAGTAAACTCATTCTTCCCATCAAGACATGAGAACATTGATGAAAGAGCATTATTCAGCAATGCATGCTGATATAAAACTTGATGTTTTATTGACATTGTATGTGAATCAGAATGATATATAAATATAGTTCCTGACTTTTGCCTTTGTCACTGATTCCTGAGCACAGAAAGTGCTTTGTACTGTGCATGTAGATATCTTTAGTTCACTATCAGACTCTTGCATTCACTTCACAGATCACTGAATAACCTTTATAGCAGTCAGATATTATCTTTATCTGTGACTGCAATTTGTATTAGGATGATAAAATCTATTATACAAATAAAATAGACATGAGCCTTTTCCACATGCTATATACTGAAGTCTCTGTAGAGTGAAAGGAAAAGGTTCCTTTCTGTTTTACTTGAACAGAGTGTTAACATCCTGACTCTGCTTTTAAACTAATAATCTCAAAACAATTAACTTATCAATATAACAAGCTGAAAACATTTCCAATAACTTACAAAATCAGCTAGTGACCTTATATGTCTAGAAAGTAGCTTATCACTCTAGCTGGAAATTGTAAAATATGGCTTCTGTTTGAATTGCAAGTGCTGTAAAATCCTCCCCAAAAAATGCATAGTTCCTCTGAAGTTGTCATACAATATGATATAACCCACCCAAAAAAATTATAGCAGTCTCATGACCACCATTCATTTAGTTGCAAATTCCTGTATCTTTAAGTTTGTTTGTGGTAGCATTTCACTCTGGACACTCATTTACTGTGCGTTTACATTAGGAAGACTGGGATTATTCATCTAGTGCAGTAGGTGTTTACCTGGTCTATCTGAGCTGGGAAGTACACAAAAGGGCCCTCTATGTATCCATTTGCACTTCTCTTATATATGTAATGTGACTGTACTTTAGCAGTTTCATAAAACTGCATTGTCTGCTGTTGCTTTAAGTAGTTAATTGCACTATATTTCATTGTATCTGTTAGTTGTAGGGCTGTTGTAGGTAGTTTGTGTGGTCTTGTTACACTTGGGCTGCAAACCAGTTATTTTACATTAAGAAGATGTTTTTTTCTGCACCCTAGTAGCAGAAGTGTGCTGATCTAAGCTGTCTGAATTGTAGATTGCTGGTGGAAGACTTATTGTGTGTTTTCCTGATTTGTAATTTGCTTAACTCATTCACTCCAAAGGAGATCAGGAAGTTTGCGCTGTAATTTCCAATGGGTGGAGCCTAAGCCATTTCATAGAATCAAATTATGTCTTCCCATTTCAAACAAACGTTCATATCTCTTGAACCATAAGGATTATTAAAGAAGTATAAATGGCAAACTTTTCAGCACGAACAATTTTTATAGAGGTAGTATTCTTTAAGTTCTAGGTCTTAAATTGAATTTTATAAGTCAGAGTAACCTCAGTAACTATTACATTTGTAATATTTTGTAAACAACTTAAAATATCTCAGCAACCACTCAAGTTACACACAAACTGCCAGCAGCATTTTATTCATCTAATTAAGAGCTTTCATATGAGGCTAAGGTGTTCTGGGTTACTTGGTTGTCGAGATATTTAGAAAAATGTGAACATTATATCTATATAAATTAATATTACAAAAACAAGAGTTAATGTCCATTTAGCTGCACTAGACAGAGGTCAAATGTTAATGCATTTGAGTTTGCTATTGTGTAAGCTTTAAGATGAAATATTCTAAACCTTGTACATAGCATGGTTTTGGAATTATTAATGCAAATATGAACAAGCAATATTTGACACCTAGAGGTGTCAGTAAGAATTAGCTACAGCTGCACCTGGAGGTGTCACTCAGATGTAATGAGTTAAAACTTGTTTCTCTTTGCTCATATTTTAACCTCGTGTTTGCATGGTGCTGCTATTCTCACAGTAGTGGTTAACAGTGCCCTTGTATGGATGCAAAAGCCTATAAGCTCAGTATTTTACTAAACAGCTGTCAGTGAGACCCTTCCAAGCTTTTCTGCTCCTCTAGGAGCAAGTCATTTGTGCACTGAGCAGTGTTACCTCATTGATCAATCTTAGCCTACACAATGTATAGGTCCCTCTTGTAGTCTTGCATTACCAGCAAAGTCCTGTCAAATTAACCCTTTCCCTTCCCTAATATAACATACAGTAAGAGTCTGCTGTCATGGATGGCCAGTTTCCCATTATCTCGCTGGCCGTACTGATAGACATGGGCATCCTGAAGCAATGTAGCAATCGTCTCATGTCTACTGACAACCCCTTACTTCTGACACAAACAATTACTTTATGTGAGATATGTAGTTACACTATGAATTTGGAGGCAAGATTCTCACATAAGGACAAACTGAATGCCAAACAGGTTGTCAGCACACACACACACTCACACACACACACACACACACACACACACACACACACACACACACACACACACACACACACACACACACACATACACATACACAAGTCTCTCAACCAGTAAGTCTATAAGGCATAACAATACAAAACCTAATGTATTGGTCATAGCTAACTCCACTGTAAGACACATGGATGTTCCCCTCACCAGGTTGGATAAGGAGCAGGTTATGGCTAGCTACCCATCAGCTGACAGGATCTGTTAAGTCACTCAACCACAAGTACCGGTATGACTCTGTCAAAGTACATTTGGGGGTGAATGACTTGATATGTACCTCACTAGACTATATGAAGAGAGAGACATGACTGACTTCACAGATTATGTGTCACAGGCAGGTGTAAGGCTAGCCTTAACCAGTATTCTTCCTGCTCCAAGCATAATGTCACAATGCAAACAAACAATTATTGACTTTAGCAATTGGCTTAGCTTCTGGTGTCAGTCCAAGGTCATCCAATACCTGTGAACCTGGGAAGACATGGTTGACAGGTCACACTGCTTTGCCAGATATGGTCTGCAACTGATGCCTGCAGGCCTTTGTATACTGAGAACAGCATTAGCCACCCTTATGTGCATTTTTTAGGCAGTGTCAAAATAACCAACCTCCCAACATACACTCAAGGAACTGCTGCTTAATGCTAGGAGTTTAAACAAGAAACTGCACTCCCTGGAAGCGCTCCTCATTTTGGAAGATGCTGACATCTGTGCAGTCACTGAGATATGCTTCAAAAGGGAGGAAAGCACCCTGCCACATCATGGCTAACTATAGGTCCCCCACCATGAAGCAGTAAAAGCATACTGCATACCTGGGTTTACTGGAGTCTCTTGCCACACAGTCCAACACTTTATTTTAATTTTAATTATCTTGCCATTGATTGGGAAACATACACAACCACAAGCATACTAGCTTGGAGGTTCTTGGATGTTGTCAATGCAAATGCCCTGGAATAGCTAGTTAGCACACCCACAAGAGGCTCAAATATCCTGGACATAGTACTCACTAACATGGGAAAGCATTTCACCCCCCATGTGATGTCCTCCTTGATAAGATCAGACCATAAGTCAGTCTTGCTTCATTTAAATATAAGACTAGATACCCCATTCAAGCTAAAAAATGCTTAAAAATTTTTCTAAGACAAATTACCTCCTACTAAGCGATAGTATAAGAAGTTTCAAAGCCTCCTTGAATGCAAATAACATGGATTGCTATGCAGGGGTGTACACTAATGCCCTAATAACCACTTTAGCAGTTGTATAGAATTGGCTGTACCTGACTGGATTAAAACCAGGTCTTGCTGAAAAAACAAGCTGCCATGGTGTACCCCTAATATAAACAGTCTATACAACAAGATAAAGAAAATAATGTCCAACAACAAGAGGGAACTGGCTCAGCAGAGGTAGAAATCCCTCTCTAGCTTAAACAATCAAATTAGAGATCTTTTCAAATCCTTCAAAGCTAATTGCAAAGAAAAATAGCCTCCTAGCTAAGGATAATCACAAAGCATTCTTTAACTACATTCAAAATCTAAAAAGGAATACTCAGCTATGCAATGAACTTGTTGTGGATGGCACAACCCATACTCAACCGGAGGTAATAGCCAATCTGTTATCTGACAGATTTGGTGAAAACTTCACCCCCTGTCCCCTCCAGTTACCCCATAAAGTATACCTGTTACCATTCCTTAGCCTATTATCTCAAGAGAGCACGTAATCTCGGTGGTCTCCAATGCCAAAAACCAAACATGACCTAGCAGACCCACGTGAATCCCTGTGTGACGACCCACCACTGCTAGCCAGTAATCAAGGATCCTCAATCCTCACCATTGGCAAAAATGGGGGACTTCACTGAAAGGATAACAGGTTTACACAGTATTTCCAGATGCAGCTCTCTGCATCAAGTGCAATTTCCCTTAAGAACACACAGAGACCACAGTCAGTCCAGGGCTGTTTTTTCCCTCTTTCTCGTGATCCCATTAAGACTCCCCATGGGCACAGCTATAGAGTTGATATCTCAACTATGTGACCATGCCAAGACCTCCAGCACCTTCTCTGTCCAATCAGTGCTTTGTCTCCTTGCCCACATAGATGACCCACACACACACTTTGAGGTTTTATTTACACACACACCTGGGAAAGGTTGGCCAACTTTTACTAGCTATGCCCTCTTCTGCCCAGACTATAAGGTGGTTACCACTGCCACCAGTCACTCCCTATCAGCTACATTAGGGCTTTTAACAAAGGGTGTCCAGTCTTACTGTGTAATATTAATATTAGTACAAATGGTAGTTTGACCAAAAGCAAGTCTGTTAGGAGTGGCCCGCACAGTGTCACCAAACAAATATGCACGTATTCTCAAACTTAAATATCTCTACACAGATCAGCCACAGTGAAAGGTTTAAATATATTTAATAATAAATAATAAAAGAACAAGACAATATTAAATATATATTCACATTGACATCAGAGTTCAAAACCATAGGAAATATTTAAAATAACATTGCAGTACAGGCTCACACAAATAAAGAAAAACATGTAAACTTAGCTTTACTGTATTCCCAACTGTATCTAAGAGAGTTATACTGTTCCCTAGAAACTTACTTCATTAGAACAAGGCAGATGTGGTAAATGGTTCTTCTTGTTGTCAGGTCCAAGACAGAATGCAGTATGCTCTGTCTCACTGACAGACTTCTCAAAATAATATCTATAATATTACTGCAGGGATAGCTTGCAGAATTACATCATTTCAGGTCATCTGACTTCTAGTTTTCATGCAAACACCCATTGCTGAAGCTGGCAGCATTTAGCATCTTCCTGTAAAAATATTCATACTAGGGCCTTTTCTCAGATCTTTGGCAGATGCTGGAAGTCATAAAACAATTGCATTACTTCATGCTTCCAAAGTATCAATTAGTTCACCTCGAAGACAGTACAAAAGCTTCCTGGTACAGACTTTGGTCTCTAGCTGCACTGAAACCTGTCAGATAGCATCTTTATGGCCTAGCCTTTATGGTGTAGCCTATAAAGTGATTTAATTTCAAATATTTCTCTAAAGTTTACTGGACTTAGGTTAACCTCATGTGTTCCAGTTTCCACTGTCAATATATATACATTTAAACCATTAAAATAGTACATGCACATTTCTGTTGTCTTTCAGTAGGGCACACTGTGGATACATCTTAAACACAGCAGTTTACAAATACCTTTTCAACATAAACATCTGTACAGAGCAGTTTGATGTACATATGATATATACAGTTGTAATACATTTGTAACACAAGCATCTTGTATAAACTGGTTTGGTATTCACAAATGACATATAATTATTTACAAAATTCCAGATAACTGTGCTGTTCATACCTCCTTTCATCACACCCTGTTTAACCACAGCCTACCGACTTGCTATGTTTTGGCAGAATGGAGGACATGACATTAACAGTAATCCCTCTGCACAAAAGAGGACCATCAACTGACCCTGGAAGTTATAGGCCCATAAGCTTGACTAGCCTTATTTGCAAGGCCATGGAAAGAATCATTATGTACCTTATTAACAAGGACATAGGTAATCTCCAAACTCTGGACCCAATCCAGTTTAGATTCTTTAAATGTAGATTATGCCTGTTAAACACAGCTGACGTCTTTGAGAAAGTCACCAGAGCACTGGATTAGTGAAAGACCGTGTATACCACCTATCTTGACCTAGTCAAAGCATCTGACACAATCCCCCACTCAGGTATTATAAAGAAACTCTCCCAATTGGGAATTAAACCCTATATTACCATATGGGTTGCCAGCTGGCTCACCGACAGGACACGTACTATCAAAGTGAGTGAATTAAACTATAGCAAAAAAACAGTCACCAGTGGTGTAACACAGGGTTCTGTGCTGGACCCCATAATGTTCGGAATTTATTTCTTGGAAGTCAAGGCAAACTTGGATGTCTTGTGACTGACCAGGTTAGCTGACAATTGCAAATTGGGAGCACTCATTGAGCCCCCCAATGATGTTAATATACTTTAGTCAGGATTAATGCAGTCAAACTATTGGTGCCAAAGCCAAGGATTAAAGTTAAGTGTAAAAAAATGCATTATTATTCCCATTTGGAAAGCTGGCATCCCTGGTAGTTATATTACAGGCAGTACCCCCTACGTGTAGTCTGAGTGCTATGCAGTCTGAGTACTCAGGTTGATAGGACCTGAACTTTGACTGCCATGTATCCACTGTAGCAAGGAAATCCTTCTATGCAGCACATCTTATAAGTAAAGGCATTGCATCTCCATCTAAGGATTTTATAATTCCATTATACTTGGTCCCTTTTGCATGTACCTCACTGGACACCTGCAACAACTGGAGAGATCGCATGGGATTCTCACTAAGAAATTACAGGGTACACAACACAAGTCTTAAGGGGAAAGACTGAAAGCCTGTCACTATATTCTGTTTCCTATAGCTTTCTAAGTGGTGTCCTGTGCCTGGCTTACAGGGCAGTCTCTGTCCCAGCCTGATATAAATGCTACACATTCGTAAATCAAACTGCAGTGGGGTCACTCACTTCAGGGATCTTAACCTAGCCTCTGACATGAACATGTTATGTTGGAGAGATAGATACATCTCCCAGAGACTGCCACTTCTCTGGAACAAGCTTTTGATTCACGTGAAACAGAGCCCTTCCCTTGACCCTCTTCAAACACAACCTAAATCAATGGATGGGTGTCCACAAATTCACTCCTGGGGTTTTGTCCATGTCCCCCCTGGCCAGAGGAAGTCAGTATTACCTACCATAGACCCTCACCTCTGTGAACTTCACTCACCTAATCACCGACAATTGGGGAAACTCGGGATAAATATGGCTAGGCTTGTAAGGACTCTAAGGCCTTTAGCTTAGTAACCTCCTATGAAACTATGAATCAGTAGAAGGTACAGAATTTATTCAACTAACTCACTGCTTGCATGCAATTACCATGGCCCATCTGTAAAAATGAAGGCACACCTTATCAAAGGATGGCTGGTGATGTTCTGACAGCAGGCATCTGTTCATCTTCAGTAATCTTACTAACAAAGAATGGATTACAGGTAGACATTCAAAACCAAAATAGTTTACACACACACACACACACACACACACACACACACACACACACACACACACACACACACACACACACACACACATTGTATAATCTCATCATGTCCGATGAGTGATTGTTTGTGCATGAGGGGTGTACTGGTCTATCATTGTTTTCCAGGTACCTACAGACTGTGTGTGTGTGTGTGTGTGTGTGTGTGTGTGTGTGTGTGTGTGTGTGTGTGTGTGTGTGTGTGTGTGTGTGTGAGACTCTTCTGCATACTAGGAACACTTTTTTCTCATAAAATGTTAACAGCAACACTACCATTGTAATATTTAATATTAAAGTTTAATATCTGCAGGACACACTGACCATAACTCCTACAACAGAAACACCAGAACAAGTGGACAACTGAACTGTGAAGACCTGAGCACTTGTGAAGATGTGGTAGGGAAGAGTTATTTTTACGCGTGGGCAATTGAGGTGCCATTTGAGAAGTGCATAAGTTGTATAAAGCAATTTATTTTGATTTATAATGTCTTATATCTTTGGATGATGAGAGAGATGCACTCTTGCACCTACATTAAGCCCGGCATGCTGAATCACTGAAGATAACTAGAAGCTTAAAAGCTCTCCCTGTTATTTTTGTGTGGCTAGAGGGACTCGTATGTCATTCCAGAGTTCAGAATCACAGAATGTGAACTCTGTGACTAAACTTTAGAACTCTCCTTGAAGGAAGAGACTAAAACAAATAATGTGATTTGATATCCAAAAAAGTGGCGTGCTAAAGCGGGATAGAGAAAAAAAGCATGGAAAGAAAGGCACAGATATAAAGCACCACAGTATCTTGAAAACTTCAAAACACTTTGCAATCATACTAAAAAGCAAATACACAGAAATAAAAAACTACATTGTGGTGCTGCGGTAGCATTGTCGCCTCACAGTAAGACGCTGTTCGGTTCGATTCACAGCTAGAGCGTCTTCTGCGTGGAGACATGCGTGAATGGGCGTACCTTCATTGAAGGTTGTGCATCAGGCCTGGCAAGCCGGTACGTAAAAATCAACTGCCAATCATTAGCGGACCGGAGTTCTGCTGTGGCGACCCCTAACCGGGAAAAGCTGAAAGACACAAACAAACAATACTGTTCAGAATAATAGTGAGTACAACCCTAAAACAATTCTGGACAGCCATTAAAGACATCTTGTAATCCAGTCAAAAATTCAACCCCAACCCTCTCTCCCAATAACTTACCATTCAAAACTGCAATATAATTCAAAGTCTTAGTTCATATATAGTATATCATCTATAAAAAATAATTCTGCAACATCTAATCCCAATCCTGCAAAACTGCCACATATCATCCACATCCATTGTCACCTTCAAACCTGTGCCCACATCCTATATAAAACTACTCTTAAACAAAGTCAAACCATGCTCTTCTTCATCTGATAAACTTCCAAGCATTTACCTTAAAATAGCAAACAGTAGGATGGTTATCCTATCTAAGTCCTTATAAATAGACCAGTTCAGGAATCCCACACTCCCTCTTTGTGGAAAAAGTCACACATCATCCCTCTGTGCAAAGGAGGAAATTCAACAGATGTTACTAACTTCAGACCTATAGCATTCATATCACCTTTCTCCAAAATACTTAAAAATGATTCAAAAACAATTGCAATACTATCTTCTGCAGGAAGAACTGCTATCCCCCACACACCATGGCTTCTGTCCTTCCCATAGTGCTAACTCTGCACTTCTAACCTACAGTGGATATAAAAAGTTTACACACCCCTGTTAAAATGCCAGGTTTTTGTGATCTAAAAAATGAGACCACAATAAATAATTTCAAAATGTTTCCCTCCTTTAATGTGACCTATAACCAGTACAATTCAATTGAAAAACGAACAAATCTGTTAGGGGGAAAAAAATTTAAAAAATAAAAAAAACGTACAATAAGCTGGTTGCATATGTTTGCACACCCTTAAACTAATACTTTGTTGAAGCATCTTTTGATTTAATTACAGCATTCAGTCTTCTTAGGTAGGAGTCTATCAGCATGGCACATCTTGACATGGCAATATTTGCCCACTCTTCCTTGCAAAAAGTGCTCCAAATCTGTCAGATTGCGAGGTTATTTCTTGCGCACAGCCGTCTTGAGGTCACCCCACATATTTTCTATTGGATTTAGGTCTGGGCTGTGGCTGGGCCATTCCAAACCTTTAATTTTCTTTTGGTGAAGCCATTCTTTTGTTGATTTGGATGTATACTTGGGGTCATTGTCATGTTGAAAGGTGAAAGTCCTCTTTATCTTCAGCTTTCTAGCAGACACCTGAAGGTTTTGGGGCAAAAGTGACTGGTATTTGGAACTGTTCATAAGTCCCTCCTTCTTGACTAAAGCGCCAGTTCCAGCTGAAGAAAAGCAACCCCAAAGCATGATACTGGCACCACCATGCTTCACCATGGGGATGGTGTTCTTTTGGTGATGTGAACTGTTGTCTTTGCGCCAAACATACCTTTTGGAATTTTGGCCAAAACGTTCAACCTTGGTCTCATCAGACCATAACACATTTTTGCACATGCTTTTGTTTTGAGAGACTTGATGTATTGTTAAGCAAATTTTAGCTGGACCTGGGTGTTTTTTTCGGTGTAAGAAAAGGCTTCTGTCTTGAAGCCCTACTCCATAGCCCAGACATATGGAGAATACAGGAGATTATTGTCGTCACATGTTGTACACAACCAGTACTTGCCAGAAATTCCTGCAGCTCCTTCAGTGTTGCTGTATGTCTCTTGGCAGCCTCTCTGACCAGTTTTTGTCTTGTCTTTTCATCAGTTTTGGAGGGATGTCCAGTTCTTTGCAATGTCACTGTTGTCCCATATTTTACCCACTTTTTGATGACTGTTTTCACTGTGTTCCATGGTATACCTAATGTTGTGGAAATTTGTTTGTACCCGTCTCCTGACTGATACCTTTCAACAATGACATCCTTTTGATTCTTTGTAAGCTTTCTGCAAACCATGGTTTTTGCTGTAGTGAGTAAATGTCAGGAAAATCCTACTAGGACAGCTGAACTTTATTTGTGGTTAATCAGTCTCTTTAATTGATGGCAGGTGTGTATCCAAGAAGACTGAATGCTGTAACTAAATCAAAAGGTGCTTCAACAAAGTATTAGTTTAAGGGTGTGCACACTTATGCAACTAGCTTATTGTAAGTTTATTTTTTATATCTTTTTCTCATAACAAATTTGTTTGTTTTTCAATTGAATTGTACAGTTTATAGGTCACATTAAAGGTGGGAAAGGTTTTGAAGTGATTTATTGTGGTCTCATTTTTTTATATCACAAGAACCTGGCATTTTAACAATGGTGTGTAAACGTTTTATATCCACTGTATATAGATACTGTAAATAAAGCTAGAAATAATGAATAGTTGGTCTATTCTTTATTTCTAGACTTGCCTAAAGCCTTTTCCACAGTTTGTCACAACAAACTTCTACTTCAGATGTCCTTACTAGGTCTCTCTCAGCCCACACTTCTGTGGTTCAAAAGCTTCTTGTCCAATAGGTGTCAGTCAGTAAAACAGCACTATACCCTCTCTCCATACCTCACAGTCACCACCAGTGTACCACAAGGCTCTATCCTTGGTCCCTTCCTCTTTAACATTCCCATTAACACCTTTCACACATCTACACAACAGGCCTCCATTATGCATTACACAGATGACTCCACATTTAGTTCTACATATGACAGCATAGAACACCTCCAAAAAATTAATCAGGAAGCTTTAATAGCCACTGAGATGTGGCCTTTGTAACTCACAGCTCATGCTCAACTCCCACGGTAACAGACTACTACTTTCTTCCCCAAATTTCTCTCATGATAAAACAAAATTTAAAGTCCTCTCTCTTGGTAATATAACCATTGAAGTCACTTCTCATAGCAAATTAGTAGGGATGATAATGGGGGATATTCTTAAATTCGACCTGCATGTACAAAATTTCATAAGAAAAACTAATTAAAAACTAGGGATGCTTTACTGAGACAATTTTTTTCACCAACTCAACTTAAACTACACTTGCCTCAGCTTATCTCTTCCCCACACTTCTTATTTCACTCCCATCCTTACTAACATTCAGGCATCACAAAAATCAAAACTTGAGCAGTGGTATAACATTGTAGAAAATACCCCTTTCAGCACCACCTCTGTATAGCACTAAAAGCCTAAACTGTTAACAAGTATCCCATCAACTAACACATACAAAAGTTTGAAAACATCAAATAAATAAATAAATAAACAGGAAAAAACCTACCTGTTGTAAGCAGGGGGGCAAGCCCCCCTGCATCCCCCACATGGGGGGCTGTGTCCCCCACCCCCCCGCTCTTTAAATATACCAACACCGAGATCACACTACAGTGCAGTAAAGGGAAATCTTCCTTATCCACACTGAATGGAAATCTCCATTGAAACGTTCAAACTTTTCTAAGTTTGAACATATGGGGTTGACAATATGGTGTTCGAACTTGTTACGATTCAACAATCTAATATGTATCCATTGTCTGTACTCGAACCATGTTGTTAAGACCTGGAACCCATTACCTGTATCTATCAGGACTATACCCTCCTAACCATCTTTCAAAACCATTCTGAAAGACTTACTAGCCAAAATCTGTCTCTGTTCTTGCTAAAAACAGAATAAACTATATCCCTAAATGTGAAAAATACATATGCATACCTTACATCTCCTTATTCTCCCTTATTCACTCACGTCCTTACTTCTCTTAATCTCTGTTACCTGGCTTTCTCTCTAAATATACCATAAGCCTGCTGTTCCTCTCACTTCATATTGCAATTCCTGTATATATTATACTAAGTTACCTTTAATTTCTTAACATATATCTAGTCTTAACCAATGTCTTCATGTTATGTCTAATTTGGTGTAACTATTTAAAGTGTGGTTTTTATATTATTTTTAAAGATTGTAAAATTATAATTTTTAAAATGTTTTATAGTACTTTGGAGCTTTTCTCTCTGGCCCTCCGCAAAAAATGGACTCAAACTTTGTAGGACTTTCCTGGTAATCAAATGTCAATAAATACAAAAATATAATTATTTTTACTTCTAGGTGCCATATGTATGGTGATAACTATACCAGATAATCTCCTTCTAGATCGAGTGTTCTAATTTTTATTCCTTACACAAATTACAAGTGGGCTACTTTGTGAAACAGTTGTATGCTTAGGGTTCTGTTCATAGATTATTGTGAACATTTGAGCAGGGTTGGTACACAATATCTCTGTGTTCCAAAGCCCTTATAGATTCGTAGCGCACAATGGGGAAGGTTGTTGTATGAGTCCTTGCCCCACTGAGGACACACATAACATGCACACTGGTCATCTCATCCATGAATTATACATGGTCCACAAACTGACTGCAGGAGAATGAGCTCATCCGAATGCACTAAGTCATGGCTATCCATCCAGATAGAAATAGATCATGCACCTCTGGTGAACACTGAAGGTCAACTCCCACATTTATATTCTGCTCAGCAAACAGTGGTGGGCATCAGCATTTCAGCATTACTTTAAAAAGTAAGGAAAAATCCAATTGGTAACAGAGTACTCTGTAGTACACCCCTAACATTACCATAACCAAAAACATCCTGCATCCTCACTGTGGTGCTGCCATGTCATTATCAGCAGGGTCTTGCACAGCAGTAGATCCTGCACTACCATTTTATGGTAATGACCTTAACTCCACCACCCTGCCTAACAATTATGATATCTTTATGAATCACAGTGAGTATTACGGTGCAGCATATAGCAGCTAGGAATATCTGCATATTAAAGCATGTCTTCCCTACTTTATTATACTGTGAGATCACACAATACAGCATAGTACAGCAGCTACTGAGCAGCACATGGGAGTGGGAAAGAATTGTGCACAACATCGCTATGTATGGAATAATAGTATAATAGGATTCCAAAGTTTGCAAGTAGCCACATTAACCAAACACATCACTGTCTTACACTTCAGTCCCTTAACTGTCTGGCACTAACTAATCTTACATTTAGACTACTCGCAGTATCCTCTGCAGCCCAGACACATATTCTGCCACCAGATAATCTAGTCCTCACCTCACAGAGAACTGTGTTCTCTGAACCCACACTTACTGCTTACTTAAAAAAATAAAAATCGTAATGGTGACTAACTATACTCTGTACATTTTGCAAAAGTGTGGAATTCTCTGTCAACAAATATCAGAAGTATCTCTGTCAGTGATTGTATCCAATTGCCCTGCTGGGGTTACCTGGGATATCTCCATTGAATAAAAGCTGGTTGCAAAGCCAATCAATCTGCCAACTAGGAATTGTTGCACTCAAGGTAGATTCATTGCCAAGACAGAGCTTGGAATTGGAAGACATAAAGGTAAGGAGGATCAACAGAGGAACAATCAACTGGTAAAAAACAAAAAAGTGAACCAGGTACAGAGTAGTCCAACAGCCCTTGTGGATACTGATACTTAAACAGTTCAATGACTGACGAACAAAACCACCAGGGTGAAACAAAATCCAAGACCAAAGTTTTAATGAAGCGCTTTTCGTTTGCTCGATAAGCAAACTTCTTCAGAATGAATTACACACTACCACAATGCAATATTTATAACACTAAAACATCAGCAATTAAGCACAATCAATAAGCGTTAATTAGAATCAAATACATTTAGATAAAATTAAATAAGACATCCAAAAAAATAACAGATTACTGAAAAAAAATGCAATAAATCACATTAAACTAAAAAAATCATGAGTATGTATGTAACAGTATATAAAAAATCAATGAAACATAATAATTAAAATTTACTAATTAAAATAGACCTTAACTGCTAGGTTGTAAATTTATAAAGAACTGGAGGTGTTGCCTACCATAGTATGGACATACATACAAACCACAGAATCTCATATAAAATTACAAAATTATTAATGAAAATGAATTAATAAATATTAAGAAAGCCACTAATTACCTAGTACATGTAGCCAAAACCCCTGTTGGCCTTCCTTAATAAACTTAAAGAAATATATAAAATAAAATAAATAAAGTTAATATATTCTATAAATAAAAAATAAAAAATATAAAAAATACCAAAAAGAACAGGCCATAGTGTTTAAAGTAATGAGCCTATCTTTTAAGACTTAGAATACTCAATACGCTGGAGATGGAACATGCTTCATTAAGACCTGGGGTGTGATATGCCTCCAGTCTAATCTGCCAGTGTAATTCAAGTTCAAGTAACTTAAGTGCAGTTGGACTACCCCTAATGTCATGGCCAACCTGGTCTATCACAATGAATTTAAACTGATGAGAAGGAAAATCAAGAATGTGCTTGGCAAGAGCATTGGTTTCCATATGTTTTCTTATAGCGTACTGATGTTCATAAATGCGCTCCCTGAACTTACGTTCAGTTTTTCCTACATAGTAAGCCAAGCAATTTTGACATTGTGCTAAGTAAACAACCATCCTTGAATTACAATTACTTCTATATTTTAGTTTAAATTCATGCTTATTAATTATGAATCTATTAGATTCGATTATGTATTTGCAATAGTTACAGGAATGTCATTTAAACATACCCGGGGACCTAGTAAGAGATGGTTTCAACTCAAACCAAGATTTGAGATTCCTAATGGTAAGGAGGATGCTGGACATCCTATGTATCCAAGAGACAAGATGGAAGGGCAGTGCAATAAAGCCACTTGGTTTGGGATCCATTATCTACTACTCAGGAGGAGGACAGGCTAGAAATGGTGTAGGAATGGTGGTAGAAATGGTGTAGGAATGGTGGTAGAAATGGTGTAGGAATGGTGGTGAGGGACAGGCTTCAGAAGACAGTGAGTGTTACCATCAGAATAGTGTTATGACAGTCACTATTCATAATCTCAGCCTACACCATAAAGCAGGATTGTGATAGTGAGGAAAAAAGTGCATTCATACAGCAATTGCAGGGGGTTTACATTAATTCAACGAAAGATATTTTCAGCGAACACCGCTTTGTTGATACCTAACCTTTAAAAATCACTTCTGCAAGTTGCGGACATTTCCTAGGCAATGAAACAATTGCCCTGCAGCACAATTGAATATGCAATGCACTAAATCAAACCCACCCAAGTGGGCACACACACCAATGTGGGGGGGCTGTCTCCCCCACACACCCCCAACTATATATACTAACTCTGAGGTCACACTACTGTGGGGAAAAGAGCAAAGTTGTGCAGCTGGCCAACTACTTCATTGCCTTGGGAAAATTCTGTGAATTGAAGAAGTGATTTTTGACAGTTAGGTGTCGACAAGGAGGTGTTCACTGGAAATATCTTTCAGTGAAGTAATATAGACCTATTGCAGAACCTACTAGATAATGCTGGATAATATGAGATGGTGATAATAATGGACGACCTGAATGCACATATTGGGACCGCCTGGGACCACATGGGTGGGGCAACAAGAATAAAGAAGGCTGAGGCCATTCTAGACTTTTTTCTGGCAAAAGACTTGATAGTAGCCAACACATGGTTCAGAATGAGAGAGAATCACAAGATCACATACAAGAGTGGCCAAAATGCAACTCAGGTAGACTTTCTCCTAGTAAGAAAAGGGCACATGGGTAGAATCAGTGATTGCAAAGTCATTCCCAGTGAAACAGCTGGCCCACAGAATAAACCACTGGTTGCTAAAATCAGCTGCAAGCAGTGGTCAAAGAAGGCTCTGAGGCCTACAGAGTCCACGCTGAAGACCTGGAAGTTGACTGGAGAGAAAGCACAACAGCTGAAGGATTTACTCAGGGCTCAAGCACCTCAAGAAGAAGAGGAAATAGGTGGAGTTGAAGAAGAATGGCAGCACCTTAAAACAGCATGTGTAAGGACTACAGAACAGATATGCAGCTGGGCCAGTTATGGAAATAAGGTACATAAAGAACATCGGTGGTGGAATTCAGAAGTTATGGAAGTCACAAAAAAAGATGGTGTTCAGAAAAAAGAGGGAGATAGAAAAGTCAGACCAGGGTAGGAAGGAATGCTGGTTGGTAAACAAAAAGGCAAACAGAGGAGTTGCAATTGCAAAGAATGAGGCATCACAATTACCAGCCTTCTGGAAAGAGACTCCGCGGATGGCAAAAAGAAACACTATTAGTTACAAGGCAAAGACAGAAAGTAAAAGAGATAGCCAGACACCCTTCGTAAGGGATACCAACAATAAGCTGTTCATAAGTTTACTGGACATCAAAGGCAGTTGGAAGGAGTACTGCCAGCAGCTTTAAAATGAAGAAAACCCCAGAGAAGCTGTCCTGCCTCACACACAGTCTATGATGAGACACAAGGAGGAGTTCATCCTGGAAGAAGTAAGAACAGCGCTAAGGAAAATGAAGTTAGGGAAAGCAGCAGGCTCAGATGAGGTCACATCAGATATGATCAAAATATTGGATGAGGTAGGGGAGAAATGGCTCTTGAGGGTACTTATAGCAGTATGGAGAGAGAACTGTATCCTAGATGGCTGGTGAATAAGCATGTTAGTGTTGGTGTTCAAGGTCAAAGGAGACATTCTCAACTGTAGGTAGTACAGAGCTTTCAAACTCCTGTCACAATGCATGCAAGTTCTAGTAAGGGAGATTGATAAATGAATAAGCAGGGTGATAAACAGTAAGATGGGAGATGAGGAGTTCAGATTCAAATCAGGATGCAGCACAACTGACACAATGTCTGCAGTGAGACAGATTTATGTATTTATTTATTTATTTGGTGTTGTCCACAGACAGTTCAATAAAATTAGAAGACAAAGTGCAAAGGTCCCGATGGACCCAGTCTTGAAATTTCTTTTGTGAATAGGGTTGCTCGATTTGTACAATAGAACCACCTGAAGGAAAAGAAACAGTTATTTCATGTGTAGTGTTAAAAGCACTATGGATGCCATGAAAACTGCATGCACCCTGCGGTGGTAAGATGTAAGTAGATGCCACCACTGCATTGTTCTGTGAAGCAGAATAAGGATGAGAAGAAAACTTTTCTAAATGAGTTGACAAAGCTGAGCTAAAAAGGAGATTAGTTACATCAGATCTCCCTGTGTTGAAGCATGACTGCAATTTGCAGTCATCAAATGAAACAGTGTGCGATGAAGATGAAGATGAAGCATGGGGACCAGCAGAACCTTCCATGAAGTGAGATTGGTAGCTCCCAAAACACACTGCCATGCCATGAAAGTAAAACTGCAACCAACTGTAAAAGGCATGTGAATGTGCAGCCAATGAACTAATACCCAGCACAAGACACTCACATAGTGTAATGAAGCGAATCTGACAACTGAGTAGCGAATCCAATGAACACAACATCTCCAAAGATAAACACTGGTAATACACAGCCTAAGGATAAAATAATGTTAGACATAAACCCCTAGGTAAGGCTCCAGTATTTCTGCAGTAGCAAAACAAGAATATGAAGCACCGGTATAATAAATAAAACCAACGTTATTCCAAGTACAAAAAAATGGTTAAGCACTTTCGTCCCCTCAGGGTATCATCAGAACCAGTAAAGTTAAAAACATGAAGTTTAAATGCATGCAGTTGACTTAACAAACAACACTAATGGCTTTCAGTAAATAAGTTGATGAAATAATTAGTAACAAATTCAAAGCTGTCATGGATAAGTCCAGTTCGTAAACCAAATAAGTGGGAGCTTAAAAATCTAGGAATAAATATCTTGTTGGTGTGGAATAAACAACAAATGAAAAAAGAAACACTGTTAAAAATGTATAGACTGTTTAAAAATGCAAAGCATTATACTAAACTAGTGCAAGTTAAATAACTGGGAGTTAAAAAGTGAAAAAGAGAAAAAGTTTTAATACAATCTGATAACATGCATCATTTCCACATTACAGTTTCGTAGACCTAAGCTTTAAAAAATAGATAAATGTTCATTTAAACCAGGGTATATGGAAGTATTTAATTTAAATTTCCAAAATAACTCTGTGCTTTCAGCCCTGGTTTCCCATGCTCCCCCCCATTCATTAAAGGGAACAACTTTCAGAATCTCAAACAAGAATTAGAGTAGCATAGTCTGGATACAGGTTTGCTGCATTCAGAGCTCTTTATTTTTGCCGTCTGTATTTCTGGCAGTCATCTTATTTGCCTTCTGTGTTTCTAGCAGCCATCTTCAGTTGGTAGGGGCCTATCTCCTCTGCTAGTGAGAGTAACAGGGCTGCCTGGAACTTATCTGGCATAATCTGATTGGTAAAGAGAGCAGGGGCTACCAGGATTGACTAGATTTCTGTGTTACTAGAATCTTCTATTTTTTTGTAGTATTTAAACCCTGTGATTGAGCTGGTGTTTTCATGTCACACACCTGCACAGATGCACTGTTTTTAACCCATTGTGAGGTATTCCAGCTACGAATTTTCCCTTAGTAGCACTTTACTTTATTTATTTATTTATTTTATTTTTGTTAACCGGGAAAGTCCGACTGGACACAGGTCCATTTTCAGCGGAGGCCCGGGGAGAAAAGCTCCATGATACAATACAATATTAGATTAAAACAGTACAAACCAATTCTTAACATTTATAAGTAGTACAGAGGACCATTTACATGGCATGTGATAACTCTAGTAGAATATACAGTCAGTACTCTATATATAGAATATACAATTAGTACAAATAATACAAAAATATATATATATTTTTTTTTTGTGTAGAAATATTAGTAAATATAAAGTTGTAATACATTTATGCTTTAGTATAACCGAGAAGTAAATAAATGCCCATAGTGGCATAAAATAGGGTAAAGGTATAGGTAGGATGTGAGTAAGATAAGCACTGTTAGGTATTGTGTTAGTCTAGAAATGGATTAGAGTGCTTTTCAGGTAAGGGATATAGTACAGAACAGTACAAGTGTTGGAATGTTTACTGCTGTTAGATTGATGAAATGTTAGGATGAATCTGTGGGATAGCAGTAGAGCTCAGTAAAGGAAAATGTTGTTGTGTAGCATAGTCCTTGCAACTGAGCATAGATGTTGCATGATCATCTAGTAGTAATCCTCTTAAACCTTCCACCCTTTACTCCCTTAGATCTCTCTGGCTTTTCTCCCTCAGATTCTGCCAAATATGGATGGCCAATTTCCTACAGTTTTTCTTGCCAATCTGGTTGATATGGACATCCTGAGACAGTGTAGCAACTGCCTCATGTACATGAACTACCCTCTACTACTACCACCTAGGAACACAATTTGTGAGAGATGCAAGTACATTAAGAACCTAGAGTCTATGCTCTCTCCCTCACAAGCCAGTGTATCTGGCACTGAGAAGGTTATCAACACAAACACCACACCTCCCACACCTGCATGACACACACCCACATATGCAGAGATCCTTAACAAAAACATACCCAAACAAAACAGACCTCTGAGGCAAAAACACACACAAACTCCACACCACACACCACACATAGTCCACACACCTGTGTCTCACAGCCACTAAGGCCTAAACATAAACCTACCATATTAGTCCTAGGAGACTCCATTGTCAGAGAGGTGTGCCCCTCACCAGGCTTGAATAAGGAGAAGGTCATGGTTAGGTGTTTGTTAGGTGCCAGAATCTGCCATAGCACTCAAGTCTCTCAACAACATGTACTGTTATGACTGTCATAGTCCATGTTGGCGTGAATGACATGAGATGTACCTCCCTGGACTATATGAAGAGAGATATAATCGAGCTCGCTAAATATGTGTCCCAGGCAGGTATGTTCCTAGCCTTAAGCAGCATTCTACCATCACCCAGAATGATGCTTCAATGCAAATAAAAAATTATTGTCTTTAACAATTGGCTTAGTTTCTGGGGTCATTCCAAGAGGATCCAGTATCTGACAACCTTGGTAGACATGATCGACAGGCCACAATGCTTTGCCAGAAATGTCCTGCATACATCTGCCTTGGGGTTTATGCTTCTGGCAAAGGCTGTTGCCTCCCCTATAGTGCTTTTTTTAGGCAATGCCATGAGGTCAAAACTACCAACATGAAAATATCATCAAAATGCAAATTAAAGGTCATGCTGATAACTGTTAGAAGCCTAAACATGAAATTGCACTCATTGCAATCTTTCCTAACCTTGGAAGGTGCTGACATTTGTACAGTCACAGAAACTTGGTTCAGAGTTATGGAGAGCACCCCAGCCATACCAGGTTACTCATCATATCATACATCCAGACCCCAAATCGTGGGCAGCAAAGCAAAAGGAAGTGGAGTTGCAGTATAAAAGGCATACACACCTCCACAGGAGATACTTCAGGTGCTGTTAACCATTAACAAGACCCCTATTCAAATCATTGATAGCTACAGGCCCCCAACTTTGACTCAAGATGCCCACTCCAACTATCTGGACCTCTTTGAATCTATCAAGATTCAAACCTTTACCCTGATCCTGAGTGACTTTGACTATCGGACCATAGATTGGAAGAACTAGCCATGCCAAAACACAAATGCCCAGTGATTCCTTGATTTTGTCAATGGAAATACCTTGGACCAGCTGGTCGACACCCCAGAAGAGGTGATGATATCTTGGACTTGGTATTAACCAACATGAGTAACCATTGCAGCATCCTTACAGTGTCATCCTCCCTGGTAAGATCCAACCACAAAGTGGTCACTTTCGAAGTCACCATCTCCTTGCCCCCCCCCCCCCAGCTAGGGTTAAACAAAAAAACTTCTCCAAATCTGATTACAACCTCCTGAGGGAAGGTATAAACAGCTTCACAGCCCTCTCCCCCACCATAGGAGCTGGCACATATATCCAAACCTACACCAAAGTACTATACAAGCATTTATATAGCTGAATGAAATCAGGAATACCCAACAGGACAAAATCCTTCTCCACAAGCAAGAGTAAACCTGTCAGGTGGACATCTGCTAAAAATAAACTCTATAATAAAAGAAAAAAAGTTGTTGTACAGGACTAATAAGGAGCAAGTGCTTAATTGGAAGCAATGTCCCCATAGCCTGAACAAGTAAATAAGAACACTAGTGAAATCCTCCAAAGCAAACATTGAGTCCAAACTGGCCACATCTACTAAAGACAATCATAAGGCCTTCTTCACATATGTCCACAGTCTCAAAGGAAGCAGATCTACTCAGAACTGGTGCTCAGGGACACCACATATACAAACGCCATAGATACTTTAACCTTCCTATTTTCCTTAATGAACTCAAAGAATGTAACTGGTCAGCTCTAAAACACCTCCCACTTGATGAAGCTGTTACCTGTTTCAACAACAAATTCCTCCAAATTCTTGACCATCACACCCCCCCCCCTCACTTAATTAGAGCAGGATCCAAAGCTGCCCCTTGGCTTTCTAAAGAAACCAAGCAAACAATGCTTTTAAGGAATAAACTATGGACAAAATGGAGAACTACTAAAAACCCAACTGACCATCAAAACTTCAAACACCTTAGAAATAAAAAACTCACCCATCTTGATAAAAATAATTATTACCTTCAATATCAACAAAATCAAAATCTTAACCCCAGAATATTCTGGTCAGGAATCAATAAACTGCTCCATCCAGGGAATACAAAAACACCTACTCCAGCTAACTTAGCTCAGACCCCTCCTAATAAAATAGCCAATATGTTCAACAACTTCTTCTCTGAAACAGTCACCTCTCTAGCAAAGACCATGGTTCCCCCCTCTTCCCTTCAAAAGACCTCTCCTCAAAATAACACCCCCACTCTAAAATTTAGTACAGTCTCCACAACCTATATACGAAAGTTACTCTCAAAACTTAAACCATGCACTCCTTCAGCCGACCAACTACCAGCTGAATATCTGCAGCTAGCAGCAGCAGAACTAGCATACCCAGTCTCCATCTTAATTAACGGAACAATAACCGAATCTACTATTCCCTCCCTCTGGAAAGTCTCCCATATCATTCCTCTACATAAAGGAGGAAACACTAATGAACTTTCTAATTTCCATCCTATAGCCTTACTATCACCATTATCTAAAATTATGGAACGCTGTGTACATCAACAACTATTACATCATCTTTTACATAATAGCCTACTTGCAGACTCCCAACATGGTTTTAGACCTTTCCATAGCACTTCCACTGCTCTTCTCTCCTTCACAGACATTATCAACAAAAATCACAATAACAACCTATTTCTTGACCTCTCTAAAGCCTTTGATATGGTGAACCATCAACTTTTGCTAGACACTTTGAAATCTCTCTCACTCGACTCTTTGGCATTGCACTGGTTTGACACTTATTTGAAAGATCGGAAACAAGCAGTGCTTTGGGCCAGCCATCTATCCTCTCAGCCCCCAGTCACTATTGGTGTCCCTCAGGGATCCATCTTAGGTCCCCTTCTCTTCTCCATATTTATAAATAACCTGTCTACTTCACTCCCAACATCCATACGTATTCAGTATGCAGATGATTCAACTCTCATCTGTTCTGCTGTATCTCCAGCTGAACTTCATTCTTCCACCCAAAAAGTCTTTACGGCAGCAGAAAAATGGTTCCAACATATCTGTCTCCTCCTCAATCCCAAAAAAACAAACTATTACTCTTCTCTCCAACCCTTAAATCTGCCCCTTTCCCCTTTTCTATTGTGTCTGACAATGGCATAATCATTACACCTGATTGTTCCACTAAACTACTAGGCTTTACAATAGATAATCAACTAAACTTTGATTGCCACATTGACCTAACCATCAAAGCTGTTAATAAAAATATAGGTGCCCTCTATAGACTTAAGCCCTTTCTAACAGCAACCAGCAGGGTGTCTCTAGCCCAAACTCATCTCATCTCTACATTATTGTATGCCTCTCCATCTTTTATCAACCTTTCAAAATCTAACCTTCAGAAACTTGCCACAACCTACCATAGCATAGCCAGGTTCGCCACAGGTTCCCCATTTTGTACCCATCACTGTGTTAATCTCAAAAAGCTTGACTGGCTTGAACTTCAAAATCTTATTCTCCTACATCAATTAGTTATCACCTATAAACTTCTCCACTACCCTACTAATACACCAATACTTAATAACCTTGTGGCCCCTTACAGGAATCTTACTTCCCTTCGCTCGGCTAACAAACTACTAGTAGCTACTCTCAAATCACACAATAAATCTGGTGACTCCTTGTTCACAAATGTTGTTGGCTCATACTGGAATAAACTTCCTATAGAACTGACTACTTTAGGCTCATCACAACTTTTCAAGAAACAACTAAGGAACTATTTCAAATCTAACTGGCTATGCCCTTGCTCTAATCCTGACTGACCTCAGCATCCAACTCTTTTTACCGATCTCTACTCGTCTCTATCACTAGTACTACCCTTCCTCAGTAGCTCACCTAGTATCCACTTGGATACTACTTTTCCTATAACGTCATTTTCTCTTTTACTTGTTACACTACTGCAACCTGTCATCTCTCCTCTTATTTAAACCTGCATATTGCTCCCTGCTGTGCAAATCTATTTCTTAAAACGTGTGCCCTGGCACACAATATTTATCATAATTGTTAACACTGTAAATATTGTACACACAATATTTATCCTAATTGTTACTACTGTAAATATTGTACACACAATATGTATCCTAATTGTTAATCCTGTAAATATTGTACAAACTCTCATGTTACTTACTGTTTTCTCTCTCTTTCAATGTTTCTACTCTTGCTTTTGCATAGAATATGAGAATAGGAATCCTCACTTTATTTTATATTTTTGTTAAAGTGCTTCTGTACTGTTACTATGCTACATAGGAATTGTTCTCTAGATGCATATAATTTGTATCTTACTGTGCTGTTTTTTTATGTTATTTACTAGTATATAGTGGAGCTTTTCTCCTCGGGCCTCTGCTGAAAATGGACATGTATCCAGCCAGACTAGCTCGGTCAACAAATGTAAAATAAATAAAAATATAAAATAAATAAATAAAATAAATATAGCCAACCTGCTGGCAGACAGGTTCAGTGAAAACTTCACCCATCTGCCCCCCCCATCAGTAAATCAGGAGATCCCCAGCACGTGCCCCCCTTCACTTATCTCTAGGGAGAAAGTCATCACTGCCTCTCAAAGGCAAAAAATACAGCCTCCATGGGACCTGATAACATCCCAGGCTGCATCCTGCATGAACTCAGGCAGAAAATTTGCAGCACCATTAAGCACCCTGTTTAACCAAAGCGTGAGTACTGGCTTCATCCCAGCCAAGTGGAGGACAGCCACTGTCATCCCTTTGCACAAAGGTGGAGCGTCCACCGATCCAGAAAATTATAGACCCATCAGCTTAACTAGCCTGATCTGCAAGGCCATGGAACAGATTATCATGGACTTCATTAAGAAGGACATTGGCAACCTCCAAACACTTGATCCCACACATTTTGGTTTTGTCAAGGGGAGGTAATGCTTGTTAAATCTGGTTAACTTTTTTGAGACAGTTACCAACGCCATGGGTGAGGGGAAGATGGTGCACACTACCTTGACCTGGCCAAAACCTTCGATACTAATCCCCACTCAGGCATAATAGATAAACTCACTTAACTAGGCATCAATCCATATGTTACCAGATGGGTAGTAAACTGGCTCACTGATAAAACCCATTTAGTCAAAATAGGGGAAGCCACCTCAAGCAGTAGACCTGCAACGAGTGGTTTACCCCAGGGATCGGTCTTGGGGCCTCTGCTATTTGGGATATACTTTTCTGAGGTGCAGGCCTATTGTTACTTAGATTAGTATAAGATAAATGAGACCTGAGACAATTCTAATTAGATATTTAAGGAGATATTAGATATTATATGGTTAGAAACAGTGACGTGAAGCTGAGTGATGTCTGAGAAAGGTGTTATATTATGGTTATAGAAGGAAGAAGAAAGGAGAGAAGGAGATGATAAGAGTGCAGGTATGGGGTCTTCAGGTAGCTTAGGTGAGTAGGGAAGAAAGAGAAAGAGGTAGTGGAAAAGTCCACAGAAATGAAGCGAATAAGGTAAGGTAGTGGGAAAGCAAAAAATGAGTGGAGTAGGAGGGTGGAGAGGATTGTGAAGTGTGATCTAGGTTGAAGGGGGAGACGGAAATGTAGTGAGTAAACTCGGCCAGGAGTGGCACAGAAGCAGGTCCAAGATTTTGTAAGGTATTCTTTTAGGGAGGACTTAAAGGTGAAGAGGTTAGAAATAGTTCTGGTAGTTAAAGGTAAGGAGATTCATTTTTTTTTGTTTTTTGTTACTGAGTATGGGTATAGGCTTTGTCCAGAAGATTTATTTGGTTTATTTATGGTGAGAAGTTGTTTGTATTGTGATCTAAGAGTTCTTTTTAGAAAACGTATGTTGATTAAAAGGGTAAGAGCTGGGCAGGCTAATGGCTTGTGTGTGATTTTGTGCATTAGAGATATTTGAGAAGAAGCTAGAAATGAGGAAACAACCCAACTGGGCATTTATTGACTTCAAAAAAGCATATGACAATGTCCCAAGAAAGGTGATTTGGACAGTTCTATAGTGGTTTGAAATCCCAGAAACACTGGCAGAATTAATGCAGGCTCTCTATAAGGATGCAATGACTCAAGTACAATGTTCGGTTTCACCAAGAGGTTCCAAGTGGGTGTGGGTGTGCATCAGATTTCAGTTCTGAGCCCCGTTCAGTTCATAATGTTGATGGACTACATTAGCAAACAAGTCAGAGGGGACAGATCAACCAATTTGCTGTATGCAGATTATGTGGCATTACAGGCAGACTCTGAGCAAGAACTTCAGCAAAGGTTAGGGGAATGGAATGCAAAACTGAGGCACATGGGATGAAATTAAGTACAGATAAGACAGTGGAAATGGAAAAAAATGGGGAAATCAGATAGAAGGGAAAATAGTGGAAGAGGTAAACAGCTTTGAGTATCTGGACGTAGAAGGCAAGTCTTAATGAGGAGGTCAAAGCTATAATCAGAAGGGCTGCAGCCAATTGGCAGAGAGTGACAAGTGAGGTTTATGATAGAAAATGCTAAAGAAGCTGAAAAGTAAAGAGTACAAAACAGTGATGTGACCAGTGCTATTTTATTATACAAAAACCTGGGATGTGATGGCAGGGCAGGTGAGGAAGCTGCAGGTTATGGAGATGAAGTGCTCACCCACTCTGCCTGGATCTTCCACTGCTAGGGCCATATAGTCACTAGAGATGAAGAAATAAGAGCATAAGAGAAGAAGTCAAAGTAGCTCTAACTGCTGAAAAGTTCAAGGAGAACAGATTCCAGTGGTTCAGGAACATGGGCAGAAAAGCAGAAGACAATCTAGTGAAGATGATCTGGGAGAGTAAGAAGAAGGCAAGGAAAATAAGGGCATCCTGAAAAGAGGTAGATGGATTGTGTGAGAGAAGGCATGCAGCAGTCAGGCATGAATGTCAAAGAAGGCAGGAGAGAGACATTGAACAGGGAGAGATAGCAACTGTTGACACAATACCCCAACCCCATGAGAAAGTGGAAAAAGGGAGTTCATACACACACACACACACACACACACACACACACACACACACACACACACACACACACACACACACACACACGCATGCGCACGCACGCGCACACACACATGTCTATTTTTTATCCATTTTTCACCCACTGACTCTCGACCATTAACCCCCAACAGGTCAAGTCCTTATCACCAGGGTGAGGGTTGACTGAGAGGGGCCATCAATAAGACTGCCATTAGGGATGGCTCATGCATTTTTCTTTGTGTGGCTCTAACATTCCCATGAATGCCCACCTTGCAAGGCTGGATACGGACATGCTGTGGGCTGTCTGTGCTGGTCATCCCTACACTCTGCAGGGGACTTGTTAGAAAGCAGTCCTGCTCCCTCCCCTCAAGTATACAAAGTGGTTTTGTGGTCCCCACGGAGAATTTGCATTACCCATTTGCTCACTGAGCACATGATACCATCCTCACCACCTCTAGGGGTAGATATCAGGCCACAAAGTTTTGCTCCTCACCCACTCTGCCTGGATCTTCCACTGCTAGGGCTATATAGTCACTAGGTTCACATCAAGGGCTGTGTCTCTCTGTGCCATGATCAGGCTGCATATATACATATATGATTCTCCTTGCTTTTATTTAATAACCTATCAAGTCTCAATTCATCTCACATGATTCTTTGAGAGCTAATTCAGCAACCCCAGAACATGGAGTACTATTATGGTGAGGATAGAAATTACACCCTCCCACATGACCCATGATAGTGCCTGGTAGAGAGTTTAATAAATCAGGTGCTATTTTTTGTAGCGCATAAAGGATATGCAGACTTCCGGACTAGTAGCCCAGCATAACGCATCTGAGATACTTCAGGTACAACTAACATTGGGCAAGATGGCGATCCAGGTCATAGCATGTCCCTAGACTCTCACTCAAAATTCCTAAGCATCCTGGAATCTATCAAGGTTCAACCCAACACCCTCTTACTAGGAAACTTCAACTACCCCTCCATTAACTGGGAAAACTACTCAAGCATCAATACAGTGGCCCAACGCTTCCTGGAATTCATCATTCACAATGTCCTGGAACAGCTCATTCTGACCCCCACTAGAGGAAGCAACATCCTTGACCTGGTTATTACTAACATGGGCAGTCCCTCCCTGGTCAGATCCGACCATAAACTGATCACCATGGAAATCCAAATCCCGCCCACACCCACCGCAAAGGTAACCACTTTGAAAAACTTCTCCAAAGCTGACGTTGGACTCCTAAAAACAGAGGTGGCTAACTTCCTGATCCCCATGCCAATTGGAAAATAGCTGCATGACTGCCAAATCATACACAAATGCAATATATGGACATGTACATAAATGCATGGAACTAGCCATACCCAACAGAACCAAGATGCTCTCCTCCAAAAAAAAGGAAGCCAATCTGGTGGTCCTTGCCATTAATAAACTCTACAATAGAAGGAAGAAACTGTTGCAGAAAAAGGAGAAGTCTTAAGACTGGGAAAACTCCTTTATTAGCCTCAACAAAAAGTTGAGACCCCTCATCAAATTGTCTAAAGCCAGCTATGAAGGCAGAATTGCGGCAGACACTAAAAACATTCACAAAGCCTTCTATAGCTATATCAAGAACCTCCATGGCAATACCCAAATTGGCTCTGGGTTATTGCACAATGCTACCTCCTATACTGAGCCAACAGATATTGCCAACATACTGGTCGACAGATTCAGTCCCAACTCTACCCTCCCCCCCCAAAGTACCAATTAGAATACCAGAAGAATGCCAGGCACCCAGCATTACTGCAGCACAGGTTAAAGCTGCATTGTCCCAGGCCAAGAATACAGCTTCCATGGGACCCAATAATATCCCTGGCTGTGTTCTACATGAACTACAAAGTGAACTGGCACCACATCTATGTGACCTGTTCAGTCACAGCTTCACCTCAGGGTTTGCCCCTACTGAATGGCACACTGCTACAGTCATCCCTCTGCAAAAAGGGGTGGTGACTACAGACCCTGGCAATTATCACCCCATTAACCTGTTGAGTCTGATATGTAAAGCTGTGGAGTGCATTATCATGGACCTGATAAACAAAGATATAGAGAATCTCCAAAGTCTAGACCCCACAGAATTTGGCTTTGGGAAAGGGAGATCATGCCTGGATTTACTTTAGAAGCTCGAAATACTGAAATATCGAAATTCAGTATTTCGAGCCCATAAAGTGGAATCCTGAGAAGAGCAAAAGCTCAGAGGCATGAAATTCAAAACCTCGAATACCGGAGGGTTTGAATTTCTTGCTTCTGAGGTTTCGCTGTGGTTATGGATTCAGATAAGTATGTGTTTGTTAAGGGTTTTGGGTAGGGGCTGTGGTGTGTGTCAGTGTGTTTTGTTGCAGTGATGTGTGTGTGCGAGGAGAATGTAGCTTGTGTGTTGGTGTTTGTGTGTGTTTGTATGTAGTGTGACCTCGGAGTGAGAATAATTAAGTAGGGGGGTGTGGGGGAGTGCCGGGGGGCTTGCCCCCCTGCTTTTATATAGTCTAGAGCTTATGTTTGTGTGTGGGAAGGATGGTGTGTGTGTGTGTGTGTGTGTGTGTGTGTGTGTGTGTGTGTGTGTGTGTGGAGTAGAAGCGCGAAATTCAAAATCTCTGGTGTGCAAGATTTTGAATTTCGTGGTTCTGAGTTTTCGTGTTAATAAAATTTCTACTTTATAGCTCTAAAATACTGAATGTAGATATTTCAGTATTTTGAGGATATAAAGTGAATCTATATATATATATATATATATATATATATATATATATATATATATATATATATATATATATATATATATATATACACACACACACACACACACACACACACACACACACACACACACACACACACACACATATATATAAAATTCTAGATAGATATAGAATACATAAAATAATATTTGTGGAGCACCCAACATGTACTTTTGCATTTGGAAAAGTTTCTACTTTTTATATGATTCTGAGATGTAGTTTCCCTAGAAACATTTCGGAGAAGGCTAATAATCACTTCTGATACTTTTCTGAGAATGTGAGTAATGCATATCTGTATGTCCTTTGATTGTTGGGAAAATGGTCACTTTCTTGCAGAAATCAAGTACCAGATGAGTTAAAAGAACTTATTGCCTGCAGATGATGATTTCACAACTTTGCACGTTAAAACATTACCTAATAGTCAGTCCAACCTGTCAATACAATGTGTAATTTACATTTACTTAATTAATAATGTTAAACTTAATTCATCATTTAACCAAAGTTAAACTGTAACATTATAATTTAAATTATGTCATGTAGATAGTGATCCTGACAAGAAAAATAAGATGAAACACCTGCAGGTGAAGTTCACACTGATATAAATTTAAACCTAACATTTCAGATTAACACATATCAAAACTAAATTACTTAATTGGACATAAAATTAATATGCTTTAAATTGTGACAGTAGCAGTGCTATAAATCTCTTCACAATGGACTGTATGCATTATTTTCCATATAACAAAGCTGTCAAATTTTATCTAAGCATTCTAGGCCAACTGAATTAACATCAGACTATTTGTCCGTTACAGGTTACTATGTTCTTATCAGCAAGCTGTGCCAGTGCTACCCATCAAGAATATTATGATAAATTTGCCGTAGTGATCACCTTGCGACATATTTATTCAATGAAACTGTTTATGCAGTTTGACTGTGACTCGGATCCAACTCATCGGTTATGTCAGTTGTATCAGTCACAGTCAAAATCATTCTTGACATTTCTTTGTAGAATACCGAGGTTACTTTTGTGAATCTTTATTGCCTTAACTAGGTAAACATGCTTAACAATTCTATATCATTTCTCTGCACAGGCTCTTGACTTATACCTATAACAGTAAAATATAATGTGTTGATTAAGATTTTATATCAGTGAAACCCATCACCATGGCATAAAGATCTTTATAACATGGGCAAGGAAAACTGACCAATCAAATTGCTAACTACCTGTCTATCAAAGCTTTTCCATGCACAGAAAAAAGCTAGTATAGGCCACCTGGACCTCACAATCATTCATTGATTTGTACCCGCTTCTGCATTTCAAAATCTGACAAACTGCCACAATCACAAAAAGTCATTTAGCAAGGGAAAATCGTTCAAACACAGAAATACTCCAAAAACAAACGTCAGTAAGTCAATAAAAACAGTACTAATTATCAAGAAATACACAGCTCTAAGTTCATTACTGATTCTGCATAAAAATAGTAAAGAAAAAAGAAAGAGAAAAAACAGAAATCAGAGTAGTAGCACAAACTAAATGCACTTTATACTAATAAAAACACTAGAAAACAAATGTAAGTACATTATCTGAGTAGGAACAATCTAAGACATTGGATAAGGTAAAAAGTTATCCCCTGAAAAAAGTGAAAACATAAATTCCAGAAAAAGAAAATTATGCAATTTAGGAAGAAAAAGGACACAAACAAGATAAAGCAAATAAACAACAAAAGAAAACAAAACAAAACAGTCTAAGCAGAGAATAAACTTGCTTACAGGCATACAAAAACACACATATACTCAAATGCAGTAAACAATTTCTTTGTTTCTGTGGGAATTATTTTCAACAGTCCAGACAGACTTGCATTTTTTGACATTCAAGTAGAAATATATTATTATAGTATACTGTATATCAGAAACCCAAAATATGACTTCAGCGAATCTGTGTACATCGACACATAAAGGTTGATGTACGAAATGAGCGAACACCGTAAACGCCGAAAGGGAGAATGCCAAATGGATTTCCTCAGCTAGCAGGGTGATCGTGGGGATGAGGAAGTAAATCCTTTTCCTCACTGTAGTGCAGTCTCGGAGTTGGTATATTTAAGTAGGGGGGGTGTTGTGGGTGCAGGGGTCTAGCCCCCCTGCAAAAACGTTTTAAAAGTGTTTTTAGTTAGGTTTTTTGGCTTGGGTTTATCTTACCTGTATGGTGCTGCTGCTTCCAGTATGATGTTCGGCATTCTCTCTTTCAGCGTTTACGGTTTTCCTCTTTGCAGTCATCGACCTTTATCGGATGATGAACTCAGATTCGCTGACTTTGTCTTTTGGGTTTATAATATAGACCCATTGAAATCAAATGTTTAATAGGGAAACATACTTTTTTAACTCATGTCTGTAACCCGACTGTGCCATCCTTAGTTACTTAAAAAGAATGTGAGGTTGCCACAAACAATAAGAATATCAAAATTGCTATCTGAAGATGAGAATTATGTGAAAGAAATTAGGATGCTTCCACAGCATGTCAGTAAAAGAAGTTACAACACAGACTTGTTAGATTCATTTTTGCAGAGTGTTAAGGATAAAAGATATTCAGTGCCCCCACCACCACCACCAGTCTGGAAAATCATATAGCTTTAGTTTGGTAACTGACCATGCACACTTACAGTAGTTGTATAAAGAATGGGGCATAAATAGCTTTGTTACTGCAGCCCTTCACTTCATTATGGAAACTATTGCTGCCTTCAGCTGCAAGAAAGTGGATATTTTTCTAATACTCATAGTCCATCCCATTCAGTACAGAGCTAGAGTTTTAAGTTGCAAAGGGTGTCCTAGCTATTTTTTATGCCATAAATGCCTAATGTGCTATATGTAACCATATATAGTATAGTTAAAAACTGATGATGGTATGAATGGACAATATATAATAGTTCCATGTGTTTAATGCAAAGAAAGATTGTTAAAAGTAGGACTTGAAGCCCATAATGTCAGTGATGTATGCATCTCATAGAAAGGGATCTCAAGGCCAACGGTGGAGATTCTTGTGCACTCTTGTCAGAAGAAGCCAGAAGAGGCTGTGGAAATACCATTATTTATTGGAAGACCTGTCACTCTGCTCAAAGAACACCAGGAGTCTAACTGTGGATTTATTCAAGAAGTACCAGGATGATTACTCTGAATGTGTTTACGAACTACAAGGCACCATGGCCAAAGTTCCAGTACCATGCCTGCGATTGTAAGGCATGTCGACTTTCACTGAAAAAGTAGACTAACTATTGTAGAACTTCACTGTAAGCAGATGGGGAAGCATGCTTGTTTACTTTTGAGCTGAAATGCATTTTGACCCTTTCTCTTAAATAAACTGAACTTGAACTAACAAAATTGTCTCCAGTGCATTTCACTTGCAACATCACACACACATAAGTGCACACACACATACATATATATCTCTGTATCTATCTCTGTCTATCTAGCTATCTAAATTGCAAAATGACCCAGCCAGTTTTCACTGTGTAGCACTTTAAACCTCCTGTAATGGGGACTCAATGGCATGTATGCAGATGAAGTCATAAGCATATAACACTGTTTCAGCTGCATACCTGCTGAATGCCCATGACTTTTTACTGATGAGGAAATGTGGACGGGTGGGGAAATCCAGGTGTTGTGAGGCTATCTGTTTATTTTAAATGTTACTCATAATAGGAATGCTTTGGTATTAGTAGTTCAGTCAAGGATATGATTTGGGGTGGGTGAAGCATCCTTTGATACCACTAAGGGAAGTTGAAGTGGTCAAGGTGGAGGGGATCCAAGGATGGGGCTAGGTGGTAATGGCCTTATTTTCCTAAAGTACTGATGTTAGCATGCATTTCCTAGTTTGGGGGGGGGGGGGGGGTTCTTCCTCTGATATCAGAATTTTGTTCTGTATATGGAAGTGGAATGTAGTTTTTCCATAATGCTGCGTAATTACTACTCTAAGAAACATGACACAACAAAGCAATTTCTGCTGAAACAGCTACTTTATTATTTTCTAGTAGCCAGTAACTGAAATGTTTGTCCATTGTGTTTCCCATGAATTTTCTTTATTTGTAATTGTATGTAAAATATGATTTGAGGACCTTAGTGGAACTGGTCTCACATTTTATCTGCTTTCTTCTTTTTTATTTTATCTTTAGATTGCAAAGGATGTGGTTGCAGCTCTGCAATTTCTGCTGAAACAGCTACTTTATTATTTTCTAGTAGCCAGTAACTGAAATGTTTGTCCATTGTGTTTCCCATGAATTTTCTTTATTTGTAATTGTATGTAAAATATGATTTGAGGACCTTAGTGGAGCTGGTCTCACATTTTATCTGCTTTCTTCTTTTTTATTTTATCTTTAGATTGCAAAGGATGTGGTTGCAGCTCTGAGAGGTAAGTTATGGTTGTTTTAAAATCTATGTTATAAAGTGTTGCATTTGTATGTGACAAACGTGACTAAAGACAGCATGAGTGTTACAAATCTATTTTTGAAAGGAATGCTATTGCACCACGTTTCTGTGAGGTGCTATGCCATGTTGTACAACCAGTTTTGAACATCAGCATGTCTGCCATGGGCATTCTGTTAGAAAAATGTATGAGGTACCAGCTTTAGAATGAAATTTGTATGCTTAGGCAGCTTTGTTCCATTGTTAGTTGTTAGTTTACAAAACATGACATACTTAGGAATCATTCATGAATGAATTCATGCTTCAAGTATTCTCGCATAAGTGCCTGTTTTGAAGTGTCTTACATTATACATGCATAATTAAGTATAGTTAATTTGGTGATAAGTAGTTCTTTGAAATACAAGAATCATCAGAAATAAAAAAGTTCCTTGTGTGCAGTATTGTGAGGGTAAATACTGAATATTTCAGGTATCAGAACAAGCCTTCCCAGATCCAACTTTAATAATGGGCAACAAAGTACCAGTATGACATACTCTTATTACTGGCTAAAATTGTTAATTGTATGCATTGCTGAGTAGGGGCTATAATCATTTTGTTATAGGGTAGCAGACAGTATTGCATTTAATGTGGTTTTCTGCTAGGGTAATTGTGCTGAACTCTACAGATAAGCCAGTATTTTGGACAAGAAAAAAAGGATGCTGTAAGGTACCTGTTGGTAAGTGTTTCCCGTCTTGACTTTCTTCA
This sequence comes from Protopterus annectens, assembly GCF_019279795.1. NCBI lineage: Eukaryota > Metazoa > Chordata > Ceratodontiformes > Protopteridae > Protopterus > Protopterus annectens. Next base: position 1,489,342,989 of record NC_056743.1, on the reverse strand, counting down.
GTGTTTATTCTAAACATTTGGTGAAAATTCAGCTTCTGACATCAGCCATGGGGTTAGAAGCTTCATTTACGTTGTAGCATAGTGACATATTCCGGATGATACCCTACTTCTGTAATGTTATGATTACTGTCAGGGATATAGTCTGTCTTCATTGTCTAGCTAATCAATTTTCTGATATACATTCAGACAAAGAAACATTTCAATATTTTTAGTTCATAGTTTAGTACTAGGCTAACTGCCCTCATGGGCCATTTTAAGCATAGCCAATTGCCCCAAGTGAGAATCAAACCCTGCACCTTGTGTCTGTAAGGTAAACACCTTAACCATTATGCCAAACTCCCCCTGGACGCTGTTCCTGGTCATTGAACAGAGTGAATTCAGCAGGTTTTTGTCAGTTCTAATGTTCACCAGACTGCATTTTACCCACTCCCTTTCTCACTCTTCAAATTATTGTTAATATTTGGTACAATTCCTGTGACTTCTGCAGCAGCCTCACCTACATCGAATGGCACACTTTAAGTAAACATTTCCAAACTTGAACTATTTTAGTGATTCTACAGCACAAATATAAGAGGCTGCTAACTATAATAGGTAGTTGTATAGTAGTTACTGAGTTACAGCACATGAATTATATAAACTGAAAACTGGCTCAGACCAAGGTAGAAGAGTTTAACAAAATTAAGCAGAGATCAATGCAAAATTTTTGAAAAATGGCAGAAATATCATGGTTTAGTATGATCAAGATGAGAAAGGGACTTGTTTAATGTGCATTATTTGAGTGCCAGAACAAATCTGTTATCAATGAAAACACCACGCAAGGTGCCAAATTCATTAAGGTACTACAATGTGTAGACCTCCATGTACAGTTTGTGGTACATATTTCTAGTTCAGCAACTATATTTACATGCAGCTACATGGTTCTCACATAAACACACACACACACACACACACACACACACACACACACACACACAGACACAAAAGTCACTGTACCTGTTCTTGCAGCAGTACGGAGGTCTGACCCCTATGGCTGTAGTGAATGCTAATGAGGCACTCTTGGGGAGAGGCATATGCTAATTAGCCATATGCTTTCTCCCTCAGACTGCCTCTAGGAATGCACCTACATGGTCCTAATTAATATTACATATGATGGCATAATAGAACGGCAGGATGAAATATGTACATCACAACAAGCGGATGCGAGTTGCTCTATGTTCTCCACCTCTCTTGATAACTGTGACTCTATTGATTTTAACTTATTTTCACCCAGTTTTGATGAGTTTTGTTGTGATTCTCACACTGGTAGAGAAAATGGACTCTGTGGCTACATGCCTGGTGTGACTGATAGTTTTTTATATTCCGTAGGAAGCGGTAATGAAGTTGTTAATGACTTACTTGTGGAGACTTTTTCGCCAGATTTGAATGTGAATTTTTTGGATACTGATGCTGCAGTAGCTAAAGACAATGTAAGCGGTACTTTTATTAGCTTTGAACCATTAATGTCATCTCTGAATTACTTGAGCACTGAAATCATGGATAATATTGAAAATGATAGTTTTGATGGGAATGTTGATTGTTCAAATACTGACTTTAACAGTATCAATAAGACTGTTAGTTATCCAAATGTCAACACTATTATGCATGGTAGTGTTTATGGATCTGATTATGATTCAAATGCAGCTAATGATTTCAACCTAGTTAATTGCAATGTTCTACCTCTTATTACCTACAGCTCTAAGGGTGATTTTAAAGTCCACAACTTCAGTGGACACATGCTAGGGGTGAAACATGCTAACTTGCTTTCCAAGGGTTTTAACTTTGTTCCTGGAATGCCTACAACTGTTGAAAGGTGTTTAATTGATTTTAAAGTTTATTTGAGGAAACACAATTTGAAAATATATTTCAAGGACACATTAATGAAACATGATTTAAACATTATGAAGAGAAGTAGCACTTTCAACCCCCCACTTGCATTACCCCTGGTACTTTTGGAAAAAATATGTGAGCTTGATATTAGAAGGTTGTGGCATTAATACAAACCTAGCATTGATTCAAACTTGTCTTTATCTGAATTTAGATTATTAAAGATGTTAGCCAACAATAAAAGCATCAGGGTGATGAAACCTGATAAGGGAGGTGGGGTGGTAGTTATGGATAATGTTTCATATTTGGATAAGATGCATGTTTTTTTGTTTGATGGTGATTACTATGAGGAGACATCATTAAATTGTATTAACATTTCCTACTCAAAGATTGATTTGACTTTGCAAGATTTACTAGACCAGGGGCAGATAAACTATGATGAATGGTTGTTTTTACATTGTCAGTACCCGGTGGTTACTTCCATCTTTGGACTGCCTAAAATTCACAAGGATCTTAATGATCCTCCAATGAGACCTATAGTCAATGCGGGACCTATAGTCAATGCCGCTAAGTCCAAAACACACCCAGTAGCTAAGTACATTGAAGTTAAATTGAAGAAAGTATTAGATGGGTGGTGTCATATATGTCGCGATTCTTAGGATTTTTTGTTGAAACTAAGGAAGGTCAATTTTGTTAAAGAATTTGCATTTGCAACAATTGACATTATTAATTTATCCACTGTAATCCCCCATGATGTTGAACTACAGTGGTTTCAAGAACTTCTTTTTGAATCCACTCAGTTGAGTAACAAGAGGTAAGTGGTTTTGTTACCCTAATGGAGTTAGTCTTAAAATACAACTTTGTGTGTCTTGATGGTCAATACTTTTTGCAAAAGAAAGGTGTTGTGATGGGGGCAGCTTGTGGACCCATTTTTGCAAACATTATTATGTTTTACTGGGAAACTAAATTTCTTTTTGAACAATTCAATCCTCCCCATGGGAATTTTATTTAGGGTACCTGGATGATCTTTTTATTATTTGGAAATCTTCACTCAGTGAATTTGAATTGTTTTTTCCCATTTAAACAACACTACCCCTTTCCTCAAGTTTACCCACTCCTTCCATGAAGATAAAATCCATTATTTGGATGTTTAGGTTACAAAAGATGTTAACTTGGGTAGATACAACAGTAACCTTTATAAGAAACCTACCTACTGTAACAGCATCTTGCACTTTACTAGTAACCACCCAGTGTAGCAAAATAAAGCTGTTATTAAAGGCCTGTTTGTGAGATTGGCAAGACTGGAGTCTGATGAACAAACATATGAAAAATCAAGCAACATGTTTAGTAGATATGTTCATTACTGAGGGTATCCTGTTCCTATGATACACAAAGTTCAACAAGAAGTTGAGGCAAAAAGGAATGAGGGGTGGTTTCAACCTTTGTTGAGAATTGAAGATGAAAGGGTGAAGGATATTTGTTTTAGGAACAAGGGAGATGTGGATAAAAAGTTTCACAGTGCATTTTTAACTGTTTACAATGCCAGGGCAGAGTATTTAAAAGCAATTCTGGAGAAAAACTGGAATATTTTTGGTTGTTTTGATGGCTACATTGACATTTTGGGTACAGGTCCACAGATTAAGAAAGGAAAGACTATCAAACAGTCTCTGGAAGGTGCTTCTAACTTTACTTGACCTAATAGAAAACCAGGTACATTTAAATGTGGGAATTGTAGGCATTGTACTTTTTTGAAAGTATGTGATAACATAAAGTTAAACAACATTAGTATCAAGCCCCTTTTTCACTTTGACTGCAACACTTCTGGTATAATGTAATACTGCAGTTTGTGAAAAATGTACCAGTTTGCATATTGACAAGACCCAGAGAAGGTTTTGTGAATGGATTTATGAACATACATTGGATGTCAGGAAAAATAATGCTAACAATGCCCTGGCTAAGCACCTCTCTAAGTTTCCTAACCATCATTTTATGTTCTTGGGTATTGACTTGGTAAGGAAAGATCCTCATGGAGGTCCTTGGAAACTTGTGTTAGAGTACAAGGAACTTCTTTGGCAAGTGGAATTAAATGCATACATTGCCCCTGGGCGGCCAAGGTGGTGCAACGGTTAGCGTTGCCACCTCACAACAAGAAGTTCTCTGGTTCAATTCTCGGCTGGGGTGCCTTCTATGCAGAGTCTGCATGTCCTCCCTGTGGTTGCATGGGTTTCCTCTGGGTGCTCCGGTTTCCTCGCACATTCCAAAGACATGCTGTAGGTGGATTTGGCACTCTAAATTGGCCCTAGGCATGAGTGTGTGCATGTGTGTGCCTTCTGTGGAAGGTTGGATGCCAGGCTGGCAACTCAACACTGTAAAACTCCACTGCCAATCATGAGCGGACAGGTGATCTGCTGTGGTGACCCCTAACTGGGAAAAAGCCGAAAGAAGAAGACACTGCCCCTGATTTGAACTATAATGTATCTATTAGCAGCATTCTTAAACTAAAGTCTCTAAAAATAAACGTTTATTTTACTTTTTATTTGCTTTTATTTTGATTATTTCGACAATCACATTTTTGTTTATAACACTCATTTTGGTTGCCAATATACTTGTCTAACATACTTAGTTTAAGAGGACTGAGGCCTGTGACTTTAACTTAATTTTACTTAACTGCGTAGTTACTGATCGGTTGTCTTTTAACATGTGATGCTTTTTGAAAAGCTTTTTAACCTTTTTAAAACTTTGTGAAGTGTTTCTGATGAAGTAATTGTTGCAATCCTGATTAAAGCACTTAAACTACAATAAACGTATTGTGGAGGAATATTCAGTGATCATGTTGGTTGTACTGGTTCACTGTCTCCTTATTCTACATTGGCTTTTCAAGTTTGTGTTTTGGTTCCTGTTTTTTTTTGATTATAAGATCAGAAAAATGGCAGGCATTACATCCATTAGATAATGAAGAAACAATGCTGGTATAAACTTAAGGATAAATGTGAATCTGCACAGTTAGGAGCCTAACTTCATAACATTTACGTAAGAAATACCAGCTGTTAATATTTCTCAGTATTTTTTCAGTAGAGCTTTCATATTTGTTTGTTGGGAATTTACAGTGTAAGAGGGATAACACAGAATGTTAAGCTGTTTCCCAAATAATATTGTTATACTTAATATTGAGTTACTTTCATGGCAAGGAAGAAATATATATCTTGCCAGGATATAACCCATATATTGTGTGATTTGAGTGATCAGATCTTGTCATGGTGAACCTCCGTCAGACTAAATAACATACCTCATCCCTCTCTTCGATGTCATAAAATAATATTAGTCCTTCTCGTAAAAAGATATTTACTACTGCAGTCCAAAGAAAAGTAAATGTCTTACAAGTAATTAATGATGATTTACCAGCTACCACAACAAACCACTCTTACACTTGCACATATACATTATAAATATTTATCTCTCCATATTATTTTTCACTATTGATTTGAATCAGCTCATTGAAAAACATATATTTCTATTTTACATTTAGCCTAATCTCATCAATGAAACAATACCTGTAATCAACATTTCTACATTTGCAAGATTTCTAGACGTCTATGTGTCCCTTTTAAAAGAGGTAGAGGCCTTCCTAGGGGGAGTACACTGACAGTTTTGGAAACTCTGATTTAAACAACACAGTTAACTAAAATGATGCTGGGAATTTTATTTAAGAATAAGTCCATGTATGATAGCTATATAAATGCTTTGGTATATGTCATGAAATATCAAATATAGCCATTTAGTTTCTATTTATACTCTTTGTATATACTACCGTGTGCCTGCAGATCATCAAGAATCTGCCACAGTTAACCGCATTTATTCCATGTGAGAGTAAGAATATATGGTGTCCATTCATTCCCCATGATAGTAAGAAAATCTGGTGTCCATCGATTCCCTGTGAGAATAAGAATATCTGGTGCTCATTCCTTCCTTGTGAGAGTAAGACTATCTGGTGTCCATTCATTCCCTGTGAGAGTCAAAACATCTGGCATCCATTCATTTCCTGTGTGAGTAAGAATATCTGGTCTCCATTCATTCCTTGTAAGAGTAAAAATATCTGGCCTCCATTCATTCCTTGTGAGAGTAAGAATATCTGGTGTCCATTCATTCTGTGTGAGAGTATATATATCTGGTGTCCATTCATTTCCCGTGAGAGTAATAATATCTGGTATCCATTAATTTCTTGTGAGTAAGAATATCTGGTGCTGTTTCACACACCATCTTATGCAAAAGCTACAGCACCTGTTCATTCTACTGGGTGATAGTAAATGGTGTCATTGCGGACAATGTGCTGACCATGATAAGATATTAACAAATATGTCCGTAGCCCCCTCTTCTTGATTGTGATATAAGCACCAGCATTACTACACAGACCACCTTATTCCTGCTCTGTGAGAGAACATGTTCCCATACCTATTCAGCAGTTACCATCACTGGCTTAGGTGGCCATGCCATTAAGAATGGCCTTCTTGCCTTAGTCCTAGAGTAACAAACCTCACAGGACAACAGTCACTGAATCCCATTCTCAGGATGGGCATATCAGCATAAATACACATCTCTTCCACCCCATCATTACTAGGTCTTCCAGCATCAGAGCTGCTGGCTGATACCAGTTTGTCTGGATCACTGTCAGGGCCCTATCGCTCTATGCCACAGAGTCTCATACAAATTTATACATTCTTACTTTGAGAAAATTAAAACTTTATTTTATAGTGGCAACACTTTTGTTATGCTTCTTAATATCATCTCCCATGCAAATAGTTTTTCATGCATATGTTCTATGTTAATGCTCTGTTTTGTATGTTTAAAAAATACCCACTTTCTTCTTTCTGATGGTATGCTTTCACTTTTGGCATGCAGTAGACCACTGTTCTGGGAATGTGTTGTGATTTTCATGGCCATGTACTAAAGCAGTACAACTCAAACATATACATACTGATACCACAGGGAATCAGGGAAAGAAGAGGAACAGAATTTGCTTTATATGATGGCTTTATTTTAAAAAGGTAAAACATTTACTTTATAAAATGCTATTATACATAATAGCAATACACCCCAGCAGGGTCATGGGTAATTCATATGTTTATCCATACTAGAGGATAGCAGCCTGGTCACTCACTCTGTGACCTACTAGCCAAATAATAATGCCAGCCTAGCTAAAATTCCTATTACTCACTGACAGTTATGGTGCACTATCATCATTTTCGATTATTACTCACTGAGAGTCATGGTGTATGCTCATTATTTACTATTATTACTTAATGACAGTCATGGTGTACTCTCTTCATTTGCCATTATTACTTACTGACAGTCATAGTGTACTCTCATCACTTACCATTACTACTCACTGACAGTCATGGTGTACTCTCATCATTTACCAGTAGTACTCACTCACAGTCATGGTGAACTCTCATCTTTTACCATTATTACTCACTGACAGTCATGGTGTACTCTCATCATTTACAATTATTACTCAGTTACAGTCATGGTATACTCTCATCATTTGCCATTATTACTCACTGACAGTAATGGTGTACTCTCACCATTTACCAATATTACTCGCTGGCAGTCATGGTGTACTTTCATCATTTACCATTATTACTCACTGACAGTCATGGTGTACTCTCATTTACAATTATTACTCACTGACAGTCATGGTGTACTCTCATCATTTACCATTATTACTCACTGACAGTCATGGTATGCTCTCATCATTTACCATTATTACTCACTAACAGTCATGGTGTACTCTCATCATTTACCAGTAGTACTCACTCACAGTCATGGTGAACTCTCATCATTTACCATTATTACTCACTGACAGTCATGGTGTACTCTCATCATTTACCATTATTACTCACTGACAGTCATGGTACACTCTCATCAGTTACCATTATTACTCACTGACATGTATATTTTTATTTTATTTTACATTTGTTGACCGGGAAAAATCCGACTGGATACATGTCCATTTTCAGCGGAGGCCCGGGGAGAAAAGCTCCACATTTAAGTTAGTTTATATACAAGAGATTAATATGGCACATAGGAATACAATCGGTCATGATCCAAATCTAGAGAGGAGCAAAATCAGTTAATAAAGTCATACATTGATTATACTAAGTACAAAGATAATGAATATGAAGCATAACAATACACTTGATTATATAAAACATGAGAGGACCACAAAATACTCTCATCATTTGCCATTATTACTCACTGGCAGTCATGGTGTACTCTCATCATTTACCATTATTACTCACTGACAGTCATGGTGTACTCTCATCATTTACCATTATTACTCATGGACAGTCATGGTATACTCTCATCATATACCATTATTATTCACTGACATTCATAGTGTAATCTCATCATTTACCAGTATTACTCACTGACAGTCATGGTGTACTCTCATCATTTACCATTAGTATTCACTGACATTCATGGTGTAATCTCATCATTTACCATTATTACTCACTAACAGTCTTGGTGTACTCTCTTCATTTACCATTATTACTTGCTGACAGTCATGGTGTACTCTCATCATTTACCAATATTACTCGCTGACAGTCATGGTGTACTCTCATCATTTACCATTATTCCTCACTGACAGTCATGGTGTACTCTCATTTACCATTATTACTCACTGACAGTCATGGTGTACTCTCATCATTTACCATTATTACTCACTGACAGTCATGGTGTACTCTCATTTACCATTATTACTCACTGACAGTCATGGTGTACTCTCATCATTTACCATTATTACTCACTGACTGTCATGGTGTACTCTCATCATTTACCATTATTACTCACTGACAGTCATGGTATACTCTCATCATTTACCATTATTACTCATTGACAGTCATGGTGTACTCTCTTTTACCATTATTACTCACTGACAGTCATAGTGTACTCTTATCATTTACCATTATTACTCACTGACAGTCATGGTGTACTCTCATTTACAATTATTACTCACTGACAGTCATGGTGTACTCTCATCATTTACCATTATTACTCACTGGCAGTCATGGTGTGCTCTCATTTACCATTATTACTCACTGACAGTCATGGTGTACTCTCATATACCATTATTACTCACTGACAGTCATGGTGTACTCTTATCATTTACCATTATTACTCACCGACAGTCATGGTATACTCTCATTTACCATTATTACTCACTGACAGTCATGGTGTACTCTCATCATTTACCAGTAGTATTCACTCACAGTCATGGTGAACTCTCATCATTTACCATTATTACTCACTGACAGTCATGATGTACTCTCACCATTTACCATTATTACTCACTGACAGTCATGGTGTACACTCATCATTTACCATTATTACTCACTGACAGGTATGGTGTACTCTTATCATTTACCATTATTACTCACTGACAGTCATGGTGTACTCTCATCATTTACCATTATTATTCACTGACATTCATGGTGTAATCTCATCATTTACCAGTATTACTCACTGACAGTCATGGTGTACTCTCATCATTTACCATTAGTATTCACGGACATTCATGGTGTAATCTCATCATTTACCATTATTACTCACTAACAGTCTTGGTGTACTCTCTTCATTTACCATTATTACTTGCTGACAGTCATGGTGTACTCTCATCATTTACCAATATTACTCGCTGACAGTCATGGTGTACTCTCATCATTTACCATTATTACTCACTGACAGTCATGGTGTACTCTCATTTACCATTATTACTCACTGACAGTCATGGTGTACTCTCATCATTTACCATTATTACTCACTGACAGTCATGGTGTACTCTCATTTACCATTATTACTCACTGACAGTCATGGTGTACTCTCATCATTTACCATTATTACTCACTGACTGTCATGGTGTACTCTCATCATTTACCATTATTATTCACTGACAGTCATGGTATACTCTCTTCATTTACCATTATTATTCACTGACAGTCATGGTGTACTCTCATCATTTACCATTATTACTCACTGACAGTCATGGTATACTCTCATCATTTACCATTATTACTCATTGACAGTCATGGTGTACTCTCATTTACCATTATTACTCACTGACAGTCATGGTGTACTCTTATAATTTACCATTATTACTCACTGACAGTCATGGTGTACTCTCATTTACAATTATTACTCACTGACAGTCATGGTGTACTCTCATCTTTTACCATTATTACTCACTGACAGTCATGGTGTACTCTCATCATTTACCATTATTACTCACTGACAGTCATGGTGTACTCTTATCATTTACCATTATTACTCACTGACAGTCATGGTGTACTCTCATCATTTACCATTATTATTCACTGACATTCATGGTGTAATCTCATCATTTATCAGTATTACTCACTGACAGTCATGGTGTACTCTCATCATTTACCATTAGTATTCACTGACATTCATGGTGTAATCTCATCATTTACCATTATTACTCACTAACAGTCTTGGTGTACTCTCTTCATTTACCATTATTACTTGCTGACAGTCATGGTGTACTCTCATCATTTACCAATATTACTCGCTGACAGTCATGGTGTACTCTCATCATTTACCATTATTACTCACTGACAGTCATGGTGTACTCTCATTTACCATTATTACTCACTGACAGTCATGGTGTACTCTCATCATTTACCATTATTACTCACTGACAGTCATGGTGTACTCTCATTTACCATTATTACTCACTGACAGTCATGGTGTACTCTCATCATTTACCATTATTACTCACTGACTGTCATGGTGTACTCTCATCATTTACCATTATTATTCACTGACAGTCATGGTGTACTCTCTTCATTTACCATTATTATTCACTGACAGTCATGGTGAACTCTCATCATTTACCATTATTACTCACTGACAGTCATGGTATACTCTCATCATTTACCATTATTACTCATTGACAGTCATGGTGTACTCTCATTTACCATTATTACTCACTGACAGTCATGGTGTACTCTCATCATTTACCATTATTACTCACTGACAGTTATGGTGTACTCTTATCATTTACCATTATTACTCACTGACAGTCATGGTGTACTCTCATCATTTACCATTATTATTCACTGACATTCATGGTGTAATCTCATCATTTACCAGTATTACTCACTGACAGTCATGGTGTACACTCATCATTTACCATTAGTATTCACTGACATTCATGGTGTAATCTCATCATTTACCATTATTACTCACTAACAGTCTTGGTGTACTCTCTTCATTTACCATTATTACTTGCTGACAGTCATGGTGTACTCTCATCATTTACCAATATTACTCGCTGACAGTCATGGTGTACTCTCATCATTTACCATTATTACTCACTGACAGTCATGGTGTACTCTCATTTACCATTATTACTCACTGACAGTCATGGTGTACTCTCATCATTTACCATTATTACTCACTGACAGTCATGGTGTACTCTCATTTACCATTATTACTCACTGACAGTCATGGTGTACTCTCATCATTTACCATTATTACTCACTGACTGTCATGGTGTACTCTCATCATTTACCATTATTATTCACTGACAGTCATGGTGTACTCTCTTCATTTACCATTATTATTCACTGGCAGTCATGGTGAACTCTCATCATTTACCATTATTACTCACTGACAGTCATGGTATACTCTCATCATTTACCATTATTACTCATTGACAGTCATGGTGTACTCTCATTTACCATTATTACTCACTGACAGTCATGGTGTACTCTTATCATTTACCATTATTACTCACTGACAGTCATGGTGTACTCTCATTTACAATTATTACTCACTGACAGTCATGGTGTACTCTCATCATTTACCATTATTACTCACTGGCAGTCATGGTGTGCTCTCATTTACCATTATTACTCACTGACAGTCATGGTGTACTCTCATATACCATTATTACTCACTGACTGTCATGGTGTACTCTTATCATTTACCATTATTATTCACTGACAGTCATGGTGTACTCTCATCATTTACCATTATTACTCACTGACAGTCATGGTGTACTCTCATATACCATTATTACTCACTGACTGTCATGGTGTACTCTTATCATTTACCATTATAATTCACTGACAGTCATGGTGTACTCTCATCATTTACCATTATTACTCACTGACAGTCATGGTGTACTTTCATTTACCATTATTACTCACTGACAGTCATGGTGTACTCTCATATACCATTATTACTCACTGACTGTCATGGTGTACTCTCATCATTTACCAGTATTACTCACTGACTGTCATGGCGTACTCTCATCATTTACCATTATTATTCATTGACAGTCATGGTGTACTCTCATTTACCATTATTACTCACTGACAGTCATGGTGTACTCTCATATACCATTATTACTCACTGACTGTCATGATGTACTCTCATCATTTACCATATTTGTCCGAGCAATATTCTGCTTGTGTCATCTCACAAGGAAGGGCAGGCAGATTATGTTAACCTGGCAAAATATGATGCATCTCTAAGCTATCTTTCCAAACAGATTAGTTTTGTAGTGATGACTGAACATCCCAAAACATGCATCCTTTAGAAGAGATGCTTATGTTCTGTACTAAAAATGCACAAAAGCTAGGCAGTGCAGGGGCATAAAGGCATCAAGGTATAAATCACTAACTACAGCCCAGGCAGCCCAGGTTTAATTAGCAGCATAGCTGTCTGAGGTGCTGGTAAAGAGGGATGGGCATGCCCATTGGGGGAAGGGCACTTGTGTAGGTTTTTTTTTTTCTTGTGGGAAGCATGGGCCATAGATGTAACAGGCAAACAGAGGGAAAATGGATATGAAGCGATAGGTCATAGATGAACAAACGTCCACTGTTGGAAGCAGTCAGTGGTACAAGCCCTCAGAATGCCCCTAGGTTTTGTGCTGGCCCCGGCTTTAGAATGTCAATAATCCTGGGGCAGTAAGAGACACTGGTAAACCCAGAAATTGAAAAGGGCATTTGGGTAGTTGGAAAAGAATGAAGCAGAATGAAGACAAAAAATGTGCAAGAGGTGGTTCCAAGTTTTGACATCAGAATAAATTATTTTGCAGAGGAAACTGCTGGCTGGAGTAGGATAATTCATTTTCTAACCACTATACTGATCTGGTGTTTGCCTCAAAATGTGTCCCGTTTATCACTTTTCTAATTCTGAATCTATTTTGTATAAAAAGCTTCATGTTATAACTGTTCTTTCAGTAAAGCAGCTATATTTAATTATAATACATTTTAAGCCAATGATCTGTCTGTAGAGACTGTAATGTAGTCAGTCTACCAATAACTTTCCAGATTAGTGTTTTGTTTTTTTCAGAAACAGTAATGTAACAATTAAAATTCAAATCTGAAAACAAATAGCTCATCTAAAATAAGTAATAATGATTTACAAAGGCAACAGAAATAACAATAACAAGAAAAACTTACTTTCTAGTAAAGAAACAGTGATGATACTATATCTTACCCTATTTATTGAAAGTATTCCCTGGGATTCTGAAAGAATCCCATTACTCTCATAAATTGCCTTCTGCAAACATTTATTTATTTAATGTTTGTTAACTGTGTAGGTGGACTGGTCTAAGAACCTTTAGCCACAACTTGGACCAATGTGCACAAAATGAGATACATACATCAAAAACATAGTATATAATTAAATACATTGCAGTAAGAGTTGTAATGTGAAAAGCAGACTTTGTGAAATATATTAAGCACAGAAAAAAATGTTTCAATCTGAAACTTAATATTAAGTGTTAACAGATGTATGCCAATAAAAGTATAAACATAATGCAAATTGATAGGTAGGTCAATTTATGCCATTGGTGAGAAATGCAGTTTATAAACAGATATGGCCACAATGAGGAAGATGCCATTACTGGCTCATTAGTAAGCTTCTGAGTAGCACCTTTTCAGCAGTAGTGCTATCAAACCTTTGTCAGTGGAAGGGTTTACACTGGTGGCCCATGCATTGTGATGGTACAGCCACTCCCTTTACACAAATGTGCACACGTACACACATGTGCACGCGCGCGCACACACACACACACACACACACACACACACACACACACACACACACACACACACACACACACATACACACACACACACACACACACACACACACACACACACACACACACACACACACACACACACACACACACACACACACACAGACACACACACACACACACACACACACACACACACACACACACACACACATGTACACACACATACACACACGCACATACACACACACACATGTACACACACATACACACACACACATACACACACACACACACACACACACACACACACACACACACACACACACACACACACACACACACACACACACACACACACACACACACACTCTCACACATAAAATTATGCACAGGCACACCCACACACATACACAAAAGCCTGCAGACACAGACACACACAAATTCATGCCCAAACAGATATGCATGCACAGTTCTTCACACATACAGACACTAAATTAACCTCACACCCACAATCACGTCTCTACTGAATTTAACTGCACTATGACTCCTTCCATTGAAGTCAATGGAGACTGCAGTCTTTTGATGGTGTTAAATTTTTATTCCATCCAATATAATTTACACAGCTGAGCAACTTAGAATCACTCAGCAGAATAAACCAAGAGTTCAGGCATTTCCAGTGGAAACCACATGGCCAATTAACACTAGCTGCTCCCTCAGAATTCCTAGTTAATTTGCAGCTCAGCCAGCAGGACCAGCCTCCATACTGATGTTCCTACCAGTAGGAGTCATCAGTGACAGTATGGTCTATAAATCTGAAGGGGTTACCATGAGAAGGAAGACACTGATGGTAAAGCTTCTCATGTGCAGTAATCCTGTCTGAATACCAGGAATTATCTTTGTTCTGTTTAAACACGAAATCATAATAAAAGCCCCTACCTTTCCTGTAATTGTCAAATACAGCCAGTATAGGAACAACGATAAATCCAGTTAACTTTAACCAACTAAAACCAATAAAAATAATAGAGAATAAAACCAATAATATATTAAAACTTTTAATTCAGTGAGAGATAATAACAACAACAACAAAAAGAGTTAAAATCACAAATAAAAAACACTTTCACCTTCCAGCTTCATCAAGCAGATATCAAATGGTTTATAAAATCAGACTTAAATAGTTATTCTGACAATTACATGACTTAAGTAAGAATTGATAAACTTGATTATACAATTCCCTGAGATGGGATTTTAAAGTCACCATTCCATTAAGACCCGGGAAAATATTTTAACTCTCCTTGCTCTGTTAAGTGTGTTATATTACCCCCTCTCAATGGTTTTTGTATTGTTCTCAATATAATAAATTTAAAACAGTGTGTATTATCAGTGTCTGTGATATGCTTGTTAGTGCATTTGTTATAACTTGCCTATTGATATCTGATATATGATGTCCTGTTCTCTACTTGAATTTCTGGTTTGTTTTCCTTATATAATATACCTCAGATTTACACCACTTTGCAAGGTACACTAAATTACAAGTGTTGCAGTTAACCATAAGCATTTAGAGTAAAGTCCTTACCATTCACTAGATTTTTGATAAATTTGTCTCTGTATATGTATGTACAGTAAGTACATTTATTACATTTAAACGTTCCATGCTTGATACTTTGAAAAAATGTTTGAGTGGTGGGTTGTTCTTTGTAACAGAGCTTTATTTTTTTAAATTGGCATATCTTTTGTAATCAAAGTTAGGAGTCTCATTCAAAACATGACTTCGTTCTAGGATACCCATCAATACAGGCCACCATTTTTAAATTATGCATTTTACTTATGGTGTATTTTTATTATAGGTAAGGCTGCATCTGTGAGTTTTTTTTTTTTTTACCTGGGTAGCAAACTGACTGATCTTGACTAATTTCAGGCTCAGCATCAAAAAACAAATACAAATTATTTCACGAAAACACAGAAATGTATGCAGTGACAGAATAAATTAGATTAATTACAAACATGGTATATGAGCTTTATAGTAAAGATGTAGAGTGTAATATACAATATTTAAATTGGCTTCTAAAGAAGCTTCAGCAATGAGAGGAACTGGGAAGTGAAAAAGGGACGGGAGTGGTGAGATAGGTGATATGTCCTTTGTTGAAGCAGGAGCATTTACTTTGGATGAAGATGGGCTTGTAGAGTTGTAGTCTGAATTTAGAGCACATACACTTTTCTTTAGGTCTGTTGGGAGAGCTTGCCAAAACGTAGGGAGCTGACAAGAGAGTACAGGTGCAGTCCTCAGGAGTTTGGTTCTGCATATAAGGAGTCTTACTGTGCCTTGTGAGTAGTGTCTAAGGTTTTGGACAGAAAGCAAATCCTAAGGCCATTTACAGCTAACCCCCCTATAAAAATGTTACTGATCACCATGGGTCTATATCCCATCATTAAACATACTATTTAGCAAACGCTTATTAGTCAAACACTAATAAGCAAAAACACTAAATAGTGAACGTTATTTAAGCAAAATGTTTCACTGGGTTAAAAACCAGTTGGCCAACCCAGGGAACCAAAGAAAAACATCACCAAACAAACCCACCATAGTGGGGGGCTATGCCCACCCCAACTAAATATTCCATCTCTGAAATTGCACTACAGTGGGGAAGAGGCTAAATCCTTGATGTTGGCTAACTGGTTATTTTTCCAGCAAAACGTTTCTCTTAAACGAACGTTCACTATTTAGTGTTTTCACTTATTAGTGTTTGACTAATAAGTGTTCACTAAATAGTTTGTTCGATGAAATAATATAGACTCTTTGCAAAAACTAACCTGTTAGATCTGTAACATCTAAAGCATAATGGATGCATGATTATACAGAAAATGCAAATCAGAAAAAATTCTAAATGTGTCATGTGTATACAATATAGTTATGCATTTTATATGTATATATATATATATCTGTATCTGCATCAATCTATCTATCTATCTATCTATCTATCTATCTATCTATCTATCTATCTATCTATCTATCTATCTATCTAATTTATCCATCTTTCTTAAAATTGGTTGCCCCAAGATGTAGATGAAAAAATTCCATAGACTGGCTCTACATTCCATTCTGTCAGTAAATAAGCTGCAAACAAATAATACACCAAAAAGAACAAACATAAATAATCAAAAAGGTAGTGAGTGAGTAAGTGTGTAAAATGAGGCATTCAGACTGCTACATAGCTTCTTGCAAATCAGATTAACAGAACGGTCTTGTACTGGAAGAATTCTAGGTACCTAATCTACACTACAGTTTAGCTAACTCTGCAAAGGCTCACATCAGGATTGTGTGGAGTGTGTTCACATCTGACCATCCCTTTGTTATGCTGCTTAAACGCACTTTGAGACTTTACCAGTACAAGAGATCATTGACTCCTACAGCCATGTAGTACTTAACTGAGTAGGATAAGACAGTAACTCTATACTCTACCTTAATATGAAGGCTTCATGAACTTATTTAGAAAAATAGCTGGATTATTGAAATCTATAGTACATTAATCTGTAGAGGCTAGTCATCTATTTTACTCGGGCCCGATTCCAAAAGACTTTTTCAATGTGTAAGCAATTTACTGTAGTGTAAGCCTGCTTTATAAAAACTATTATATGGGAGTAAATAATTTACACCATGAGTGATTCTTTTGGAATAGGTGCAGGCTTACACTTGAGTAAGTCACTTACATCGAGAACAAGTATTTTGCAATTTGTCCCTTTGTGCTGTCTCTCATACCTCTGAACTGTACAGATTTTTGCAGATTGTCCACATTTTTGCCTCATATTTTTGGTCTACTTTTCATAAAATTATCGTTTTCTAGCAAATTAGTGGCAAATCATTAAAGTTTAAAGTTAGAAAATAATGAAAGACATTTGAACGTCAGACTTCATACAATTCCGAAAATTCATTCTAATGCAAAGTGTTATTCTATCAACTTTCTACATTTTTAAGAGCAATATTAAAAAATTGTCCCTATTTTTAGGCCTCTGTCCCACTTTTATTTATGGCTTTGTTCAGATGTTTTACTCTTAGAGGTTGAGAGGTATATGTCTCATACTTAAGCCTTTAAAATGTTCCATCACATTGTGTGGATTCTTTTCATTATTAGAACTATATATGGATTGAGCACCACTGCAGGTGTTCACATAAAGCATAAAATACATAAAATATATATTTTTAATGGTGTGTGTGTGTGTGTGTGTGTGTGTGTGTGTGTGTGTGTGTGTGTGTGTGTGTGTGTGTGTACGTGTGTACGTGTGTGTGTGTGTGTCTCTGTCTGTTTAGGCATTCGTTGTCAGTTTGCACTATTTATTTCACAATGTACGGTTTTAAAACTTCAACTTAATAGAGAGATAAAAAAGGAACTTTCATAGTATATGAAAAAGATTTTAAAAATATATTTGATTTGAATGGCATAAGTGAAGCAAGGAAAAATGAGCAGTATGTGTCTGTAAAGTTCAACATATGATATGTGTGATGCCAAACATATTCTAAATGAAACATGGTAGAAGGAAACATTGTATCCAATGTCAGGGGACGAGAGGTTGAGGAGAATACAGAAATATTTTCAAATTCTTGTGGTACATGTCACATTTTCAAAGGTAGCTGCACATAGACTGAGTACCCACATACCTAAATACTTAAATAATTTTGTAGACACTGAGCAGTTCTATGGACCACCAAGCGACATTAAGACCATTAGACCTGTATATGTCAAATACAGTACTCTTTTTTGCAGATTATATGCATAATGCAATCTGATAGTAAAAAAATATGCATAAACATTCTCATCATGTGGACATAAGCCTTTCTTTACAATTTGAAAACATATGCTGAAAGAAAAGAATATAAATAATTCTTGAATTTCACTTTGCAACTTTGCATAAGTCTCTAAAAAGTGTTTCCAATTTGTTTCTTTTTCATCTAGTCTAAAAGTGACAGAAGTTAAACTTGAATAAATGAACTCCAAGTCCTTCACACATTTAATAGAACGCTTGGTATCTTCCAGTGCTCTTATGTAAGCAGTACTTCAATTAATGAAAGTAAATAGAGTGGCATGGCTGTTTTGTTTGGAATATTTAGATACTGTATTGATAAATTACTGTAACAATAACTAGGTTTAATTTATAAGCACATCTCTTTTAACTGGATAATATAACTTTTAGAAATAATCGTATGGCTTTTTTATTTAAGATTTAGTCAGTGAATAATTTGTTTGTCATCGTCTTATATTTAAATTAATCTAAGCTAATGGAGTATATTGAGCCAAACAATGTCAGTTTATTGCATTTGCTTGGTGCTTAAGTAGTTTCTTTGGCTCTATTTAATCTTGTTCTAGGAACTAAGTGGAACACACAGGTACTAATAAGCTATACTTTTGTTCTAATAATACCACAGTTATGTTAAGTAATTATATATTACTGTTATAATAAGCCTATCAATTTACATATGTAGATCAAGTCTAATTAGTACAAATTAATGAATGCCTTATTTAACAGTGCTTATCTGGGTGAGGAAAACATATTTCCTGCAAATCCCAAAAGCCAATAAGTGCTGCCAGACATCCAAGAATGTGTTCCTGGAAATCTGGGTCAGAGATGACTGAATCACATACAGTATTTGATCTGGTAGCTGAACATACTGGGTATCTTAAGTAAATCTTTAAAATGAACAGCATCGCAGGAGTCCTCTTAAAATCTTCCAGTCTGAGAGACATATGTGGTCTTTTAAAGAAAAGAACATATTTTTATAGTTATTCTTGTTATGTAGTTATAACAGGTATAATGTTGCCGGTGGTTCTTCATAAACATTTACAGCTTTGTACTACCACAGCTGCATTTATTTTCAAATGTAATCATGTCAGACATTGCCATATTGTTGCATACACTGCCTGCCAAATTCATTCTGACCATTGCACATCTAATAGTCATTTATTTTTTTCCAACTTTTGTTTCGAAATTCGAACTGAATGAGTTATATAACATTTCCTAAAAATCAATATTCTCCTTGTATTGGTTTTGCAGTTTTAAAAGATGCAGCTTATGAAAGTAAAATGAGCTGTTCATTTTCAAGGGAAGTCAGTAGTTGAAACAAGATTAAAAGTGAGATTATTCCTCCTGCCTCCTGAAGCTTTTCCTTAATCCTTATATTGTCTTTTTGCATTAATTTACCATTACTTTAGAATGTAAGAATATGGAGATTTTCATTATAGTCTAATTTAGCTTAAGACCTGAAATACTTTTTACCTTCTGAAGCATACAAAAAAATATCATGTGGTTTCACTGAATAGTATAGCTCATGAATTTAAAACAATGGTAGTAACACCGCAATTAACTTGAATGAACCGGGTAACCTCAGACTGTTTCTATTAGTTAAGTCAGCTAGTTTACTTTCATTACAACTAAAAATATTAACTGCTTCAGCAATGCAGTTTTAATCTGAATGGCAGGTCCACTACATAACAACCGTAAATTGAACTATACTTTAAAAACAAAAGTGGCATTTCATTTTAAATACCAAAGGAAAAATGCAAGACTCAGAATACAGGTATTAAAGACATAATGTAGTACTCTTAAAGCTAAAGTGGGTGGAACCTTTAAAACTACTACATTAGAAAAAAAACATTCATAACATGTATAGAAAAATAGTATTAGAAAATAGCATTACACTGCTTACATATCTTCTAGTATCCCATAAACCCTTGAGGCATAGTCTGCTCTAGAAAATACTCTCAAGCATATGTTTCTGTTTTTGCTATTAAAAAAATGTAGACTCGTATATCTATGGCCCACCTTAACATCTCAAGTAAGAACATTGTTTTGTTAAATCGAACATTTCGGTTTCATTTGCTATGAAAATCAATGCAGTCAGGGTGAAGGCAATTAAGTCATGTTATTTAAGTAAAAAGACCATTGAGATTCACAAAGAAAATGGTTTTCAAATTAATATAAACAAATTAGCATTTTGGAAGCACTTAAAAACCATCCAAGAAATGTACCAAATGAGCAGTTATACAATGGCACAATGCTGAAAAGTAACAGTGATGCAGTATAGATTTTTAAAACAGTAGAGTAAATTGTACTGTTTATAGGCATATGAAGAAAAAGAAGCTGCAAAGAGCTATGCCTGCACATTCTGTAAGTAATAAGGCATTGTATGGGATTTGTAAATATTTGCTGATACACTCGTCCCAAAAAGGATGATGTTGAGCAAATCCATACTCTTTTGAGTGGTTCTTTGTAAGTTGCCAGAGTAGTGCTACTTTTGTGAATTTTCATTTTATTTGTCATATAACTTGAATGCCATGTAGCATCTGTGTTTTAACAAAAAAGTAAGAATTTCATAGTACATGTGTGGTTTATTAACCATGATTAAATATAGGATAAATCTGATCTTTGCTTTGCTTTACGGTCTCATCAAATTTCACTGGCAAATTTTCAGGTTACTTTGGCATAAAAATTGCTCACAAAACAGCTGTAATGTTCCCTCTGCAGAAACAGGATGGAGTATATCCTTCCACTTAGTCCTTTCCCGTTCATGCTGTAAAGGAATACAGGCTGTTGTGGTTGTCTGTGGTCCAACTGAGATACAAGTCTATATTTAACTTAAAGACATCACAAAAGCAAGCATGCGTATCATTTCACATGTGCCAACATCAGACTTAGTACTGTCAGATTCCAAAAAACTGCACTTCAAAATCAAATTACTTACATTTCCAATTCAAGTATTTAAGTGCTTAAAAATATGCATTTTACATTTTAATATAATTTATCAGAACTTGAAATGACATCTGTAAAACAAAAAAAATTATGATAAAACATAAATAATTAACAAATAAAATTAGGCGTTCCTAAATCGATGGCACTTGATGCTATCCAAATGTGGCCATAGAGATGAACACCCAAATCTGAGGAAGGCAGAACATTTTAAAGGGCTGGTACAAGATAACCAAATGATAACGTGCCAGATGTTATAAAGCAAGTTGTTGAGCCCCATACCTGATACCAGATGTCATAAGCCATGTCACTGAGCCCTGCACCCAACAGTGTAAGGGTCCTAGCCAGAGAGAAGGGCACCAAGATCTTGCTCAGATAAGGAGGACCCAGGTAGTTTAGGGTCCAAGAGGCAAGGACAGGAATTGTGAAGACAGGCTCGGTATGCGATTGACAGCCAGTGTATATCCTGCATCTGAAATATTATAAAGCACAAAAAAGGCAGGTATGGCAAACAGCCCTGCAATGAACATTTGCAGCTACTAGAACTACTACAGGTCAACATCCATAAGCCCAGAGTAAAAGGCATTATGGTAATACCTAGGCAACAGGAAGCTAATTCATGGATTATTATCTGAAGGCCTGATAATGGAATAAGGTTCCAGATCTTGGCAATATTCTTACAGTGGAAATGCACTCTCTTAATAGCAGCTGAAACCTAGTCCTATAATGTGGATCTGTTATCAAAAATAACTTCTATACTGAGGACCACAAAACTAACTCCATGCTTGTCCTTCCATGTATAATAATGTCAGAAAGAATAGTAAGAAATGATGGATGAAAAATGGGATGATCCAACATCACCAGCTTGGGTTGACCTTCAGTTAGTTGCCTGATATCTGGGCTTCAGATTGCCTTCAAGAGTGATAAAATGTGGTGCAGAGTTTTGAGTGAAAACATGACATTTTTATTATATTTATCCTTTGCTGAGTAGGTTAGTCCAACTAGGGTAGTAGCTCTTTTTTCCAGAGGTTCTGATGAAGTCATTTTAACTGTGTGTGAACGAAAGCGTCAAACCTGTTATTAAAAAATATATATCTTGATTTATTTTCTTGCATCATCTTTTTTGAACATGATTGAGACAACCTTGATCTCAAGGGATTTGTGTGTGTTTTTTTTTTTTCAGGGGAGACAGAAGGTGGCATTTATACTGGTAGGTGAAATTTGGCCATAGCATTAGGAATTTCCCTTTTTCTTTTTGATAGGTGCTGTGGGATATTTTACATTCATCTGCGCTACTACTAACTCAGGCAGATGGAGCCTTGGTTTAATATCTCATCCAAATGACAGTGCATTCATAGGCAAACATCCTTCCTACTCTTCTGAGCATTTGATATTTTAAGAGGCAATATATATATATATATATATATATATATATATATATATATATATATATATATATATATATATATCTGTATGGTTGCAGTCTTAAAGGGTGAATGATCACATGAGTGAACACTTTTTAGTGGTGAAAAAGTGAGTGCTCATATGAGAGTATGTTCATTTGAATGGAGTGTCTGCCAGCAGTGTTTTAACTGGATCACGGTACAGGTGAGTAAGGGAAGTTGCCATTACCCTACTGTTGTATGATTTCAGAGTTAGTATATATAATTAACAGGGGGTGTGGGAGTGCAGGGGGAGGCTTGCCCTACTGCAAAAAATAGGAAAGAAGTTTATTTTTTTTTCCCAATTGCTCATATTCACTCTTTAGAGGTTCACTCATATGGCTGTTTACTCTTTCATGATACAGAAACACACACACACACACACACACACACACACACACACACACACACACACACACACACACACACACAGAGTTTTTCATGTTCTGTCTTTGAACAAATTTTACAGATTGTTAACTACCGTATAATAACTCTGTTACTCTAAAGTGTGCTGTATGTGTAATTACCCTATCCATTAAATGATAAAGTAGGTACTGTACATTCTGACTGACTTCCTACAGTCTTGAATATAATTTCTCACTCCACCCATAATTATTTTATTTTTATTTTGGCAATGAAAGAAAAGATCCTTTGTTTGCTGATCAAGCAGTACATGTCTGAGTTGCATCTGTTTCCTGTGTCTCTTTGCAGACTGCAACTGTTCTGCCATGAAACCCCATTTGTCACTGCATTTTCAGAGGCATATGTCATCTGCATTTAATTTTCCCTTTGCTTTCTGATACTTTCTTGCTAATGTGCATGTTTTTGTTTCATATAGTCATCACAGTGATTGTACATATATTCTGTGTTACATTTCTAAATGTTGAAACTGTTCTCAACATGTTGGTTGCAAAATAACATTGTATACATACATACATGTATATATACATATATATATTCATAGCGAAAGAGTGTGATTTAAGAAGAGCATTTTCCTTAAAGGTATTGCTCTTTTGGGACCCATTTTATATGAGGCTGGATGGCAAAAATATATCACATTTGAATTTATGATAGTGACAATGCTGCAATGCCTTAAGCCTTAAATAAATGTAAGCACATATGGTAATCTGAGTTGTACTGATATTTTAGTTTGCCATTGATCTGGGCTATGTTTATATTCACAGCATCTAATCTTGCATCTGCTGGCATTAAAATATACTACTGAGATTTGCAGTTAAAAAAAAATATATTGATTAAACACTTCAAGTTACTTGCTTGATACAAGTGATCTCTTACTTAATTCATTTTCTTAACCCTTGCAGATGGTATTCCTTCCGGTATTCAGAAAATGGTAATATACTACTTAACAAAGTACTTCAGAATGTAATCTGTATAAATCATACCAAACATTAATATAGTACAGTTGTAAGTACTTTCGTCCTTCCACAACCAGGACTTCATCAGAATAAAAAGTTTCAAACAATAAACTCAGATAAAATGTAGTTTATGTGATCAAATGGTACCTCCCAGATCCACAATGATATCCTAATTAGGATCCTCAGGTTTATTGACTTAAACATGCTTGATATGTCATATTAAAAATATTAAAAAATATTTAGGAAACTTGTTATCCTTAATGGTCTGATACATGGATTGGGTAGAGGTCAGGGAGTCTAAGACGAGTCCTATACATCTGGTGAATGAGGAGGTGAGCTTTGGCAACTGATGATCAGCTATGGTGAATTAAACAAAAAGCAAAAAAAGGGGGGCAGTGTAAAGGGGTCTATATTATGTGATCGAACGTTTAAGTGGTCAAACACCTAAACGTTGACCCGTAAATGCCGAACCCTTAAAATCGCGAACTGCCATTTACATGAAATTTTTCCCTGGGAAAAAAATTGCTTGGCCGTAGGAAACAAAACAAACCTTTAAACAGTAATCAAGTGTGGGGCTTCACCCCCACACACCCCCAACATGGGGGGGCTGTGCCCCCCACACCTCCTCTAACTAAATATACCAACTCTGAGATCAGTCTACATTGGTGAAAAGGGCAGCTTACCAATGACAGCCAAGTGAATTTTTTCCCAGGGAAAAAATTTGCCTAAATGGCCATTCATGAGTGTCAGACTTCGACATTTACAGGTCAACGTTTAGGTGTTCAATCACCTAAACATTCAATCACATAATATAGATCCATGTAAAGAAGGGTCTGTGAAGAAGAAAAAGAAAGAGTAGAGAGACAGAAAGAGTAATAAAATGTCAAGAAGGGATGAAATAAGAAATGTATGAAAGAAAAGTTGAGAGACAAGAAGGGAACAGTGCGGGATAACAAGATTCAATAAAGAAGGAACCTTTAAAAAAATTAAAACAGTTAAATAATAAGACATTGCTAAGCTATTAGCTTTAATAAGCTGGACATGAAAACTGTTGTGGGGTCTCAAGGTCTAGTCAAGGGGTAAACTACATATGTTTGCAAGTTGGACTGTGGCATATATCCAGAAGGATTCATGTCATTATGTTGAGCTTAAAATGTCAGCCCCGCTGCAATGAAAAAATAAAAAATCAAGAGTGACAACAGTAACATCGGTTTTAAAAAAACCAAACAAAACACGAGGATTTTACAGCAAAGCAAACACTTCGCTCTTTCATTAAACTAATACTTTAAGCGTACTGTGAGGCTAATAAATTTCACAGGTAAGAATGTACTCCCTAACACCCAAGTTTCAGCAACTTCAAATTTATTACTGTAGTAATCGTTGATATTCCTGTACACTAAAGTTCTTGTTATGATAGTAAAGTACAATCATTGTACCATCAGGATAACTAAATACTGACATTCAGGAACAAGAAAATACATAATTCAAAATACATAACTGACTAGTAATAAAACAATGTTCCTGTTTTGGTAACATTATCTTGCAGAACTATGAGTTCCTCCCCTCCATAGTTTGATAACTCCCCCTTTCACAAAATGTTCATACAAATATTGCATACGTTTAACAGCTTGTACCGATATGGTTTCACAAATTTTACATCATATTCAGTACTTGCTATAGCTTATCTTTTGTTACCTTACAGTTATTATTTTACCTTTATTTTTTTAAACATTAGACTCCTTTTCCCTCTAACCACTATTCAGTTTATAATCACAATTGCCTCAGACTTTGCATGGGGAGCGGTATCCAAGGGAGTGAACGTCCAAGGCCTTTATAACAAACAAGACAAAGTCAAGATCATAAACTTTAAAAAGTTATTGTTCTAATAAATGCTCCAAAATCTTCGAACCATCTTTAGACTCCAGGCTTTCTGCTACTTATCACAGGCAAAACCACTGTGATGTAGTACATAATAATACAGGAGGAAACAGGCCTTACCTGCTGTGCACACTAGCTTTGGTAATTTGGATCCTAGTGACTCAGTACAATCTGTCTCTCCAGGCTACATGTATTCCATCAGAGTAAATCTTTGTTGCAGACAAGCTGAGCAGGACTAGGACAGACTCTCACAAATCGAACATGTAGCAGGGGATCTTCCAGGAATTATCCATCTGTGGGGTTTTCTTCAAGTAGATCTGTTAGCTATCAGCCATGGTAGACTATTGAAAATGTTTTGATCCAGGACCTCTTTGCATACAGGTCTGGAAGACAGATGCCTTCTCATTATCATGGATAGGAAAGTTCTTATATGGTTGTCCACTTGTCCTCTGACAAGAAGGGATATTTAAAAGTTACAGAAAGACTCCGCAAGGATGATCATAGTGACTTTCTTTTGACCCATGCTACATTGTTTCTCCCTTATCTGGAATATGACAGAGGCAAATGACACAAGCTTCCTTACAGCATGCATCTACTCACAAGGAGCAGGGGCTGTTTGATAGACCGCTGCCTTCATTTTTATCAACTGACTGCCTGGATTATAGAATTGTATTGCCTTTAAGGCACTTTTTGGCAGTGGATGTGTACTAGGCATTAAAGGAGGCAATGAAACTGCTACTACAAAATCATTTATGGCTAAGTGGAAATGATTTTCCAGTTGGTGCCAAATCAAGAACCGGGCATTTTTTTTAACTCTTAGACTTCTGTGATCCTACATTATTTGTGTGAGTTATTATTCTCTGGCCTTCCTTTCCTTTTTTGCAGGATTCACCTTTGGCCATATGAGCTTATCTGCCCTTAGATCCCCTTCTTTCTTCCACTACAGTGAGACACACTTTGAAATGGACTTTACATTTCTGTCAGCCTTGCAAGTGGGTGCCTAGTTATTGGAATATAACTTTCATAGTATAAAGCTTGCACTTTTTGAAACTGGACATGATGCTGATTGGCAGTTCTTATCCTGCAAAACAGTATTACCTTTACTGTGACTGCTCCAGAAAGAGTATCTCCTTTACAGCCTCTTATAGTGACTCATCCCTTTCTCATTT
This sequence comes from Protopterus annectens, assembly GCF_019279795.1. Classification (NCBI taxonomy): domain Eukaryota; kingdom Metazoa; phylum Chordata; order Ceratodontiformes; family Protopteridae; genus Protopterus; species Protopterus annectens. The sequence goes on along the minus strand of NC_056743.1, from coordinate 1,489,315,451 downwards.
GCCCCAGAGATAGGGTGATATGGAAAACAAATCCTTTTTTTGTGCCTACAGTTATTTGAGAGTTTACATTATGCTAATACTGATCTCCTTCCCCTCTCCTAGAACCTAAAAGTCAGTGAGAGAGAATTGTACACACTCTGGATGATCACAGGCAACACAAATACTACATTCCCAAAACAACACACTTCATGATTGCTATCCAGTTGTTTATTTTCTTAAAGGTGAGAAAAAGAGACAATCACTGTTTAAACCAGATCATTTCTAAGTCATTGTTTCATGCTATAGTCCTTTGTTATTCTTAACAAAACTATACACTTGCAGGCAGAGTCAGGTCTCAATCTACTAGGGCTTTGGCTACTTATGTGGCTTTTTGGAAAGTGATGGAAGCTAGAAGTTTTTTAGAGGCAGCTACTAGGTCAATTCTGCATATTTTTGCCAAATAATACAAGCAAGATTATTTTTCTAGGTCCAGGGCATGCTTTTGAAGAACTGTCTTTGGGGGCTCCTGGGCTCTTAACCTTGTTTTTCACTGCCTTTTCTTTCTAAGCTCTGACAATCATTCCATAGAATGTAAGCTACTGCTGCATATATGATGGAAATAGTACTGCTGTATAAGTAAACTTAAAACAACAATAGATGTTTGCTGGCCTGTGGCTAAGGCATGTGGAAGGTGCCCTAAAGCTATGGAAGCTGGCCATCTGGTCCAATCCTGGCAAGATACATCCAATATACCTTAGGCTACTGTTACAGTGATTTACTCAAACATCGGTGTTATAGTAGTTTACTTATGCAATTATAATTTTTACTTTCCCTGTCATGCAAAGGTTCTCTTATTTGTATGTGAGAGTTATTTCTGCTATCTCCACACAGCAGCATGAACATCGACAAACATAAACATAAATTAGTTCTCCATCCCGATAGTCTGCACTACCATGTAAATAACAGTTTTCAAAAGTTTCAAAATTCTGAAAATGTTCCTTTTTATTAACATGTGTACAGATATTGCATTTTATGCTGCGGTGGTGGTGCTGCGGTAGCGTTGTCACCTCACAGTAAGACGTTGTCCTGTTCGATTCTCAGCTAGACCGTCTTCTATGTGGAGACATGCGTGAATGGGTGTACCTTCATTGAAGGTTGTGCATCAGGGCCGGCAACTCGGCATGTACAAATCTACTGCCAATCATTAGTGGACCGGAGTTCCTCTGTGGCGATCCCTAACCGGGAAAAGCCGAAAGACTCAACAACAGATATTGCATTTTAAACAAAGAAATGTCTCTTAAAACCACAATATTCATGAGTACCTTGCTTCAACATTTCCTTCATATTTTTTAAACAAATAGAGAAAAAATGCCTTTCAGACTGGTATCTTGTTTGATTATAAATATTACAATTACTTTTAACAGTATTTTTAATCTCATTGTTTAAACTGTTATACTGATGAACAAATCACCTGGAGTAACAAAGAACTGTAATGATGACATCATCACTAGTTGACTGTTACTTAGCAAGCACATATCACAGAATTGCTTCCATACACACTGTTCTGATGTACTGCATAACCATACACATGCGCAGTACATCAGAACTGCCATAGAATACTGGACAGCTGCGGAGGGGCAGCAAGGAGGTATTATACAATGCCATTATTTAAGAAAAGTAAGTATTTTTTTCTTAAATAATGTCATTGTATAATAGCAATAGCCCACTTCTGGGTGTGGGTAATGCTGGATTTACCCACGGTTGTCTTTGTTTGGCCACTCGGGCTTCGCCCTCATGACCAAACCACACCAACTGTGGGTAAATCCAGCATTACCCACACTCAGGCATGGGTTATTGCTTAATTATCAAATGAGAGAAATGCTGCATTTGAGCAAAGGAAATAATGACTGAGTGATTCATTGCTTATTGGTGGACTTTTTTTTAAAGGAATGGGACAATACACATTCCTCCAGAAACTCAGGTTTGAACATACATTTATGAGTACCAAGTACCCTGGAGTTTTATCAACAAGGGGAAGAATTTTAAGATTACTTTCATAATCTAACATAACTAACCTAACTGAAATCCTGACATGGGCATTGTTAGCAGGGGTAGTAAAATGGCCTGAGGAATACAGCAACAGCTTTACTACCAAATGAAATGATTATGAAATAACAATATTTTGGACTTTATATCTTCCATTTGTGTTTTTTTTTTCTTTGGTCTAAGAGGTTATTCAAATCTGTTCTGGAATTTTTTTTGGTTTAAGTGAATCACAAAATAATCCTAATTATTATTATTTTAACACATTCAATGGGTATACAAGTGACAAACTTTATTATAAAACTAAAATAGCCTAAGAAAAATATTCATCTTAATGATCAAAATGCTTGTTGTTAATAATTTGAAATTGAACTTGTTCCAGTTCTATAACTCATATCAAATTTTGCCAAATTCAGAATTTACACTTCCCAGAAAAGATTATGCATATCAGGTTTGTCTTTGTCTCTGAGATATATGAGTTTATTAAAGAAGACCTTAATATGATTTAAAATTAAAAAAAAAAACCTCAGTATGATTTACAAGTGATAACTTTAATATAGTATTTTCAGTACCAGACAAAACAAGTTGACTTATCGAGACTTAGTTTATAGTTTACAACTTGACTATATTCTTTCAAAATGAGAAGTAACTGAATGATAGATTTAGAATTCAGAAATACGGTTCCAATGATTATATAAAGAGATGGGGTAACAGAGGATTCCTTGCCTGATAACCCATGGACATTTTTATAATTGATGAGAGTTTATCATTAGTTTTTTTATGGTATGAATAATTCTTCAGATGTTGCATTTCTTCCCATAATTTAAACAGAAACAGTGTATGACCCCAACTGACTACTTCCTCACATCTAATGCAAGCACTCCTTGTTGGTCAGTTTCCTATGTGTTGTTACAAGATCAAATTGAGCATATTTATGTAGTGCATGGGGCATGGTGATTACCTTCCAATATTCTGAAAAAGACAAATCAGTCATGGCGTAAGACCTGGTTATTCACAAATATCAAGCACACTCTGCTTAACTTGTTAAGGCCATGTCTTGTGCTAGGCAATCAATTCTGTCGGTACTGAACAACAAAGATGGCAGCAGAATAAAATTTAAAAAAAACAAACAGATTTCTTTCTGCCTGCTGTCCATACCAATAACATGTCCTTCACTTCCTCTCAAAAACTTAGAAAATATCTAGAATGACAGGATGCATGCTTGCCTGCATTTTCTGAAGGATACAAAGTCTGAAACTCAAATGAATGTCATTATTTAATGACATCAATCCTCAGTGATTTTTGTAAAAAAACATCCATTATTTTATAAGGAACAAACTAAACACATGAAGAAAAAATCTATACATTCTGAGAAAATCTAGGCATTTGAGACACTTGGCAAGGTGAATGCAAACATAAGGAACTGGTTTCCACTGTCTTCTGAAAGCCCTAGCTAAGTGTTTTATGACTTTGAAAGCTGGCAAAGATAAAGCTCCATGCACTACAAAGAATTATTGATCAGGTCTCTGATCATAACATTCAATGATATGTTCTCAACATGGATGCCTGGATTCACCTCGAGACCATCCCTGTCTTAAACCCATAATAAACAAGATATGATGAGCGACCAACTCATTATCCTCTGTATTATGAGTCGGGTGTGATTTCTTGAACCCTGACTGTAACTTTAATATGAACTAGTTAGCAGCAGGGCAGAATCTTCTAGCAAATATCATCAAGATGATTTTAACATCAATCCTTTTAGTAATATATTTTTAATAGGAGATAGCTACCAATAATACATTTATATTTGATTATAACTAAATTGTTTAAGCAAGATTGAGAGACTTGTTAATTATATTTTTAGAGATGGATGCTTTGAACACATCCAGGCATGAACCCTTGATGAATCAGTGTGAAACTACTTTTTTAATCTTTTCCAGATCATAGTCAGCATTTGCTTTGGAGGTAAACTGTTTAGGAACTGGGTTCAGAATAAAATTTGCTAAGTACTTATCAGAAGCTAATATCTGAATTGATTAAAGCATAAAATTCTTCATATGTAGGGCAGAACATGTTATGAATATCTTCAAGCTGTACGTGGAAATAATCATTAACCACTACTGATGACATGGTTCAGTTTTAGCAAACTTGTCAAATATTTCAAAGGGATTGATGTGCATTCCACATTTCTTACTTGCAATTCAGATTCAAAAGATGACAAATCTGATACATGCCACAATTTATGTACCTGCTGAGCTTGACCAGTGTTGTGAATTCCTCTGAATTAAAATGCAATTGAAATTCTCAATCTAATTTTCAAATGTGTTCCTTCAGCACACTAATTTGCTTGGTACTGTGATGTTTTATGAATAAGGCATTGCTGATTAACAAGCCCCTATGGGTTGATTTAAAGGCAGCCTATTTGATATCATATGAAAGTGATGAATTCAGCTGACTTGCAAAGAAAGATTATATTAGTGAATGTACTTGCTTAGATATATCAATGTCATATAACAGGTTCAGAGTTAATCTCCAGTTTGAACAAGAGAACTAAACAAGCACAGTTGGACACAGCAACGGGAGAGTACAAACTTTAATGATAGTTAAGTGCTCTCTTCCCTCTTCAAGGGACTTCCTCAGAACAACAGATACATCCCCACCCAGCCCTTAAATAGCATGTCAATTAAAACAATTATCCAATAAATTACAACCACAAGGCCACATCATTTAAAGAAATATATGTACAAATACAAAAAATATATATGTACAATTACTAAAAATACAAAAAAGTGTTAAAAACAAATACTTAATATTAAAATTCATAAGGAACGTAAATAATCTATCCGATAATGTACTTCAATTTTAACACACATGCAATGGCAGTACACTCTTTTAATGCCTGCGTACTCAGTTGCGTTTAAATGCAATTGCCATTTTAACTCACAAATATCAAAATGAATGTCCAAATTCCTACCCTGGGATCTTTTGCCACTTATTGTATGGACAAAAACTTAAACTTGTGTCCATTAAACTACTCAAAGCATTAGTCAACCTACCATGCCTGATGTCTAATAAGTGTTCAGCAACTCTATTTTTAAAGTGCCTGCTGGTTTTCCCCACATAGAATATGGGGCATTGCTGACATTTTGCCACATATACTACATTGGGTCTACAACAGTTGAAATGCCCATTAACAAATATGGACGTGTTGTTTAAATTAAACTGGTCACCAGTTTCCAATATATGAGGGAAAAAAAGTCCACATTCCACACTTAAATTCCCTTTATGTCTATGCTTGGACAGATTGTTGGCATAACCAGCTGTCTCCAAAATATTCTTAAAGGATTTGTCCTTCTTAGAGACAGGTTTTGGCATTTTACCCACTCTCTGTCCTACGTTATACTCATATTTCAACATTTCCCAGTTGTTTTGAATTATACCCACCACACTATCAGTGTCCGAATTAAACGTTTAATAAAGCTCACAGAAAAGTTATTTTCCATACCTCCTTCATTACTCTGCAGGTTTACATTTAATCAATTTCCACCTGCTAGAATTGGCTTGTAAAGGACAATTTTACGCCTATATTAGACTTCATCACTTATTTTGATTAGCATTTCTTGTGGGTACCATCTCTTACAAAACAACTGTTTGATAAAGAACAATTCATTAATAAATTAATTTTCTATGGTGACCATCCTGGCAGCCCATACCATCTGCCCTTTCACAATTGATTTTTTCTGATGTACCGGGTGCCAACTGCAAAATTCCAGGTAGGAATTGAAAAAGGTAGGTGTCCTATAAATGGCTGATTTCAATTTCTTGTTTTCTTTATTAAATGTCAAATCCACATCTAAATAAGTGATATGTGTTTCACTATAACTATATGTAAATTTCAAAAAACTCACTGTGGTGTTGATATATTCAAGAAATCATTTAAGTTCAAATTCAGTACCCTTCCAAACAATGAATAAATCATCCAAAAATCTAGTGTAATACTGAATTTTACTAGAATAAACCCCTTCCATTATGTATTGCTGTTCCCAGAAGAACATGACATAGTAAGCACAAATGTGGGCACATGCTGCCCCCATTGCAACTCTTGTTAACTGTCTATAATATTGTCCTTCAAAATAAATATAATTGTTTTTTAAAACAACTTCCATCAAGGTAACAAACTTATTTATGTCATCCTTGTCATATATTCCAGTCTTAATTAGCTAGGTCTCTAACCATTCACAACCTTCATGGTGGAGAATCACAGAAAATAGATTACAAACATCAATAGTAACCATAATGATATTCCCATCTAGTATCAACTTATCCAACTTTTCCAGGAATTGCCAGGAATCCTTTGTTATATATGGAAAACAGTCTTCCAAAATCCAAATACCTGATAATAAAGCAGGCTTTGGATCTCTTACCATCCACTATTGGTCTGAACTTTGGGTTATTTAAGCCTTTATAGATTTTGGGTATCCCAAATATGTTTGAAACCATGAGGTGTTTGTTTATCATATAATTATATTCATCTTCATTCATCTGCCCTTGATATAGCATATCATCCAAACATAAATCTATCCTTTTATCTGATATATGTATTTCATTTAAAGACACCTCCTCATATGTTCCAGCCATTAAAATATTATTCATGTTATTTAGGTAATCCCCTTTGTCAATAATGACCACCCCATTCCCCTTATCGGGTTGTCACAGTTATGGAAGGGTCGGTCACTAATGGTGAGCTCATGGACCTTTTGTAGCAAATCAATCAGCAGCTAGCCATTCATTCCACCCAAATTAAAAGTTTGATGGTAAAAACAACTACTCCGGCTAACATTTTTGGTAGCCTTGGTTTCCCTTTGACCCAGCCAACACAGTTATCAAACCTGAACAGGCGGTACAGGTTGTGGGGAACTCAAATTCAAGTCAGGCTGAGAATTTGAGTTGTTGCTGTTACGTCTTTCGGGTTTTCCTGGTTAGGGGTCGCCACAGCGGAACTCCGGTCCGCTAATGATTGGCAGTTGATTTTTACGTGCTGAGTAGCCAGCCCTGATGCACAACCTTCAACGAAGGTACGCCCATTCACGCATGTCTCCACGCAGAAGACGCTCTAGCTGAGAATCGAACCGGACAGCATTGTACTGTGAGGCGACAACGCTACTGCAGCACCACCACCATGGATCATGCTGAGAATTTGAGTAATAAAGGCAATATAAGCAGTGACAATGAGCCAGTGGGCTGGAAAAATAATGGGTTTGATTTTTGTTTTGAAAGAAGGAGCAGTGGCTCTATTCAGTACAAGTCTCTTACCCTGGTTTAGAGGTTAAAAGACTTTGAAAAGGATATGCTTCCTTTTAAGAAATTCCAGATGGAAATAGCATATCTTGAAAGAAACATTGAACTGGGGCGGATACCAAGAGGATTACGGATATGGAAGTATCCTAATGGAGTGGAAGGTAACCCTGAATTACTCAGTGAATTACATAACCTATTTGACTGTATGGGTATTGAACTCTTAAAGTTAATGTTAAAACATAATATACATGCTGTGGATAAATTATCAAAAGACCTGGATGAAAAAAAAATTGACAAATCCAGGCAGATTTATCTTTTGGACGATATAAAGTTAACTATTCCAACATCTTTTCCACAGTTGATAGTGTTTATGCAACTATTTATTTGAGAGAAATGAATAAAATTAAGAGGGATATGAATGAATACACCAAGAACAAGGCGTACCTTTTTTCAGTCGGTTGTCAAGTCAAAAACCAAGCGAGAACCAATAGCGAGTTAGCTGGTGAGGAGGAAGTGATGTCAGAAGCAAGATTACATCAGCGACAGCAATGTACGCACTTTCCCAACCACAAACAGGTTGATGATGGCGTGAGACCGTCAGACAGATTGTGAGCCAAGGAGCAGCAGCCCCATTTTTTGGGGAACACTTACAGAGACTACGTAGTTCAGGGGGCCAGACCGAAAAAATGTGAACAGCAGGAGTCGGCGACGGAACAATTAATTGACCTGGCTTTGGACTTAAAGGACACTCTAAGTGTTGTTTATGATGGCTCAGCCATTAGTTCTGTTGTTGGACCTGTTCAAATCACCAAAGATTGTAATTCTTATTTAGGCATTGAGCAGTTGTTTAATTCTGAATATACAATTGGTAATAATAAAAAGATGAGTATTATAAGCAACCTTAATCTGTAAGATAACGGTTGTTTAAGCAGCCCTGTTTTTTTGTAATAATCTTTGTTTAAACACTGGTGCATCTTCTGCACCAATACACTTTGCAGAGGTTGAGAATAATTAATTAGGGGTTAGGAATAACTAATTAATAGGGGTGAGGAAGAACTATTAAATAATCTTGAAGCCAGCATTTACCATGATCGAAATGTGTTAACCACAAGTGATTTTAATGATGGATGTGGATATATTGACAATGTTAGTAATTTTAACACTGCAATTGAAGCCCTATATAATTTTGAAGGTACAGGCATGAATAATGAGAATGTGGATTCACCTAGTGACCTTAATATGTCTAATATTGTCCATGATGCTATTCAGGATGTTTTTACTTTTGGTTGTTCAAATACTTGTGTAGTTATGACACCAATGCATCATTTCAATAATGATAATGATGGTATGCCTGCTACCCTTGTTGTTGGACAAGCCCAAGCAACTAATAATTCTAATTTTAGTACTGATATTGAAGGTTTATGTAACTTTGAAGGTTTTATTAGTCTGTATTCAGTAAGGGATCTGAAGCACATGTAAATGATGAAGTGATGATTCAGGATGGTTTATTTAATTCTTGTTCAAACACTGATTGAGTTATTGGTTCAATAACTGTAGAAACCAAAAGGCCTGGAATAGCTGCAGAAAAACAGACCAAGTATAACAAATGTACCTGACACAGTTTCCTTTCTTTGCGCTTGTATCCAAGTGGTGTAAACCTTATATCCAAACACCAGCGACTCTGTATTGCTTTGAAGTAAAAAATATTTATTAAGCGATTCCAACTTCAATATTTTTGGTTAATTAAAACAACACAAATAAAACGCTTTTCGTTTCCAAAGGTTTGAAAACTTTTTCAAATGGTTTGTACTCCGCCCCTTTCCTTCTGTTTATAGTGATCATGACATCACTTCTCCTTAAAGGTATAAGACACCTTAAATACAATGTACTTCTACAATGTCAGAATTATTCTTTGTTGTGCAGCATGGTCAAGTAAAAGTAAATAAAATAAAACTTTTTCTATCCATCTTTAAATCGTTGTTCATAAAACACTTTTTAAACAGATAAAAACTTTGCTTTACAATCTCAAAGCTTAATACAGTGTATGTGTTCTATAATTAGAAGTTATGTACTCACCATAACGTTCCATCTGAGTAGGTGTATTCATTTGTCTGCAGCCTGTGGGTTATGGATCCGATATCGGATCCGAACTGGCATAGTTTTCCAGCTATGGATCCAAGCTCTCAGCTCCTCCCCTCACCCATAATGCCCTGCTCTACCCTCATGACCTCAGATCGAGTTTGCCAAAGCAACAATACCCTCAAAAGGGTAACACGGAATATGCAGGAAACTGAAAGGCCAGGGGGATAGGAGGGCGGGATGGTTGCAGACAAATGAATACACCTACTCAGATGGAACGTTATGGTGAGTACATAACTTCTAAATCTGAAGTAGGATATTCATTTGTCTGCAACCTGTGGGACAGAGTCCCCAGCTACCTGAATCTTGGGCGGCCATCATGGAAGGATATTCCGGAGCACCGCGGAGCCAAAGGATGCTCTACCCCTAGATGCAAGATCCAACTTATAGTGAGAAATAAATGTATGAGATGAAGCCCACGTGGCTGCTGCACAAATATCATCTAGAGGAATCCTAGCCTTGAAGGCTGCCGAGGTAGAAACTGACCGGGTTGAATGGGCATGAACACCCCCCGGTGCGGGCCTTCCTGACGCTTGATAAGCCAATAAAATGCACTGTGAAATCCAGCGGGACAGAGAAACTTTAGAAATTGGCTTGCCCAAATTGAATTTTGCAAAGGAAATAAACAGCTGGTCGGATTGCCTATGACCAGCTGTCCTGTTGAGATAAAATCTAAGTTGCCTGTGAACATCTAGTGAGTGTAGCTTATATTCACCTTTGTTTTCATACTTAGGGAAGAAAACAGGGAGGTTAATGGATTGATTGATGTTAGCTTCAGAAGCGATTTTAGGAAGGAAGGATGGGTTGGTCCTGAGGGAGACACGGTCCGGATGCAATACCAAGTAAGGAGGTTTAGCTGATAAAGCTTGAAGTTCAGAAACTCTCTTGGCTGATGTAATGGCTACCAAAAAAGCTGTCTTGTAGGACAAGAATTTGAGATCCACCGTAGCCGCGGGCTCGAAAGGGGGAGTGGTCAAGGCCTGTAGGACCAAAGAAAGGTCCCAAGGAGGAACTGCTTGCTTTATAGGGGGCCTGAGAAGGAAAGTACCTTTAAGAAATGTTTTGCACAATTTGGCTGACATAAGAGGATTAGACTCATGACCAATGTGATAGTGAGAAATTGCCGCCAGTTGAACTTTGACTGTGGAACTGCTGGCACCATCATTAAAGATAGGTTAGAAAGTCAAGCACTACAGGGAGAGGAACCGTGAAGGGATTCAGGCCTTGCCGCTCCGCCCACACAGAGAAACGTTTCCATTTGCTTGATAAACCTTTCTAGTGGATGGTTTATGAGCCGCCACCAAAATAGCCTTTACCGGTGAAGAAATACCGGGAGTCCTTATCAAGAGTGGAACTGGAGCAGCCAAGCGGTCAGCTTCAGGTTGTCCAGGTTCGGAGGAGGAATGCAGGATGGATGGGATATCAGATCCGAATGGGATCTAGAATCCAAGGAGGATTCACCGAGTGAGACCTTAGGAAGGGGAACCAGATCTGTCGAGGCCAGAATGGAGCAATGAGAATCATTCTGCAACCCACCCGAGAGGCTTTCTGAAGAACCTGCAGCATCAGAGGCAAGGGTGGATAGGCATACAGAAGACCGGGTGGCCAAGCATGCACCAGGCGTCTCTTGGGGTACCTCCGGGAGGAGGTATTAGAGCGAAAAACTGTCGCACTTGGTGTTTGAGGGAGAAGCAAAAGATCGCATGAAGGGTTCCCCACCGTGCGAATATGCGTTCCGCTACTTGACAATTGAGAGACCACTCGTAAGGGGTCAGAATGGTGCGACTGAGCTTGTCCGCTAGGATGTTGGACCGACCCGGAATGTGCGTTGCTATGAGAAAGCGATTGGTGGAAATTGCCCATTCCCAAACTCTCATGGCCTCTCGACAAAGAGGGTAAGACCTTGTTCCCCCTTGCTTGTTGATGTACCAGACAACAGACATATTGTCCGATTGAATCGCAATTGTTCCCAAGGGAAGAAAGTCCTGAAGTGCTAGCAACGCTAAGAGCACTGCTCTCATCTCTAGAACATTGATATGCAGTAAGGTCTCTGAATCGTTCCACGTGCCTTGGACTGTCCGGCCCGCAGTGCCCCCACCCGAGGCGGGAGGCGTCCGTGGTCACCGTGGCGAGAGGGGAGAAGCACAAAATGGGCGACCCTCGTGGAGATCCGGGAGTGGAGCCACCACAAGAGGGACCGCTTGCAAGCCTTGCTGATCGCTATGGGATGATGCATGGGAGAGCAAGGTATGACCACTGTACTAAGGCGTCCACTGCAGAATGCGCATATTGAGCCTGGCAAGAGGAAGAAGAGCTATCGACGAAGCCATGGACCCTAGAGCCCTCAGGACCAACTCCGCTGGAACAGAACATGAATGGAGAATGGCCCGCACCTGGAGCTGCAGATTTAGAACTCTGTCCGCAGTGAGGAAGGCTCATAAACTCCTTGTGTCTAGTCTGGCCCCTATGAAATCTAAGAGCTGAGTGGGCGCCAGGTTGGACTTGTTTGTATTTATTGTGATGCCCAGAAATGGAGCAAGATGGAGAAAGGAGTCTCGCCGAGAAGTAGATGCCTTGTTGGGGCGGTAAGGAGCCAGTCGTCCAGGTAGGGAAAGACCTGCACCCCTGAAGCCTCAGGTGGGCCGCTACCACTGCTAGTACTTTGGTAAACACCCTGGGGCTGTGGTGAGACCAAAGGGAAGGACCCGAACTGGTAGTGACTGGCTCCCAGCCGAAGCGGAGAAACCTCCTGGGGCGCCTGTCCATTAGGATGTGGTAGTAGGCGTCCTTCAGATCTATCGGGCACATCCAGTGGCCTTCTCCCAGAAGGGGAGAATAGATTGTAGAGTGACCATTCGAATTTTTCTTTGGGGACTGCCAGATTCAAGAGAGAGAGGTCTAGGATTGGTCTTAGTTCCCCGTCTTTTTGGCACTAAAAGAATCTGGAGTAGAACCCTGATCCGATCTGGTCTGGGGAACGGGCTGGATGGCTCTTTTCTCTAGCAGATGGCCAATTTCTGCCAAAGCGGCCTCCCTTTGACCGGGTGGTACGTCTGGGAGGGACTTCATCTTTGGAAGGTGAAGGAAAGGAATGCGATATCCCTGGATATGATTTGGAGAACCCAGCGGTCCGATGTTATGGACTCCCATGCCGCTAGGTGCCCCGAACGTCCCGACTGCCTCCAGAGTAGAGCAGTCGGGCAACCCTCAGGGTTGCTGCGCGGGCCGTTCAGAGAAAGGTTCCCTGGACCCGAAGTTTCTGGGAGCCCCTCTGCCTCTAGGGCGGCGTCCTCCCTGTCCTCCTCTGCCACGGAAGGACTGGTTGTCCGGAGCAGGCTGGGACTGCTGCGACTTCGGAACCACATCTTCTTCTGACCCTTTTGGTTCCTAGAATAGGGCCTCTGGGGTGCAGAGAAGCGGATTCCGACGGCAGACAGCGTCTTCCCGTCCTTCTCGCTCTGGGTCAACGTCTCGCGAACGGTCTTGCCAAACAGAGCAGAACCATCAAAAGGCGTTAAACGGCGCCTTGAAGGGCTCAGAAAAATCGCAGTGGCGGGGCCAGGCCTGACGTCTCGTGACCAGTCCTGTCCCCGCAGCTCTAGGGGCCCCCGTAGCATGGGAGAGTAGCCGCATAGAAGTATTTGTGACTGACCTAAGAGTGGCCATTTTGGTGGAGTGCAGAACTCTGTCCTCCTCCGAAATGGACTCAGGGGGGGATGCAGCGTACTCCTTAATAAGGTCTCGCTGCATCCGAATAACATGTGCCAAATAGTTCAGCGCCCTTACCGAGAAGGTCGCCGAACTGAACATCCGCTTCCCCAAGCGGTCCATCATCCGAGACTCCTTGCTCGGTGGGTGGACTGAGGACTCTCCTGAGCCAGTTCCCTCTTTGTGGCCGCCGCCATCAACATGGCATCTACAGGAGGCCCCTTACTCCAATGGGTCCTGTCGGAAGGCGGGCTAAGGATTCTATCAGGTCTTTTGGGAATTGGCTCCACGGTGTCCGGTTCCTTCCACGCCCTGGTGGTAATAAGGTCCACCAGGGGTCGGCAGGGGACACCCAAGAGGTAGACGGGCCCGTTCAATGCCTCCAAGAACACGGACTCGTCCGAGGAAGACTTGGGGCAGACCACCCCTAATACGGAGCATTTCCATGATGTCTCCGAAGGAGACATCCTCGGGGGGTGACCGTGGGGAGCCTTCCCCTTCCTCCAAGTCCGTGTCTTCAGTGAGACTCTCAGGGGAGTCAATGTGCCTCCTTTTGCCGTATGCTTGCGAGGAGCCTCCTCTGGGGGCTGTCAGAGGAGTCCTCAAGCAACAATTTGCGCCATGGGAGCGACTTGGGGCACAGAAGCGGGCTGCCGCAGGGGCCGGTTGGTGGAAGCCTGGCCCAGTGCAGAGGGAGCGCGGGACGGAGCCGAAGCAAGTGCCGGGCGTCCGGAGACCCTCAACAGAGCCCTCTCCACTACATCAAAAGCCGAAGGGGAGCCGACCTCGACCAAAGGATCCGACAATCGGCTCCCCCTCGGATCCGAAGAGTGGATCGGAGCCGGCGCCGAAGCACTCGGATCCGGAGGGACAGTGCGCTCCGACACAGACGGCGCCGAAGGAGCACTGATCCCCCCGGATCCGAAGCTCGGATCCAGGCTCCAAGAGATCGGGTCCGACGCACTCGAGGGCAGGGTCGGATCCGGTACCAAGTACTATCGGCTCCGACCTCCCCCCGGCTCCGAAGCTGCTCGGCTCCAGTTGCTCCGAACCCGGGTAGCGGGTCGGAGAAGGAGCAATAGGCTTAAAAAAGGGTGTTGAGCTCCCCCCCGGAGGGGGGGGAGGCAAGAGCACTCCCATCTGCATCTGGGCCTGGATGAACCTTCTCATCATCCGGTCCAGATCAGCATCGGAAAGGCTATGGGTAGATCTCGACGAGGCTACCGAGGTAGGCCTGGAATGCCTCCTCGATAGCCTCGACGGAGATCGGGTCTCCTCCTCCTCGGGACCCGGTGAGAAGCAAACAGGGGACCGGAGCCGAGAAGGAGGAGACCGACAACGGAGCCGGGGGAGAAGCCCGCTTAGCTGGCGGGGCCGAAACAGAGGTCTCGGCCCGCCGCTTGTGGTGCTTCTCCCTCCGGTCCTTTCTAGATGCATCCCTCTCCTCTCCAGAAGCGGGAGTTTGAGTCCCCGGAGCAGGAGGGGGTGCCACAGGGGGAACAACTGCAGCCGCAGGAGTCCCCGAAGGAGCGGAGGTCGGAGCCGAGTCCGGCGGTAAAAGACCCGCCAAGACCAGCTTGGACCTCCGCTCCCTCAGTGCCCTGGGGTTGAACCCTGCACAAATGGTACAACCAGATGTGAGGTGTTCAACCCCAAGACATTTTAACACCGAGTGTGGCCATCAGCCGGAGAGAGCTTATGGCCACACTCGAGCATTTGGAAAATATAGACTTAGGCTGTTCAGCCATAATCTATAAAACCCAAAGTTACTGAAAAGTAACTTAAACAAAAAGAAAGCACACAGGCCTACACACACACTCATTACAGCGAGGGAGGGAATAAAAATTATTACTGTAACTTAAAATACACTTAAAACAGTCTATATAAACGGGAAACCTACTACTTTCACACAAAAATTAATAAAGAAAGAAAAAATTCTCTATTTTTCAACAAGAAAAAGTCTACTTAGCTGAGAGCTATGTATCCACATCTAGTTACCAGCGCGGCAAACAAGATCTGAGGTCATGAGGGTAGAGCAGGGCATTATGGGTGAGGGGAGGAGCTGAGAGCTTGGATCCATAGCTGGAAAACTATGCCGGTTCGGATCCGATATCGGATCCATAACCCACAGGTTGCAGACAAATGAATATCCTACTTCAGATTATTAGTTTGCTCTACACTAGTTATATTTATACCAGCACATACCTATTAGAACACTAATATAAAGCAGTCCAATTAAATTTACATTTCTTATTTAAGAATCTTTGCATATTCCTGTCCTGTTATGTTCAGGGCATTGCAACATACATACTCTTTCTATTAGAATTATTTTGTATATTTTTACCACCCTGATTAGTTACTAAAACAGCTATATGTAGACTTCATTTTAATGTTATAAATGCTACAACCATGCAATAACAAAATTGTGCAAGTCTATGTTTTTGTTGTTCTTCGTGTCAACTTCATTATAAATTGGTTAAATACATCTCATCTACGGATGTGAAAGTTGTGGAAGTCAGAAACTATTTAAGACAATGTCTATAAGAAAAAACGAAAAGCGTTTTATTTGTGTTGTTTTAATTAACCAAAAATATTGAAGTAGGTATCGCTTAATAAATATTTTCTACTTCAAAGCAATACAGAGTTGCTGGTGTTTGGATATAAGGTTTACACCACTTGGATACAAGCGCAAAGAAAGGAAACTGTGTCAGGTACATTTGCTATACTTGGTCTGTTTTTCTGCAGCTATTCCTGGCCTTTTGAATTATTGGTTCTATTGGCAACTTTGATGATATGACAACCAAGTTTGAACCAAGTATAGTAACGAATGTAGCCCAGGACTTTAAGGTTTACAATTATTTAGGTAGATTAATAGATATGGAGCACGTCAACCTCCTGGCAAAGGGATTCACTTTTGTTCCCAGTAGGAGGGGGAAGATAGCTGAAACACTAATTGATCTCAAGTGTTTCACTCGTTAACTTAACTTGAAAGTATGGTTTAATGACAGTGGGCAGACCACCGATGCCCAGGGGAATAGAATAAAAAAAAATAGTGTATTTAATCCCCCTATGAACAAATTAATAAAAAATTATGAAAAAGTATGTGAAAAGGAGAGTAGGCATGCATATAAACATAATAACAGAAAGTATGTTCACAACCTTACCAAGAAAGAGGAGAATTTATTAATGGATTTAGCCAGGGATGTTAATTTTCATACAAAGAAACCAGATAAGGGGAATGGGGTGGTCATTATGGACAAAGAGGATTATCTAAATGGCATGAATAATATTTTAATGGATGGAACATATCAGGAGGTGTCTTTAAATGAAATACATATATCACATAAAAGGATAGAGTTATGTTTGGATGATATGCTATATCAACGGCAAATAAATGAAGATGAACATAATTATATGATAAACAAACACCCCATGGTTTCAAACATATTTGGGATACCCAAAATCTATAAAGGCTTAAATAACTCAAAGTTCAGACCAATAGTGGATGGTAAGAGATCCAAAACCTGCTTTATTAGCAGGTATTTGGATTTTTACTTACAAAATGGGATGACTGTTTTTCCATAGATAACAAAGGCTTCCTGGCAATTCCTAGAAAAGTTGGATAAGTTGATACTAGATGGGAATATTATTATGGTTACTACTGATGTGTGTAATCTATTTTCTGTGATTCCCCACCATGAAGGTTGTGAATGGTTATAGACCCAGTAAATTAAGACTGGAATATATGACCAGGATGACATAAATAATTTTGTTACCTTGATGGAAGTCGTTTTAAAAAAACAATTATATTTATTTCAAAGGACAATATTATAGACAGTTAACAGGAGTTGCAATGGGGATGGCATATGCCCCCATTTTTGTTAACTATGTCATGTCCTTCTGGGAACAACAATACATAATGGAAGAGGCTTATTCTAGTAAACTTCAGTATTACACTAGATTTTTGGATGATTTATTCATTGTTTGGAAGGGTACTGAATTTGAACTTAAACAATTTCTTGAATATCAAAATTACCATAGAGTTCCAATAAGTGCTCCAACACCCCTGATTTGTGTCACCTCCGGTTCCGTTGTGTGGCCAAACAGCTGATAGCGATACAAATTCCCTTACGCTGTTGCAGTATTTTCACTTGTTCCAAATAATCAGCAACTGTAGTCAATAAGGTTACTGTTGTTCTTCTAAGCAGCACGCCAGTCCAATGTATTAAAATAACTAATTTATTGAACTTTTACATTCATTGTTACAAGTTAGTTGCTACTAAGCTCGTAATTAAAACTACTGCTTGTTCACACACTTAACACAAGCAGATACTAAATACGTTAAAATAAAAAATGCGGAAAAATGCATTCGCAAAAAATAAAACTGACTTTAACTAACTTTGTGTACACTGATTAAGCGCTTTCACCCAAAACCTTATGGGCTTCTTCAGAACACCATTGATTTTAAGAGTCGGATATTTAAAACCTTAAGAGTGCCAAAATGCCTTGACTGTTTAAACATTTAAAGTAACAGTACTGTGTACATACCTCTAATATCAAATACAATACTATGTTGCACTACCAAAGTCGCATAGTTGTAAAAGATATTTTAAAAACTGTTACAATAATAAAACAATATATTAAAGTGTCATATT
This sequence comes from Protopterus annectens, assembly GCF_019279795.1. Lineage (NCBI taxonomy): Eukaryota > Metazoa > Chordata > Ceratodontiformes > Protopteridae > Protopterus > Protopterus annectens. The sequence continues at coordinate 1,489,297,626 of NC_056743.1, read as the reverse complement.
TATCATAAAGTTCATTAACTTAGTAACAATGTTAACAATAACTGATGTGGCAGTAAATAAATACAAGAATAAATATATTTCATTCAGTGACTGATATGCCCTGGTGTTGTTAAACAACTACCCATCTAAAGTCCTATCACTAACCTTTCTAAGAAGGTATATTTTAATTTGTGATCTACTGTAAGTATATGTCTGTGGTGACTAATGTAGTTAAAATACACAAGGATAATGACCTAGTTAATACTATTGAATGTATTTAACTATAACTTCATAATAGTTTGAACAGAAACTGCTAAAAAGCTATTAGATATTCCAAAATTCCCATATGGAGGATGTTGTCCAAAATTACTTTTCTACGTACCGACAATGTAGGAATGTTGGTGTAACTTTATAACCTGTATTTATAAAACTATGTAATCAAAATTAATGAACTATGAATGTTGGAATTACATGTTAATCTCCAGAATAGCCTTCAATGAAATACTATCGTTGAGTCCTGGGGGTGTGGTTGCATCTGTGAATATTTGCCACCATGCTTCTCTATAACTTAAAATTTTTTTATTATCTCTACCTCTGGGATCGTTACGAACTGTATCTAATAAAGCAAATTTGAAATGATGTTTAGGACCTTTTTGTTCTATGTGCTTAAATAATGCACTTTTCTGGTCCTTCTTTCTGATATTATAAATATGCTTGTAAATACTTTTTTTTGACTTCTTTCTGTTTTTCCCACATAGTAACCAAAACACTCTTGACAAACAGCAATATGGACAACCATCTTGGAGTTGCAATTCCCCTTGATAGGCCTAATTCTAGGTCTCAATGTATTGTTAAGAATGATTTCCTTTTTATCAAATATATAACAACATTGTCTACATGATCCACGTTTGTTTGTGTTTTGTTCTGTATCTTTCCCTTTTTCTCCACTATGTCTGCTTCCTTTTTCCAACAGTCTTTTAATGTTGGCTCCCATCTTGTACACCATTACTGGTTTGTCTCCTACTATATTCCTCAGTGTCTCATCACTGTTTAATAATTTGTGTCACATCATCAATTCTAGGACTATATAACATAATTAAAGCTTTTTGTTTATATCCATCCATGTTGTCCTTTACCAATGTTTTACCATTGCACCCATAACCTTGGTTTGTTTCATTACCTAAACCTAACAGGGGCTTGTATTTGTTGCCCCATAAACTTAATACATATATGTCAGTGTCATTTAATAATTTCTCAGGATAGTCCCTTTCATGAAACATAGCATGAATGTATTTTATTTCATCCAATAAGGTTTTGTACTCAGAGGTCATTCTCATAGCTCTTATACATTGACCCTTGTATATATTCTGCTTCATCTTCTTAGGGTGACAACTTCCGTATGCTAAGTAGTCATTGGAAAAGGTTTCCTTCCTATGAATTTTAGACTGTAATTTACCCTTATGTAAATATACTAGGGTGTCTAGGTATGCCATACCACTGTTATTATATGCATAGGTAAATTTCAAATAGTCACTACTAGTATTAAGAAACTGAATAAACTCTAGTAATATTTCTTCACTATAATTCCAAATGATATAAATGTCGTCAAGAAACCGCATATAATGGACAATATGTTGAAAAAAGGTGCTGGGAAAAATAACAGTTTCTTCCCAGTCTAGCATGACCAGGTTGGCATATATGGGAGCACAAGCGGTTCCCATAGCTACCCCCCTGGTTTGCCTGAAATATTCCCCTTCATAATATATGAAATTGTAGTCTAAGACTAAATCTAACATTTCTATAAACAAACTAACCTCATCCCATTTGATACCTGCATGTTTTCTAATGCTGTTCTCAAAGGCTTCAAGACCTAAGTTTTGGGGGATACATGAAAACAGGTTGATAACATCAATGGTTACGAACTTGTATCCCTGGTTCCATACTTGAATTGGGAAGTTGCTCAAAAATTCCCAAGAATCTTTAACAAGATGGGGAATGTGTTTGTAGATATGTTTTAATTTAACATCAATATATTTACCCAATGGATACGTTTTAGACTTACTTCCAGAAATAATGGGTCGAAAGGGGGGGGGGGGTCTGTGATATTTTTATGAATTTTCGGAATGCCTACCATGGTAGCCAATCTAGGACACTTCACCTTCAAAAATTTGTGAGTGTCTTTGTCAATTCTACCATCAATTACATATTCTTCAATATAACTATCAATTCTCTGGTAGGCAATATTGATTTTGTTCAATGATGTAGGTTCATAGTTCCCTGAACCATATAATATGTTGTGTATCTTATTAATGTATTCAAAATTGTCGTATAATACTATCCCTCCACCTTTGTCTGGTTTCATTACCCTTAAATTATCATTTTGCTGCAAATTTCTGAGTAAGTCTAATTCTTCATTAGTCATGTTACTGTTGATATGTGTGTATCTCTGTTCTCTGTACAGCTTATAAATGTCTCTAGACACAATTTTTTCATAAGTCTCAATAGTGGAATGACTCACTGGTATAAATGTACTTGGAGCCTTAAGTGCAGAACTACTTCTTTGTTCAAAAGCATTTGCTCCCTTAATGTCCTTACTATTAAACATAATAGCTAAATTCATCTTCCTTGTGAATTTCTTTATTTCAACTAAACAATCCACCAATTTGAACTGGGGAGTTGGGATGAATTTCATTCCTTTCGACAGAAGTGCAAAATGCTCATAATTTATCTTAATATTGACATAGTTGTGTATATTGAAACCATTGAAAGTGTGTGTAACCCCAGAAACTGTAATAGCTGTCCTTTCATGTGTGGGACTGTTAGTTTCGCCATGCCTATCCATTACCTTCTGTAATTTTCCCAATGCCTCTGTCTGTAACTGTCTTTCTGATAGCGGTTCCTTCCTTGATGTATGTATGGTTCTCCCTGCTGTATCTGGTCTCTCAAAAAATGGGAGTTATTCCTTCCTCGTTGAATATAGATTTCATAATGGTTAAATTCATTATTCTTGTTACCTTCTAATTCATGATTACTTTCATTCTTCCTACTCCAAATGTATACTTTCCCTTGTTTGTAGTGTTCCACATCTCTGTTAATTTTTCTCCATTTACTTTCACTTAAAGTGTGTACTAATTGTTCTGCTAAATGAAACTGCTTATTATACATTCTTTCCCACTCAGTAAATAATAAATCAGTAGTAATTTTCATGTTTAATTCTTCAGTTTCCTGTATATGTCTACTTAACTTCTCATCATCATATTTAATTATTAATCGCATAAATTTCATTCCACATTCATCAAACAACTGATTGAATTCATTAATAACTTGGTCATTCAAATATAAGCCCATGGGTTGCTTGAAAAATCTTAACCCTTTGGGAACAATTTTCATAGATATGCATTTGTACAAATAAGCATTATCTATCTTTAAACTATTGATGTTTTTCAATTTTTTCCCCAACAAGAACAACATGTCCTTTAATGTCCCCATAGTCTCATAGGTATAAGGGTTATTGCTGTGCCCCGTATCTTTATTATCCAAATTGCAATTCATTTATATAAATCTGTTGAATTTATTAAAACAATTACCATTGCTGTGTCCAACATTGGTTAAATGCGTTTGTGAATTAATTGTGGGTACAGTACCTTTTTTGACATATTCCTGTTGTCCTGCTACATTTGAATATGTCTTGATGGGAGCGGTCCTCTTAGGCTTGGTGCCCACCCGCTTAGATTCTTCTTCTACTTCGTAAATGGAAAAATCAAATGTGAAATTGGAGCCATTGTGATTACTACTGTATAAGGGTTCCGTGGTGTTGAAATTGTGCTCCATATCAATTGGACAATCCTTGTCCATATTGCCTTGCCCATTAGGGATAGGAAAATTGTCCAATAACGAATCAATACTGTCTTCTGTCATACGTACTTTCTGGGTAGTCTTAGATGGCTTGTTAATAAAAACCGCTGAACGCTCCTCTTTCTGCATGTCAATCACTGATTGCTGCTGGTCTTGTGTCTCTACGGCAATTTGACAGTGTTTTCAATGTTTGTCTGCATAAGCTCCATAAGTTTGGCCATATCTCCTTTTATCCTCATCATCTCCTCTTTCAGGAACTGAATGTCTTTTATTTGTTCATCTACCGTGTCGGGTGTGTTGTCACCGGTGTTCTCCATGGTCGATAACAACTTAGTAATGATCTCCAAAAAATAAACTGATAATCAAAATTACCATAGAGTTCCAATAAGTGCTCCAACACCCCTGATTTGTGTCACCTCTGGTTCCATTGTGTGGCCAAACAGCTGATAGCGATACAAATTCCCTTACGCTGTTGCAGTATTTTCACTTGTTCCAAATAATCAGCAACTGTAGTCAATAAGGTTACTGTTGTTCTTTCTAAAGCACCAGTCCAGTGATATAAAAAAACCAAATTTTTATTGAACTTTTATTGTTATTTACACAAGTTAGTTGCTACTTAGCTCTAAATTAAAACTACTGTTTGTTTGCACATAACACAAAAGATAATACGTTAAAATAAAAAATAAAAAAAAAAATGCAAATAAAATAAAACTGACTTTAACTAACTTTGTAGACACTGGTTAGCGCTTTCACCCAAAACCTTATGGCTTTCTTCAGAACCTTAACTATTAACACATTGATATTTAAAAAACCTTAGTAAAAAAAATTAAACACCTAAAAAACATTTAAAAAGTAAACGAAAATATAAACAATCTAATATCAAATACAATATGTATATACAATACAGAGTCAGCATAATAGTAAAAAATTAATAAAACTATTACAATAATAAAATAAAATATTAAGGTGTCATATTTATCATAATATCGTGTTATATAACAATGTAACAAATAATAATGTGGCAGTAAATAAATACAAGAATAAATACATTTCATTCAGTGACTGATATGTCCTGGTGTTGTTAAACAACTACCCGTCTAAAGTCCTATCACTAACCTTTCTAAGAAGGTATATTTTAATTTGTGATCTACTGTAAGTATATGTCTGTGGTGACTAATGTAGTTAAAATACACAAAGATAATGACCTAGTTAATACTATTGAATGTATTTAACTATAACTTCATAATAGTTTGAACAGAAACTGCTAAAAAGCTATTAGATATTACAAAATTCCCATATGGAGGATGTTGTCCAAAATTACTTTTCTACTGACAACGTAGGAATGTTGGTGTAACTTTATAACCTGTATTTATAAAACTATATAATCAAAATTAATGAACTATGAATGTTGGAATTACATGTTAATCTCCAGAATAGCCTTCAATGAAATACTATCGTTGAGTCCCGGGGGCTTAGTAGCAACTAACTTGTAACAATGAATGTAAAAGTTCAATAAATTAGTTATTTTAATACATCGGACTGGCGTGCTGCTTAGAAGAACAACAGTAACCTTCCTGACTACAGTTGCTGATTATTTGGAACAAGTGAAAATACTGCAACAGCGTAAGGGAATTTATATCGCTATCAGCTGTTTGGCCACACAACGGAACCGGAGGTGACACAAATCAGGGGTGTTGGAGCACTTATTGGAACTCTATGGTAATTTTGATTATCAGTTTATTTTTTGGAGAATTTCCTGAATATATCAACACCACAGTGAGTTTTTTGAAATTTACATATAGTTATAGTGAAACACACATCACTTATTTAGATGTGGATTTGACATTTAATAAAGACAACAAGAAATTGAAATCAGCCATTTATAGGAAACCTACCATTTCCAGTTCCTACCTGGAATTTAGCAGCTGGCACCCAGTATAGCAGAAAAAATCAATTGTGAAAGGGCAGATGGTACGGGTTGCCAGGATGGTCACCATAGAAAATGAATTTGTTAACAAATTGTCCTTTGTCAAACAGTTGTTTTGTAAGAGAGGGTACCCACAAGAAATGCTAATCAAAATAAATGATGAAGTCTAATTTAAATGTAAAATTGTCCTTTACAAGCCAATTCTAGCAGGTGGAAATGGATTAAGCGTAAGCCTGCAGAGTAGGGAAGGAAGTATGGAAAATAACTTTTCTGTGAGCTTTATTAAACTTTTAATTTGGATACTGGTAGTGTGATGGGTATAATTCAAAACAATTGGGAAATGTTGAAATATGAGTATAACGTAGGACAGAGAGTGGGTAAAATGCCAAAAACTGTCTCTAAGAAGGACAAATCCTTTAAGAATATTTTGGAGACAGCTGGTTATGCCAGCAATCTGTTCAAGCATAGAAATAAAGGGAATTTTAAGTGTGGAATGTGCGCTTTTTGCCCTCATATATTGGAAACTGGTGACCAGTTTAAGTTAAACAACACTTCCATATTTGTTAATGGGCATTTCAACTGTTGTAGACACAATGTAGTATATGTGGCAAGATGTCATCAATGCCCCATATTCTATGTGGGGAAAACCAGCAGGCACTTTAAAAATAAAGTTGCTGAACACTTATTAGACATCAGGCATGGTAGGCTGACTAATGCTTTGAGTAGACATATAAAGGAGTTTAGTGAACACAAGTTTAAGTTTTTGGCCATACAATAAGTGGCAAAAGATCCCCAGGGTAGGAATTTGGACATTTATCTTTATATTTGTGAGTTAAAATGGCAATTGTGTCTAAATGCAACTGAGTACCCAGTGTACTACCATTACATGTGTGTTAAAATTGAAGAACATTATAGGATAGATTATTTACGTTCCTTATGAATTTCGGTATTAAGTATTTGTTTTTAACACATTATTTTTTGTATTTTTTGTAATTGTACATATATATTTTTTGTATTTGTACATATATTTCTTTAAATGATGTGGCTTTGTGGTTACCTAATTTATTGGATAATTGTTTTAATCGACATGCTATTTAAGGTCTGGGTGGCAATGTACCCATTGTTCTGAGGAAGTCCCTTGAAGAGGGAAGAGAGCACGTAACTGTTATTAAAGTTTATACTCTCCAGTTGCTGTGTCATACTTTGCTTGTTTGGTTCTCTAGCTCAGAGTTGGTTGAGATCCAGTTTGAACAAGCCTACTGATTGTCTTGGGCAGGAACTTGTCTTTATATTAATGAATACACGAGGAAAACTATAGGTTCTATGATATTTGGCAACTGTGGTCTCAGAAAAATTCATGATTAAAAAAAAAAAATCAATCCTTGACTACATTTTGTTAATTATTAGAAAATTGTAATCACAGCCTTAAGTAGAGATTGCAAAATAGGGGTCAACGAGGATATATGCCTGTATTATAACATTCAAAAGGCTTAGCTCTTTATAATACAAAGAGTTACTACAGTGGTTTCCTAAAGAGGAGCCCAGAATAAAATTTCACTCTTTTCCTAATACTATTCCATGATTATTAAAACTAGCAAGATAATGTGATAACTGAAGAAAAAGTTTGATTTGTCCTGACATGGTTAACATGCAGAATGTAAAACCAGAGGCTATGAAAAAGTGAGCATCTATATTCCAGGGTTATACATCTTTCTTGGGTGGAGTTCATTTTGCCCTGGAATTATTTCTAGAGGTAAACTCCATTTGACTAGAACATTCCACAGTTGTTTGTTAACTTACCCAAAGCAAAAATGAGAGAATCCAGTTACTTTTATATGCATCAAATTAAATTGGATGTTACTATTTATGTTATAAAACACAATAGTTTCTTTTTAAATGCTATTTCGATTCCATATAAATTCCAAGATAAAACTGTTAACCCCATTATTGTCATTTAAATGATATTAAAATGTATATATATATATAATGCCTACCATGCTGCCCATAGTGTTGATTATTTTATTCAGAAATCATTTAGTAAAGCACAAATGCACTTTAGCCAGCAATATAGATTTTTCCAACAAAATATATACATCCACATAAACCTAGACAGTGTTGATAAACATGAATTGTAAGCATCCATATATCCCACAATAATCTAATCCTGCAACACCCACAGGTGGCTAGACAAATAAGCCTAAAGACACACCTAAACGTATAAATAACAGAGAAGAGACGTAACTAAGGAGTTTACACAGGCCTGCTCATAGTCTAAAGGAATGCATGAGCCAATTTTGCAAGTCACATTCCCTTCCCTAGTCAGTAAGTAGAAATTTGTTAGAAAATTAAAGTTGCAAAATTTGACATAGTTAAATAAATGATCATAGCCCATGGTCTGACTAATTGCAAATATACTAGAATTGGGGTTAATAAACATAAACTCACTAAAATATGCTCTATAAGAATTTGCAATCCCAGGAAACATAGTGCAGACATGTCCAAGGCCTTTGATACAGCCTCACACCTCAAACTGTTAAATGTTCTCTCTAATCTGAATCTACATCCTTCTGTTGTCCCGTGGTTTCAAAGTTACCTGAAAGAACACCAATAAGCTATAATATGACACATAACCTCTCCACCCTTCTCCCAGTCACACTAAGAATACCACAAGGTTCAATTCTTGACCCACTTCTATGCAGCATTTTCACTAATGATCTAAACACTGCCAGCCCACTAATGACTATGGTCAGGTATGCAAACAACTCTACCCTTATATGCCATGCTCCAACACTTTAACAACTCCAGCAAATTACACAAATGTCCTTCTCTGTAACAAAATATTGGCTATCAGAATCACAGCTCATACTCAAACCTCATAGGTTCATAGGTTCATAGGTTCATACTAGGCTATCTGCCCTGGGGCAATTATAAGCCTAGCCCGATTTTGTTTGGCTTACGCCACCCCTTGATTTGAGTATACTGTGCCCTTTTTACGGTTTAGTTTACTGTGCCTCTGTCTAATAGTGACACAGAAGTAATCCCCGGAACAAACCTACGATCCCCCATCCACTCATCAAGATTCATCTTGAAGAGATTCAATGAGGTGCTCTGCCTAACATGAAGTGGAATTCTATTCCAGAGCGAAGGGAGCCTCTGGGTTATGAATCTGTCCCTCCAGCAAGTCCTATTTATTTCTGTGCTGAGGTTCAAGTCCCTCGAGCGTGTGGCTCTAAGGGATTTAGATTTACTGAGGTGGAGCATGTCCATTAATTCTAGATTGGACATAGCTTTATATGTCAGGCATAGATCGCCTCGAAGTAGGCGGTATGCAACTGAGTAGAGCTGGAGTTTTTTTAACCGAGCAGCATATGGCATCTGTTTGAGTCCCTTGATCCTCTTGGTGAGGTACTTTTGGGGTCTTTCTAATTGCTGCAGGTGTCGGGTAAGGTACATCCCAAAAGGGGCATTGTATTCTATAATGGGCCTGATGAGGGATGAATAAAGGGGCACGATTACCTCTTTTGATCTAGATGTGAATCCTTTCATGATGAGGTGGGCCATGTAGAAGGTCTTTCTAACCACTTTGGCAATGTGGTTGTCAAAGGAGAGATTGCTATAAACTTGGGTCTCCAGATCCCTAATTACTTTCTCTGTACTTAATGGTTTACCGCCTATGTGGTAGTTTGTGGGCACATGGTTTTTGCCAAAGGGTATGACTATACGCTTTTTGGCATTTAGCTTTAGACCATGGCTCTGGCACCAGTTATCCGTCTCTGTGAGACCTTTTTGAAGGATGTTTGTGTCAGCTGGAGAGTCGATTATGGCGCCCAGTTTGCAGTCATCTGCAAACTTGGTGAGCCATAGTCCTCCCACATTGGCCTGTACCTCGGAAAAGTATATACCGAACAAGAGCGGTCCCAGGACAGAACCTTGTGGGACACCACTTGTGACTGGTTTCGAGTCTGACATGGCTCCAGCAACTCTCACTCTGTGGGTTCTGTCTTTGAGCCAGTTTGCGACCCATCTTGTGACATAGGGGTTTATATTTAAGCTGGATAGCTTATCTATGATGCCCGCGTGGGGTATTGTGTCAAATGCCTTTGCTAGGTCTAGATAGGCTGTGTGGACTATCTTTCCTTCATCTATGGCTTTGGTGACTGTTTCAAAGAAGTCAACCAGGTTCAAAAGGCAGGATCTGCCCTTGACAAAGCCGAATTGGGTAGGATCTAGTGTCTGTAGGTCCCCGATGTCTTTGTTTATGAGCTCTATGATGATCCTCTCCATAGCCTTGCAGACTAAGCTAGTCAGGCTTATAGGGCGATAGTTTCCAGGGTCCGTGGAGGCTCCACCTTTGTGGAGTGGGACCACTGTTGCTGTACGCCATTCTGTGGGCACATATCCTGTAGTGAGGCTGAGATTGTACAGCTGTTTTATTTGAGGGATTAGTTCTTCTTGGAGTTCATGTAGGATGCAACCCGGGACGCCATCTGGTCCCATGGAAGCAGTGTTTCTTTGCTTTGGAGAGTACAGCCTTCACCTGAGCATCAGAGATGTTTGGGAGGCAGCCCCCTGCCGGGATAGACACTTGCTCTTTTGGGGGGGGGGAGTTTGCACTGAACCTGTCTGCCAGGATATTGGCGATGTCTGTGGGTTCAGTGTATTTTTTGTCGTTTAGAATCAACTCAGAACAAGTCTGGGAGTTGCATCCCAGGTTCCTAACATAACTGAAAAAAGCCTTATGATTGTCTTTAGTGTCCTGTGTAATTTTTCTCTCAAAGCTGGCCTTGGAGGATTTTATGAGGGATCGTAATTTTTTGCTAGTACTGATCAGAGATGCCTTCCCTATTAGGGATTTTGCTCTATCATGTAGTATCTTCCTCCTTCTGTTGTAGATTCTATTTATGGCTGGGGTCCACCAGACTGGACGCCTGCCTTTGGATGATTGGGTCTTGGTTTTGTTTGGGATAGCTTGATCCATGCATTCCTGGAGATGTCCGTAGAATGCGTTTATATAGGATTCTGCAGTTTGGGCCGTAGTTTCCACTGGCCCTGGGGCCTTGAAAGATTTCACTTCGGTTTTGAGAAGTGAGAAGTTCGCTTTTGAGAAGTTTTTCACTGTGGTTTTCTGGGCTGGGGGTGGGGTCGGGATTTGGATATCCAGTGAAATTAATTTATGGTCTGATCTTACCAATGAAGGATATACTTCTGGTATGGAGCATAGAGTCCCCATGTTGGTAATGATCAGGTCTAGTATGTTATCCCCTCTTGTGGGAGTGGTGACTAGTTGTTCCATAGCATTTGAGTTTATAATTTCCAGGAACCTTTGGGCTAAGGTGCTGGGGCTTGAGTAGTGCTCCCAGTCTATGTTTGGGTAGTTGAAGTCACCCAATATAATGGTGTTCGAAGAGATCTTCATGTTCTCCAATGTTTTCAGGAAAGCCGAGTAGGATTCCTGACTTTGAGAGGGTGGTCTGTAGGATGCTATAAACTGAAAAGCGGTTTTGCCCACTGTTAGTTGCACATGGATGGTCTCCGATACTTCATGCAATGCCACTAACCTGGAGGTGTGGATATCCTTGATAAATATGGAAACTCCCCTTCCTTTTGTGGTTCGGTCTGGGTTTTGGGGCCGAAAAGCATGATATGAGGTATAACCTGGTAGTACTGGGGTGCTCTCTGGAGCCTTGAACCAGGTTTCTGTCACTGCACAGATATCGATGTTCTCCATACTGAGGAGAGCTTCGAGTGCATGCATCTTGAGGTTAAGACTTCTGGCATTTAGCAGCATTACCCTTAGTTTCTTGTACCTTGTGCTGTCTATGGAGGTGGGTATGACTTTTGAGCCTTGCCTAAAAAAGGCACTATGGGGGTGGCCAGAACCTTTGCCAGTATCTGAAAGCCCAGTGGTGACAGGTGCAAGCCGTCCCTAGTGAAGCAACGTGGCTTGTCGAGCATGTCATCCCAGGCTGATAGACACTGGTTCCCCTTTGAATGACACCAAAATTTTAGCCAGTTGTTAAAATCGATCATTTTGTCTTTGTACTGTGGCATCATTCTAGGTGAGGGTAAGATGCTGCTCAAGGTCAGGGTCATACCGGCCTGGGCTACATGATCAGAGAGCTCCTCTATGTCTCTTTCCATGTAGTCCAGGGAGGTACGTCTCAGGTCATTCACACCAGCATGTACATTGACTGAGTCATATTTGTATTTGCTTTGCAAAAAAACAAACTCATGGTCTTCCAACCCTCCAGAGCCCCACCACCATCACTTTGTCCATCACTGCCAGTAACAGCACTATAATCACTCCTGACACACAAACCAAACTGTTAGGCATCACCCTCAACAATAAATACCTAAGATTTGACATTCATATCTCTCAAACTATTAAAAAAGTTCACAAAAAATGGGTATTTTATACAGGAACAAAAATATCTAACCAACACTTCTAGGATAGCTATTGCCAGAACTCATCTTTTATCAACTCTCCTATATGCTTCTCAAGTCCTTATTAATCTAAAAAAACAGATCTAAAGAGGCTAGAGCAATGTTACAATAAGAATAGCCAAATTTGCTTCTGACTCTCCAATTCATATACACCACTGTGACATATTAAAAAAACTGTCCTGGCTAGAACTCCCTCAATTTCTTTTGTACAATCAGCTAATCATGTTTCACAATATAATGCATCAAGCTGACAAAATACCCACACTACAAAACATTTGCCAAACTTATTCAACTAGCCGTTCCCTTCAATCAACTAATACATGCTTACTACAGGTAACCAAATCAGCAAACACTGCCAGAGACTGCATACACTCCCACCATGTAGCAAAACACTGGGCTTACTTCCATTAAACATTAGAACTACTACTAATTGTAATGAGTTCAAACACTTGCTCAAAAACGTCCTTGCTGAGTCTTGGCTTTTTACATGTACTACTCCTGGCTAGTGCAGCTAAACACCTTCTTATGTATAAAACTCTCTGTAATATGTGTTGTCAAATTATCAGCATATTTTTCTAAGTACCTTAACTCTCCTACAAGTTCTTGTTAGATTCTAATCCTTTTCTTTTGTGCCTGTTACTAATGATGTGTATTGTACTGTATGTATGTAGCATCTGTACTATCTCTGTACTGTTATGTAGTTCTGTTTGTGGAGCTTTTCTCCCTGGGCCTCCATTGAAAATGAGTCCTTTATCTCAGTCAGACTATCCTGGTAAACAAATGTTAATTAACTAACCAAGAAAAAATAGAGCAATTCCACCAAGGCACGACTCCACTGGTATTTCCCAAGGCACGACTCCACTGGTATTTCCCAAGGCACGACGCTACTGGTATTTTCTGGAATTGCTCTATTTTTTCTTGGTTTTGGTGGAATTGCTCTTTTTTTTTCTTGGTTTTGGTGGAATTGCTCTATTTTTTTCTTGGTTTTGGCGGAATTGCTCTATTTTTTCTTGATTTTGGCAGGAATTGCTCTATTTTTTCTTGTTTTTTGGCGGAATTGCTCTATTTTTTCTTGGTTTTGGCTGCTTTATTGAGCAACTAACTAGCTAACTAACTAACTAACTAACTAACTAACTAACTAAATAAATAAATAAAGTCATAGCATACTCATAATACCCTTCAATATTGTGTTACAGCAAGATATAAAGTAATTATTAAGACACATTTAAATATAAGTAGTTAGTAACATGTTCAGTTATGGACAATGCATATAGGTATAAATGTTCTTTAGATCAAGAAATGAGCATGCAACGCATTTAGTTCACATACAAGAAATAACCTAGACTAAGCTAGTCGACTAACCTATATATATAAATAACCTAGACTAAGCTAGAAGTAGGGATAACGTATAGTCATTCAGTGAAGAATTCGATGACTAAATAAAAGAATAAAGACCAAAGGTTAAGTAACTATGCCAGTAAGTCATTCTCCTGACTTGCACCATGATAGCACAGTGCCCTGGCTTACATTGCATTACTGACGATGTATAGGAACACAAAGGGCTATATTCCAGTAGTCACTGCAATAAGTTTGAATAGACCTTAGTACATATCAGAAATTTGTGGTACACTCACAGGCCTTCCAGAATGGGGACATACATTTCTAGAAGTATATTTGTTTAGATATTATTAAATAGCTTAATAAAGTATATAAAATATATTTGTTTAGTTATAATTAAATAGCCTGATAAAGTTTTGACTGAGTTGAGTATGAAACACATATGAGCCTCCTCTGGTCTCTATAGATATGCAACATTATGAGGTAGATGTTTAGAAATAGAGCAGTGCCACATATACAGGAGAAGGAGCTGTTAAAAGGTTCATGGCGTGCTGCCCACTCAGTTCATGATATTATGTGATAGTTTTATTAACACGATAAGCAGTAACTGCCTCCTTATCACTAAAGGTTAGTGCCAAGTTTGGGGGGAGGAAGGGTTAATAGGGAAAAATGGAACTTAAATCAACTCATTACCATATTGGCAAAAATTTCATTATTTAAACTGCACACAGCACACTATAAATTAGATACAGTTGTTCATGCTCTCTATAGGTGCAATGGTCCATGAAGTCAAGTCAATGCATCTGTTAATGGGACCATGCACTCTTCAATTTAACATTCAAATAACAAACTACAAACTGAACCTTTCATACTAACATTTAATACCAACATTACTATACTACAATTGATGCCAGCTGGCATACCTCCCTACTGTTTTGGTCAAGTGTTTTGACAACCAGGGCCATCCAGAGTGCCTCCTCATGTCCAGTAAGACCCCTGACTTAACATGACCTTATTTCTGACCCTGATTTTTACAGGTATAATTTGTACCTTTCTGGCTTTCTAACACTCAAGACATAGATTCCTGTTGAAAGTTTTACTTACTTGTCTGATATTTGAACAAGTAATCATTGTAAAAATCCTCAGAATTGTATACTGTTGGTCTGTCTTTCCTGCTAAACATAAGTAAAATTAAAGTGCTGAGTGCAAGTAACATTACAGTGCTGAGTGCAGATTTTAGGGCCTTACATTCAACTTACCTCTGGTGTGGTATCTTGAGTCAATCCAAGGTATTCCTCTAACCATTTCTACTGCCTCCTCTTTTCCCCCACCCCCTTCTTTCCTCATACAGGTTAAACTGCTACAACTTAGTACAGGCATTGGTTCATCCCTGCTCTACTTGCCCTCTTTTTACTCAGGCTTGCTTCGCACCCCACCCTGCCCCCAAGTTTCTCCCACCCCTGGTGCTGCTACATTTATTGGTACTAGACCACACCCCACTTTTTTAAACCAATCAGTAACAACTTGTCACTCAACAGCACCACCCTCAACCTGATACCACCAGTCCTCCAACTCTACTATTCCTTTTTCCTAAGTTTCAAGTACCATTCAGTAGGTATGCTATCACCCAATATAGTCTTATTAACTCTACTTCTACCCCTTTTACTCATCCCATATCTCCTAACCGCCTACAAATATCAGGATCACCCAGGTTTCCACTACCCTAAATTCCAGACATCCATCCCATCTACAACAGATAATAATGCACCCTTACTCACTCCCTCATGCTAACCTCCTTAACCCCTAAATACTACCATCTTACTAGACCTAGTTACATTAGTCATAAAACTAGACACCATTACAAAACTTTATTCAAAATCTTAAAACTCATACTCAGGATACACTACAACCTTACAAAGGATGGCGACATCCACCCAAACCCTGGTCCATCCCCACCTGTTGGCCCTAATCCCCCTTCGATATCCCCTACCACCATAGCTCCAACAAATAGACCTCCTAGCTCACTGCTGGCCTGCCATCTAAACATTAGGAGCATAAATAACAAAACTCAGCACCTGCATGCCCTCTTAGCTGTTCATTCCCCAGATATATTATGCCTAACTGAAATGTGGCTAAAGCCTACCACCGGGGACCATGAGATTCTGCCACCATGGTATAGTATGTTTTGACTAGACCATACTACCAGAAAGGGTGGTGGGGTAGCCGTACTTTACAAGTCTACCCTATCTGTCAGCATAGACACCCAACAACCACCCCAGTTCAATAATGTTGAAATTCTTATCTCAAAACTACAAATTAACAAAAACAAAAATGGAAACATTGTCTGTATCTACATTCCACCAGGGAGGAACACAGAAACCTTAGAAGACTTCTTATATAGGTTATCCAATAACTACCCCCAAGAAACAATTGTTCTTGGGGGTTTCAACACTGACTGGAACACTTACTCTTGTGAAACCCACACAACCCACATAAACCTCTATGGATTTGCTCAAATTATAACCTCCCCCACCAGGACAGGAAACCCCAATAACAAGGAAAGTACCCTAGACTGGATACTCATCAATACCCATCTTCAATCTTATAAATCAGGCACTTTGCCTGATGACCTAATTGACCACTGTCTCACCTATGTAATCAAGCTCAAAGTAGACTGCTCCTACCAACCCACATATAGAACATTAAGAAACAACAAGAATTTTATTCTCACCAAGTTTCAAAATGAACTTAAGGCATGCAACTGGTCAGTACTAAAAAGTCTCCCCCTAGATGAAACAGTAGTATACTTTAACATCAAAGTCCTTGCTATTCTTAACTCCCATGCTCCCAGCCGCTCTATTAGAACCAACTAATATTGCACCATGGCTTTCTAAAGATACCGAAACCAAAATTTCAGTCAGAAACAAAGCATGGGCCACCAACCGAAAAACAAAAGCCCCACTTGATAAACTAAGATGCAGACAACTAAGGAATGACACCAAAAAATCCATAACATTAGACAAAAAGAACCACTTCTACCATCTACTGCAAAAACACCAAAACAAACGTCAAATGGTCTGGGCAGGAATAAACAAGCTACTCCAACCAGGCCAAACCGCCACCCCCCTCCCCTCAGCTTCCCAACAAAAATCCCCAGTAGACATTGCTAATAACTTCAACAGCTTCTTCACAGAGACTATCCAGTCTCTAGCCAGCCAACTCTCTTCCAATGGCTCTAATTCGAATGTAGCCACACCCAGTACCCAAGCATACTTTACCTTTCAACCTGTTCCTACTCAACTTATTCATGACCTACTTAAGAAACTAAGACCCACCACCCTGGCTGCCGACCTCCTCCCAGCAGACAATCTGCAAAAGGCTGCTGACAACATAGCATACCCCATATCAATCTTGATCAACAGAGCTATTTCTGAAGCTACTGTACCCACAATATGGAAAATCTCCAATGTCATACCTCTCCATAAAGGAGGCAGTTCCACTGAACTGTCAAACTTTAGACCCATAGCTATTCTGTCACCTCTAGCTAAAATTATAGAGAAGTGTGTACACATACAGCTCATGCACTACCTCACACAGAACAAGCTGTTGTCCAACTTTCAGCATGGCTGTAAGCCACACCGCAGTACTACTTCTGCTCTCCTCTCTTTCTCTAACGTCATTAACCACAACTGCAATAATATCAAACTATCCTCGTCACTCGCCTACCCATCACATTAGGAGTCCCCCAGGGCTCAATACTATGACCCCTTCTTTTCTCCATCTTTATCAACGACCTTCATTCAGTCATCCCAGATGCTACCTGCATTCAGTATGTGGATGACTCCACCTTGATTTGTTCTGACACATCACCAGCTACTTTATTCACATTAACACAAAATACCTTCAATACAGTGGAAGAATGGCTCTCCAATCAACATCTAATCCTAAAGCCCAACAAAACTAAGTTGCTCCTCTTCTCCCCCACATGCAGGACCCCCTGCCATCCTTCAACATAACTGCTAACAATGGCACTATCATCTCCTCAGAAGCCCAAACTAAACTACTGGGTGTCATAGTTGATAACAACCTGCCGTTTGATGCGCATATCAATCAAACTATCAAAACCATTAATAAATAACTTGGCTTTCTTTACAGAATCAAACCTTTCCTTTCCCCACTTGTTAGAACTGCAATTGCCTGTTCCCTTCTGCTATCAATTCTTCTCTACGCCTCACCTCTATTCTCTAACTTAAACAAAACAGATCTTAATAAACTATCATCCTGCTATAACCACATTGCCAGATTTGCTACTGGCTCGGATTACTGGACACACCACTGTCACAACCTAAATCACCTAGGATGGCTTGAACTGCCAAGCCTACTTCAGTTCAAACAGCTAATAGTGGCACATAAAGTTCTTTACCAACCAGAAAATACACCTGCACTAAAAAATATTATCAGCCCCTGCACCAGCACCTGGTCACTGCGATCATCCATTAGACTTCTAGTTCAAACATACAAATCCAGCTACTTAGCTGGGGACTCTCTGTTTGCCAACTCTGTTGGAAAAATATGGAACAGACGCCCAGCTGGCTTGACCCTAAAACCCTCACTAACTCAATTCAAAAATAACTCAAGAAATACTTCAAAACTCATTGGTTATGTCCTTGCACTAACCCCGACTAGTGACCTCTTTATTTCTTAGGTGCCTTACCTTCAACTACTTCTAACTTTTTTCTACCACTCCATTTCAGGAAGGGTCTATTGTATAACTGCTGCTCAGTGTGTCTTAAACCTGAATGTAATGTTATGTATGTTTAACTTCCCCCGGATTCACAAAAGCTTGCACAGTGTGCAAGATAAGTGCAGGAGCTCACGCAGGCAATATGTCTGCCGTGCGATCCAGGAACAGCCGACAGGGGCGTGCATGAAAGCTCCAGCACTAATCCTGCACGGACTAAGCCCTGGTATGCAAATCACCACATTTGCAGGACAAATCCATGCAAATGAGGTGATTTTGCAATCCAGGAAGCTTGCAATAGTCCATGCAAGACTAGTGCAATCTGCAGAAATGTACTCGGTTAGTAACCGACTACATTTATGCAAATTCCAAAACGGAGCTTTGACAGCTCAAATAAAGGCTGCATATCATTGAGGAAGCATGCCAATGGCCAAGTATAAGGCCATTGGTATTGCAAACTGTTTAAAATATAAAAAAAATCAACTTTTAATTTTTTTTTTTTGCTGATCTTGCATGTTTAGGGCAGCGGCGCGCAAATGGGATCAGGGGTAAAATAAGAAAATAAACTTAAAATGAGCATTGTAACTTAAATCAGAATTCTGCCATGCAAGTCAATGGCAGCCAGAAGACAACCTGGCCAGTGAGTAGTGGTTGCTAGGGGGGGAGGCTCAGTGTGGGACATAACTATGCATTAGCAGGCAATCCTATGCAAATTAGGGGAAGGATAGTGAATCTCAGATTTCCCCAGGGTGTGAGGCAGGTCCCAAGAGTGTAAGAGCAGAAATAGCTGGATGCAAGACTAGGATATAGGTGACATCATGGGGGTCTGTGTCAGGCATACTGTAAGTGGATTGGAGCCCTGTGGCTCGGGACTGCTCATAGCTTAGCACAGCTAAGCTAGAGGTGTTTTCAAACTGCCTAGCACTCTTTACAAAGTGTAAGCGGGTGTGTGTGCCATGCACTGGGTCTTACAGGAAGAAAAAGGAAGTTAAACCAGGAAATAGCAGCTCTGTGCACATTTGAGCACTCTGTTTGCACGGCGTGCACACAGGCTTAAACAGGGAGGCAATGGGAAGGGAAAACAGCAGTAGGAAGGTAATCAAGGAGAACTAGCTTGGCTGACAGGGGAAATATATCAGAAACAGCCAATTACACAGGCAGCAGCCCAGTCCAGCCCAGCACACCACTATAAACTATGCAAACACCTTTTCCCCTTGTTTTTCCCAAACCCTCTGCACCACCAGTGTATACAGACAGGGAAACTTTACAAAACGAAAGCAAGAGAAAAAATGTTAGGGATTGCTTTTGCTATCATAAACCAGCATGTGCAAGAGGCTGAGGGTGGTGGGGATATGAATGCTGCTGAGCAACCCACAGTGAGGAGACGGAGAAGAGTGTACAGACCCAGGGTAACCTACCAAGGGCTACATGAGCTGGAGATAGTGGAGCACTGTAGGGTGGACAGGGACCTCCTCCAGCAAATTGTTGAGCTGTGCCGGCCATGCCTCACACACAAAACTAACAGAGGGGAACCTATCCCAGTGGATACCAAGGAATGTGTAGGCCTAAGAATACTAGCTACAGGTACCTTCCAAAGGCCAACTGGGGATATGATGGAGATTTCACAGGCATCAGCATCCAGCGTACTCCACCAGTTCCTGGATGCCATGTCAGCACATGCTGGTGAGCACGTATATTTCCTCATCACCTGTGGGGCGTTGGCCAGCAATATAAGTCTCTTCCACCAAATAGCAGAATACCCTGAGGTAGTGAGTGCAATAGACTGCATACACATATGCATTAAAGCACCACCAGGTGAGCGGGGTAGGGTCTACATCAACCGCAAGGGCTTCCCTTCCATTAATTGCCAGGTCGTGTGCGATGCCCAGGGCATAATAATGAATGTGTGTGCTGGCTGACCTGGAAGCTACCACGATTCCCACATCTGGCATCTGATGCAGCTGTAACAGACATTTACCAATGGGGACATCCCACACGGTCACCTAGTGGGGGATGCTGGATACGCACTGGAGCCATGGCTGATGACACCCATCAGACATGCACACACACCCGAACAAGAACTCCATAATGAGGCACATGCACAAACACAAATCATAATAGAGCATGTGTTTGGGATGCTAAAGTCATGGTTCCAGTGCCTGGACACATCTGGTAGAGCCTTGTAGTACTCACCAACTGCATGTACCCAAATTGTCCTTGTATGTGCCATGCTACACAATATGATCCTGCGGAAACAGCTACTGCAGGAACAGCATGGGGCAGGGCCACACAGCCCCCCACCAGTGCCAAAGCCTGCACAGGCACATAGGAGGAACAACCCTGGCCTGCCCCAGTAGGCAGAAGGAGGTGTGCCCAGTATGTCCTGGCCTTGGCAAAGAGGCAATGCATAGCACACGCACTGACACAGTAAGGACCCAGGGAATGACACCTCCCTCCCACTCACACATACAGTAAAAGGGATGCCAAACATGACACTACCTGTGATTAGCCATGTATAGGGAGTGTACTATGTGCATCTGACATAGGTAGCCCTGCACCACCCTCAATACTGGGACACCCAGAAAGTAAGTGACTCACACATGCCAGTTGGGGGGGGGCACATACCCAACAACAGTCACAGCCAGCAGGATAGGTGTAGACAAACACAAACAAATGCTGTACTATGGCCTCTGAATGAGCCCAACGTGTAACCCCTCCCCCAGGCCTACACAGACAAACTACAGCAGGCCAGGCAGTTGGATGTAAGTTGTGAAGGCTAGGAAGGGAGAAACTAATATGTAGGTAGTTAAAGCTAAGATCTGTAGTACACTGGTATGCCTCTAGCCAGCATGATAGGTAAGTCCACAGACTGAAATGGTGTATCTGACATACCAGTACAGTCCTAGCAACTGTGTAAAAGTGTCAGGTGTGCCCCACCATCCTACTTACACTTATAGTAACAGTCAGGTGTGCCTCCCCACCCCTGTGTAGAAATGTAGAAACAGTCAGATGTCATCCCCCCCGCTATGCAGAAATGTAGCAATAGACAATGCCAAATGACCAATGTATACCCTGCAGACACAGCATGCTACCTGTTGGTGTACAACACAAAGGTCAGCACCGCAGTACAAACTACCTGGACTTGATCCACGCATGCAATATAGATGGCCATACTGGGCATGCTCACACACAGGCAATGTCAGTCAACAACATACTGAAAGGTCATACTGGGCATGCTCACACACAAACACATGAAGGCCATGTCTGCAAACACCTGTGGACCAGACATATCTGGTAGTTGCAGTTCTTATTGCAGACACATGTCAGTAGGCACCACTCCTGCCTTGCACACACAGTGGATGGGAATACAGATATATATGTAAGGACAACACACTATAATAGGTCAAAGGTAGATGGACATAGATGTGTGGAAGAGGGTGATCGTGACAAGGAGCCATTTGGGCCTGTCCCACCCAGCACACAGCCAAAGGGCCCCAAACACATGAGGTGCAGGTGTCACTCACTGCAGATACTTGCCACCAGGATCTGTCAGCATGACAGACTATATGGTGCATGTGCCAGCTGTGCAGCATGACTGTACAAGGAAATAGTCACCTAGTAGCTGTGTGCATGTACCTGTGGCATATGACCCCATGCATGCCTGCAAGTGGCATAACAACCCTTATATGAATAGGTTATGGCCCATGCACACACCGCCCTCCCAATAGCAGTATCATGACAAGCCTGCTGAGGTCATCCAATGTGAAATACACCTTTGGGAGAGCAGTAGTTCAGGAATCCCCATGGCGCTTCCCATAACTGCATACTGCTGTAGTGATAAACTAGTTAGGTAGTAGTTCGAACCCCAGACTTGGCAACTGTGTGAGTGTATGTTTGTGTGCGTGTCTCTCTGTCTCTGACTGTGTAGAGATAAATGCTTTTTAGGCTACTCACACTCCGTACAATTCATATACTCACCTTTGGCAAGGCTGCTGATGTCACTCACCTAGCAATACACCTCTGGGAATGTCATAGGCCAGTAATCTTCGTAGCTTGTCATGTAACTGCATACTGCTGTAGTGTGATAAAGTAGTTAGGTAGGTGTTCTAACCCTAGACCTGGCAACTGTGTGTTGGTGTGTGAATCTGTGTGTGCATGTGTGTCTGACTGAGTAGAGAGCAATGCTTTTTAGGCCACTCACACTCCGTACAATTCATATACTCAGCTTTGGCAAGGCTGCTGTTGTCACTCACCTGGAAATACAACTCTGGGAAAGTAATAGCCTAGTAATCCCTGTAGCATGCCTGTAACTGCGTACTGCTGTACTGGGACAAAGTAGTTAGGTAGGTGTTCTAACCCCAGACTTGGCAACTGTGTGTGTGTGTGTGTGAATCTGTATGTCTTTGTGTCTGTGACTGAGTAATAAATAATGCTTTTTAGGGTACTCACACTCCTTAGAATTCATATACTCAACTTTGGCAAGGCTGCTGATGTCACTCACCTAGAAATACACCTGTGGATAAGTCATAGCCCAATGATCTCTGTAGTACGTCCTATAACTGAGTACTGCTGTAGTGTGATTTAGAACTGTGGCAGGGTTCCATCTCCTCCCATGGCAGTTCTGGATGTTTTGAGTGTGTTGCAAAGTCTGTGTATGGAGCAATGTATCATAGGCTACTCACACGCAGTACATTTCAAATGCCCTACTTTGCCAATCCTGCTGATGTCATTCATTGTGAAGTACAACTTTTGGAGAAAAGTTTTTTAGTAATCCCTGTGGTGTGGTCTATAACTGCTCCATGCTGTAGTGTGATATAGACCTTGGTCAGGGGTTCTATACCCACATATGTCAGTTGTGGATGTTTTCAGTGTGTCTCACTGTCTGTGTAGGGAACAATGCATTTTAAGCTAGTCACTTGCAGTACAGTTGAAATGGCCTACTTTGGTAAACCTGCCAAAGTCATTCAATGTGAAATACACCTTTGGGGAAGGATGTCTCTAGTAATCCCTGTGGTGTGTCTCATAACAGCTCCATGCTGTAGTGTGATATAGAACTTTGTTCTATACCCACACATGTCAGTTGTGGATGTTTTGTGTGTGTCTCACTGTCTGTGTAGGGAGCAATGCATTTTAGGCTAGTCACTTGCATTACAGTTGAAATGCCCTACTTCTGTTATCCTGCTGATGTCATTCACTGTGAAATACACCTTCGGGGAACAAGTACTGCAGTAATGTCCATGGCATGTACTATAACTGTGTAGTGCTGTAGTGTAACAAACTAGTTGGGTAGGGGTTCTATTCCCAGACACGACAGGTGTGTGTGTGTGTGTGTGTGTGTGTGTGTGTGTGTGTGTGTGTGTGTGTGTGTGTGTGTGTGTGTGTGTGTAACTTGTATCCTGTGTAGAGGTGAGTGTGTGACACCTGTCGGCAATGTGGAGGGGGTTTTGCTTATTTCTTTTATGGTGGCCGTACTATATATCACAGTGTCAGCCATACAGGGATAACAAATGAAAATTAGCTGGGAGGCTGGGGTGCAAAGCCATACCCATACATGTGACATCAAGGCCAGCCAATCCAAGTTAGCAACCCCACTATTACCCAGAGCACACACTCAACCCATGTGTCATATGAACACATATGCATAGACACTAGCCAATATGTGGGTAGTACATAGGTTCATAGGTAGGTACTAGGCTATCGACGCAAGGGCCTATGTAAGCCTAGCCAACAAGGTTTCCTAGCTTACGCCACCCAAGAAAGTTATTTTCTTGTGCCACTGTCAAGCAGAGACACAGAAGTGATCCCCAGGATGTATTTCCTATTTCCCATCCACTCATCAAGATTTTTCTTGAAGAGTGCTAATGAAGAACTTTGCTTGACATAGATGGGTAGCCTGTTCCAGAGTGTGGGAAGTCTCTGGGAGAGGAATCTATCCCTCCAGCATGTCCTGTTTATTGTGGTGACAAGGTTTAGGTCCCTAGACCATGTAGCTCAGAGGGATTGGTATTTCTTTAGGTGTAGAATGTCCAACAGCTCTGGGTTTCACATAGCTTTATAGGTTAGGCAGAGATCACCTCGGAGTAGGCGATATGCTGCAGAGTAAAGCTGGAGTTTTTTGAGGCGGTCAGTGTAAGGCATTTGTTTGAGGCCAGTAATCCTCTTTGTAAGGTACTTCTGTGGCCTTTCCAGCTGCTGCAGATGTCTTGTGAGGTACATTACAAAAGGGGCGTTGTACTCTATAATGGGTCTAATGAGTGTTGAGTGGAGGGGAACAATGACCTCTTTTTTCCTGGATGAGAACCCTTTTATGATGAGGTGTGCCACGTAGAAGGACTTCCTGACTACAGTGGCGATGTGACTATCAAAGGAGAGACTACTGTCCACCTGGGTCCCTAGGTCTCTTATCATGCATTCGGTATTAAGTAGATTGCTGCCTATGTGGTAGCTCATCGGTACAGAGTTATTACCAAAGGGGATGACACTGCACTTTTTGGCATTAAGCTTGAGGCCATGCCTCTGACACCAGGCATCTGTCTCAGCGAGGCCCTTCTGTAGGATGTCCACATCATTTGGGAACTTGACTATGGCTCCTAGTTTGTAGTCATCTGCAAACTTCATTAGCCAGAGGCCTTCTGTGTTATCCTGTACTTCAGAGATGTAGATACCAAACAGGAGAGATCCCAGGACAGAACCCTGTTGTACTCCACTTGTCACTACTTTGAGGTCAGATTTGGAGTCTGCAACTTTTACAGTGTGGGTTCTGTCAGTGAGTCAGTTGGCAACCCATCTTGTGACATAGGGATTTATACCTAGTTTAGTGAGTTTAGCTATAATTCCAGAGTAAGGGATGGTGTCGAAAGCCTTGGCAAGGCCAAGATAGGCTGTGTGAACCACCTTACCCTCATCTACGGCTTTGGTGACTGCCTCAATGAAGTCGATCTGGTTCAGGAGGCATGATCTGCTTTTCACAAACCCGAACTGGGTGGGATCCAGAGTTTGGAGGTTACCAATGTCTTTGTTTATGAGTTCCATGATGATATGTTCCATGGCCTTGCAGACCAGGCCGTTCAGGCTAATAGGTCGATAGTTCCTGGGATCAGTGGTGGCTCCCCCTTTGTGGAGTGGGATAACTTGCTGTGCGCCATTCAGTGGGCACAAAGCCTGATGCGAGGCTATTATTGAACATGGTGCTTAAGTGGGGAGCCAGTTCGTTCTGAAGTTCATGTAAAACGCAGCCTGGGATGTTGTCCGGTCCCATGGATGCTGTGTTTTTGGCTTTAGAGAGCGCAGCTTTTACCTGCGTAGTTGTGATTACAGGGACTCTGAATTCTTCCTGTATAGATATGGGCCCTTTAGGGGGTGAGAGGGGGTTAAAGTTAGCACTGAACCTATCTGCCAGGATGTTGGCAATATCAGTTGGTTCTGTAATTTTTGTGCCTTTGTGCTCTAACTCAGAGCAGATCTGGGTGTTGCCATCCAGATTCTTGACATAGCTATAGAATGCTTTGTGGCTGTCCTTGGAATTAGTGGAGATTTTGTTTCCATAGCTAGCTTTGGAGGATCTTATAAGGGATCTCAAATTCTTACTGAGGCTGACCAAGGAGCTCCTCCACTCATGGGATTTTACTCTCTTTTGCAACAGTTTCTTCCTTCTGTTGTACAGTTTGTTTATGGCAGGGGACCACCAGATTGGCTTCCTTTTTTTGGAGGATAGCGTCTTGGTTCTGTTTGGGATAGCATGATCCATGCACTTGTGTAAGTGCTTATAGAGTGTATTTGTGTAGGATTCAGCAGTTGTAACTGTATTGTCCATCTGCATGGGTGTCATGAAGTTCACCACTTCTGTCTTAAGAAGCTTGAAGTTGGCTTTAAAGAATTTTTTTACTGTGGTTTCCTTAATGGGGGGTGCGGGTGGGATGTGGATATCAGGGGTGATTACCTTATGGTCGGATTGGACCAACGAGGAGTGAACTTCAGGTGTGGAACACAGGTCACTCATGTTGGTAATGACTAGGTCTAGGATATTGTTGCTCCTGGTGGGGGTGTGTTTAAGTTGATCCAGGGCATTGGAGTTAATGAATTCCAGAAAGCATTGAGCTAAGGAGTTGGTACACGACACGTTTTCCCAGTTAATGGTGGGGTAGTTGAAGTCGCCCATTATTAGGGTGTTTGGTTGAACTCTAATATTTTCCAGTACATCAAGAAAATAGGAGAGGGAATCCTGGGGCATGGTGGGGGATCTGTAGCAAGCTACAATTTGGATTGCAGTTTTGCCCAGAGTTAGTTGCACTTGGATAACCTCAGATGCATTATGCTGAGCAACTAGCCTGGAGGTGTGGATATCCTTAATGAATATGGACACATTTCCGCCTTTGGTGTTTCAGTCCAGGTTACATGGCTGAAATGTGAGGTATGAGATATAGCCTGGTAGTGCAGGGGTGCTCTCTGGAGCCATGAACCAGGTCTCTGTCACTTCACAAATATCAATGTTCTCCATTTTAAGGAGTGCCTCGAGTGAGTGCATTTTGAGATTTAGACGTCTGGCATTGAGTAGCATTACCCTCAAGTTTTGCTTGCCTGTTCCTGTTATGGTGGTTCATAGGTTCATAGGTTCATACTAGGCTATCTGCCCTAGGGCATTTATAAGCCTAGCCAGAGTGTGTGTGGCTTTCACCACCCCTTATGATGAGAATACTACACCCATTTAGGGTTTAGTTTACTGTGCCTCTGTCTAGTAGTGACACAGATATGACCCCCGGGGTAAACCTACGATCTCCCATCCACTCGTCAAGATTTCTCTTGAAGAGAGTTAGTGAGGGGCTCTGCCTAACATGGACTGGGATTCTGTTCCAGAGTGTAGGGAGCCTCTGGGTTATGAATCTGTCCCTCCACCATGTCCTATTTATTTCTGTGTTGAGGTTCAAATCTCTTGCTCTCGTGGCTCTGATGGATTTGGATTTTCTGAGGTGGAGCATGCCATTAATTCTGGATTGGACATGGCCTTGTACGTCAGGCATAGATCACCTCTGAGTAGGCGGTATGCGACTGAATAGAGCTGGAGTTTCTTCAGCCGGGCAGCATATGACAAAACCAAATTGCAATAGCGTAATGGTAGAGCGTATGCATAAAGAGGAAGCATTCACGGTTCGAATCCCACCACTCCCATTCTTGTTAAATAAATAGGACATGCTGGAGGGACAGATACATAACCCAGAGGCTCCCTTCACTCTGGAATAAAATCCCAGTCCAGGTTAGGCAGAGTCCCTCATTGACTCTCTTCAAGAGGAATCTTGATGAGTGGATGGGAGATCATAGGTTTACCCCGGCTATCACTTCTGTGTCACTGTTAGACAGAGGCACAGTATACTAACCTCGAAAAAGGGCATAGCAAAATTAATTTAAAATGGGTGGCGAAAGCCATACACACTCTGGGTAGGCTTATAAATGCCCTAGAGCAGATAGCCTAGTATGAACCTATGAACCTATATGTTTGAGACCCTTTATCCTCTTGGTGAGGAACTTTTGGGGTCTTTCCAACTGCTGCAGGTGTCGGATAACATACATCCCAAATGGGGCATTGTACTCAATCATGGGCCTGATAAGGGAAGAGTACAGGGGCACAATGACCTCTGTTGATCTAGATGTGAATCCCTTCATGATAAGGTGGGCAATATAGAAGGTCTTCCTAACCACTTTGGCAATGTGAGTGTCAAATGAGAGGTTACTGTCAACTTGGGTCCCTAGGTCCCTAATTACCTCTTCCGTACTTAATGGATTACCACCTATGTGGTAATTTGTGGGTACCTTGTTTTTCCCAAATGGTATGACTATACATTTTTTGGCGTTCAGCTTAAGGCCATGGCTCTGGCACCAATTATCCATTTCTATGAGGCCTCTCTGAAGGATGCTTGTGTCCACTGGAGTATCAATTATGGTGCCCAGTTTGCAGTCATCTGTGAACTTTGTCAGCCACAATCCTCCTATGTTTGCCTGCACCTTGGAAAAATAAATGCCGAACAAGAGGGGTCCCAGGACTGAGCCCTGTGGGACACCGCTTGTGACCGGTTTAGAGTCTGACATGGCTCCAGCAACTCTGACCCTGTGGGTTCTGTCCTTGAGCCAGTTTGCAACCCATCTTGTGACATATGGGTTTAAATTTAAGCTGGTGAGTTTGTCTATGATGCCCGAGTGGGGTATTGTGTCGAAGGCTTTTGCAAGGTCAAGGTAGGCTGTGTGAACTGCCTTTCCCTCATCAATGGCCTTAGTGACTGTTTAAAAAAAGTCAACCAAGTTCAAAAGGCAGATCTGCCCTTGACAAAGCCAAATTGGGTAGGATCCAATGTCTGTAGGTCCCCATTGTCTTTGTTTATGAGTTTCATAATGATCCTTTCCATAGCTTTGCAGACCAGGCTCATCAAGCTTATGGGGCGGTAATTTCCAGGGTCCGTAGAAGCACCGCCTTTGTGGAGTGGGACCACTGTTGCCGTACGCCACTCTTTGGGTACGTATCTTGTAGTAAGGCTAAGATTAAACAGCAGCCTTATGTGTGGGTTTAGTTCCTCTTGGAGTTTGTGTAGCACACAGCCTGGGACACCGTCCGGTCCCATTGATGCTGTGTTTTTAGCTTTAGAGAGGGCGGCTCTCACCTGGGCATCTGAGATGTTAGGGAGGCTACACTCTGCTGGGATAGATATTTCTCCTTTTGGGGGGGAGGGGGAGGAGAAATTTGCACTGAACCTGTCTGCCAGAATGTTGGCAATGTCTGTGGGTTCAGTGTATTTTGTGTCATTTTGGACTAACTCAGATGAATTTGTTATTTGAACCTTGCCTAAAAAAGCCACTATAGGGGCAGCAAGAGCCTTAGTCAGTATCCAGAATCCTAGGGGTGACAGGTGCAGGCCATCTGTGGCAAAGCATCGTGGTCTGTCGACCATGTCATCCCAAGCAGACAGATACTGGACCCCCTTAGAATGACACCAGAAGCTCAGCCAATTGTTGAAGTCAATCATTTGTCCTTGTACTGCGGTATCATTCTGGGTGATGGCAGAATGCTACTCAGGGTTAGGGTCATACCTGCCTGGGATACAAGATTGGAGAGCTCTTCCATGTCTCTTTTCATGTAGTCCAGGGAGGTACATCTCAGGTCCTTCACACCACAATGACAGTGATAGAGTCATAGTTGTACTTTTTGTGGAGTGACCTGAGTGTGTGGGTTATGTGGCGGATCCTGGCACCCGACAGGCAGCTGACAGTAACCTTCTGCTTGTTTAGCCTGGTGGGTGAGACATCAGTGTGCCTGACTATAGAGTCACTTATGACTAGTGTGTTGGGTACGTTGTTTTGCCTTAGTGGTTGAGTGACGCACTGAGTCTGTGGGCTATGTGTCATTTGGGTTGTGTTGGTGGATGGAGGTTGCTTGTGTTTCTGCTTTGGAGGTCTCTGCTGCTTAAACAGATTATTATTGAGAGCCTCCACAAATGTTTTTGTGTTACTATGTGTGGATTTTGGTGGTGTAGATTTAGTGACACTATGTGATGAGTGTGGTGTGGTGCAAATGTTTACCTTCTCCTCATGAAAGTCAAGTTCAGTCTTGGTTGGAGAGAGCTTTACCTCCAGTTTGGCTAGATAAGTGCATCTCTCACAGGTTGTAGTGTTGGGTGGTAGGAGGAGAGGGTTGTCTGTGTACATGAGGCAATTTCTACATTGCCTCAAGATCCCCAGATTCATCAGATAGACAGGAGAGAACACTGGGAGCTGTCCCTTGGACATGCCTGAATAAAAAACTATTTTCCTCTAGATAAGTGAGGAAAGTGAGTACAAGAGCTGTTTTTCTCTAAGCTAGTGAGAAAAGTAAGTACAAAAACTGTTTTCCTCTAGGTAATGAGGAAGACTGAGTGCTATAGTAATTAGTAGCTTATTTAGTGCTTGCAAGTTCTGAACAAGTGCTGAGCATAAATAAGCAAATTTAAATGCAAAGACTAAGAATCTGTATCTTCGCTAGACGAGTTACCGGACAGAAACAAGTACAAATGCAGGCTTTCAAATCAGAAAGTTGAGAGATATGGAAGAGATTGCCCAATCGGCCAATAACTACAATTTCTGGGCCAGAACTACTCCTTATGTGGTGGACAGGTTTCCTAGTGCTTACTACTCCCACTGATAAGCTAGAAGGCTTCCCGCCAACACAGAAAGGCTTGGGGGACTCAGAAGCTTACATACAGTCCTGGATGTAGCAAATCTGTATCTGGAACACTAGTTACAGGAAAGGTAGGAAACAGGCTTACAGTTTATTTATTTATTTTTTTACAGAAAAGTAGAAAAAACAGTAGTAAAAACAATTCACATGCAGTGCAAGCTAGCACACTTGAGTATGTAGCAATATTAGACCAAACACAGTTTAAAAAATGCAATTAAATTAAAAAGGACTAAAAGCAAGTGCAGAAAGAGTTTATTAGGTAGAATGTGGTAAAGAGATGGAACTGGGGGAGTGTCCCAGATCAAATCGACAGTGGGGCGGGCAACTGCAAAAGCCACCAAATTTAAACTACAAATCAAAAATAGGGAAGGTGAGTGGGACAAAACAGTTTCAACAGAGATCTAAGCAACAACTAACAGTACAAACTTTAAAACCCCAAAAAAATACTCAGCTCTGTATATTTGCAGATCAGTCTCTCAGAACAGTGAGACAACAGTTTCAACAGAGATCTAAGCAACAATTAACAAACTCTATAACCAAAAAATATATACTCAGCTCCCTATATTTGCAGATAGTCTGGAAGGCAGTCTTTCAGAACACAGGTTCCAGCAATTAAATGCAGGCTGTTACTAACAGGTCAAATTAAGTGATCCTTGAGTTAGATACACAAGCTGTAAAAAACAGTTCACCAACTGAAGACACAGCAGAAAATGTTTCAACAGAGATCTAAGCAACAACTAACAGTACAAACTCTAAAACCCAAAAAATATACTCAGCTCTGTATATTTGCAGATCAGTCTCTCAGAACAGTGAGACAACAGTTTCAACAGAGATCTAAGCAACAATTAACAAACTCTATAACCAAAAAAAAATATTCTCAGTTCTGTATATTTGCAGATAGTCTGGAAGACAGTCTTTCAGAACACAGGTTCCAGCAATTAAATGCAGGCTGTTACTATCAGGTCAAATTAAGTGATCCTTGAGTTAGATAACACACAAACTGATAGTAGCTATGCAGTGATAGCAGTGGGCTAGAGAAGGCATGTCACCCTGCCATCTGTCCAATATGCACGTAAATGCAGACAGTGCACCTCTACTATGTTCCCCAATGGACACTTGCACCACCTGACCACCACACACCCATGTAGACATACAGCCATGCATGTCAGAACTGGCACCCTGTGTGTTCGTGTGTGTGTGTGTGTGTGTGTGTGTGTGTGTGTGTGTGTGTGTGTGTGTGTGTGTGTGTGTGTGTGTGTGTGTGTTGTATGGTGCGTATGTTCACATCCACACTCACTACAGCCCCCCAGGGCATACTGAAGCATGCTGACATCTCCTCATTCTCTTTGCCCATACGGCCTCCGTATGACCCGTGTGGTGCATGTGATAGCTGCACATTGATGCATTGTGGCAATCTCACTAGTGATGAGTTGCACTCCTGGCCCTACCAAGTGTATCAATGTGTGTGCGTCCCTGTGTGAGTGTGCCTGTTTTGACGCTGGCACCTGTTCATGCAGACAGGCACATGTATGACACCTACCATATATCTACCGTATCCCTGTTGCAGATGTCACTCACCCTTACATATATATGTTCTGAGTGCTCCACATTAGAAAACCCATGTGGTGTATCCAATAACTGCATTGAACTGTGATAGCACTACATAGTTGTCAGGGGTTTGATACTCTGTACTGGTAGATGTGTGACACAAACATGCTTCAGTTTTACACTCCCACCCCTCCCTGACATGTATTTGCTTCTGTCTGCCTCCCCCACTCCCTCTCTGGTGGAGACCCACACCTGCCTTGCTTAGGCAGCAGCATGTGTATTTTACAGAAGCTCATGATCAGCTGATGGCCTCTGCATGAATTGCAGCCCTCTCCTAGCTGATTGCATGTGGAACAGCTGTGGTAACAATCCCATAGCCAATTGCATGGAAACACACTCCAAAACCTAGGAACATCATGGTGGTTTTGGGCCTTTTCAGTCACTGTTAGCAGGAACTAGATCTGTTGTTTGGCAAACAGCATCTCAGATGGATTGGGGATTTACCTCTAACAACATACACTGTGGAAAGAGGGCAACAAACAGGAGGGGGATGTGCCTGACCTCACTGCAGACTGTAAGTACTGCTATACTGCATTTGGAGTAATGTTGGTTTAGCAATGTTTGTCTGGATATGCATCATACATGTAGTAATACCTGCCATGTCAGTTTCATGTATATGAGGAATCACCATCTGCAGGGTCATCTGCAGACTGGCAGTGTTGTCCCTTTGGTGTCATGTGTTAGCCACAGTGCATCTCACTGTGGAATGCAGAAGGTAGTATGAGGATTGCAGTCTGTTGATGGTGAAGGCTGTGACAGTTACTGACTTCATATCCCTCATAGGACATATGTTGCAACAAACACTGTTACAATGAAAAATATACAAGGTTATCACAGCAACATGTCTATACTGGCCCTGTGTATGTGCTGTTAGCTACATCACTGTCAACCTTTGTACATATGGCGTGCATGAAGTGGTGCATATGTGATGTACACCATAAATAGTGTCATCATATCTGATAACAAGCCAGTGACATATCAGATTGCTATACATGTCATGTACAGTAGGGGTTATATTTCATGACATAAGCTGGACATTCTGTGGATGTTTGTACAGTACTGAGGTCTGTGTAGTGATAGTAAATGTCGGCAGTGTGTGTATTGTTAATATGTACTTTAGCCTGTGTACAGACTGTGGTAGATGTCACTGTTCTAGCTCCTCTTCTATCAGATGTTACATGCTGCCCCACTGTATGGTACCGTTTTGCCGTACATGTTTGTAGGGCCATACACACACATGCGCCATACCACAGACAGCCATCAGACCAAACTGTGTAGCAGCCCAGTATATGTAGGGACATTCTGTGAGTGGCACATATGAGGAAGGTGTAGAATAGATAGTCCATATACTGTAATATTATGCTAGCTTATCATATGTGGCTGTGGCTGTGTTCACATTGATTGGGGTTATGCACTGTAACACAGGTTTATCTTACCCTGAGCTGTGACATGGCTGTTGAGCCTGCTATATATGCAGGTACATGTGCATTCCCCCATACGAGATGTAGGCCAGTGTTGAGCCAGTCTGCCTGTAGCCTGCACAGTGCATTGTTACATGCTTAGCAGCTTAGTGTACTTAACCAGTGGGATGTCATGTGCAGATACTTGCCAAATGTACTGCTGATGGGCCTCCCTTAACGTCATGTATATCAGACAGAGCAGTGGAATGCTGTAAAGATGTATATCAATATCTAGTGGGTGGTATGTGTCCATGGCACCCCTGTACCAGCAGTCATTATGTGTCAGGCCAGATAGGAGTGTGTGAATCCAACACCTATGGTGCCAAATGTATACCAGATGTTATGTGTTATACCCATCTACATGGCTGCCTACATCCATATTATCCGGCCTGGTACACATGTGGTGCACTAAGAGAATATGTGTATACCTCTGGAATGTACAGGGTGTGTCCGAAGTTCCATATATAGTGGCCACTATCTCTGCTGCACTCCACAGGGGCATTATATGCTAGCAGCGGTACTTTTCAATGATTTTCTTAGGATGTCTGTCAGTAGCCAGTGGCACACATAATATAAGCAGATTTCAGCATCCACACACACCATTGGGGTACGGCTACACACCATGTCCAGGACATATGGTGGAACTATATATACATATACCTATCCAGATAGCCATATATATATATATATATATATATATATATATATATATATATATATATATATATGGGTCTACTTCTATTCGCTGACATCCCATTTCACTGAAACCCATTTCGCTGACAACTCATTTCATAGACAAACTTTCAAGGTGGGGGGGCTGTGCCCCCCACACCCCCCCCAACTATATATTACAACTCCACAGTCGCACAACAGTGGGGAGGGGGGCAAATCCCAGGTTTTTGCCCTGATTACTTTTGTCTATGAAATGGGGCTGTCAGCGAAATAGGTTTCAGTGAAATGGGATGTCAGCGAATAGAAGTAGACCCATATATATATATATGTAATATATATATATATATATATATATATATATATATATATATGTAATATATATATATATATATATATATATATATATATATATATATATATATAAAATGA
>NC_056743.1:1489207977-1489257977 GCF_019279795.1 Protopterus annectens | reverse complement strand
ATAGCGCCACTTGGCCCTCAAGCTGGCATAGCCACTCTCGATACTCCAGATCGAGCTCCCTACGCACCACGGCCCAGACCTGTTGATGGATGACAGGTTCCCCTCCGTGCCCACTCAGAGGGGGGGTGAGCCCCATCCCCTGCAGTGGTTCCTCCCGAAGGTGGTGCAGGGCCCACAGAGGAGGAGATCCAAGGCTGGGCCCCAGATGTGCTGGTGACTGGTGCCATGTCCAGCTGAGGTGGGACAGGTGGGTCTGCTGGGACAGGCCTTCCCATACAAGCTGTGTTGCCGCAGGTTTATGGCAGATATGGGTTAGAAAGAGTCAACAACAATCAGGGTTAGTTATAACAGCATGAATAGGTATTCCCATTACCTGACACACCAGATTTAACACAATTACAGAGCAAGCAGAACACATGCATATATGGAACAACAGTGGCCATTACAGGAGCATGCGGGTTTCATTGATTGCAACAGGCCACCAGTATGGGTGTATTTTAACATGGCACATGCATAGAAACAAATGTGAGTATTTATAAACCATTAAGACATATGTCCCAAAAAAAGTTTGGAGTGCACACATACCATTTGAGGAGTGCCATTGGGTTATTATGCACATATGGTAGGGGTGAGAGAGATGGTTCAATTAACAACTAATATATCCTTGTAGTTTTCACAGCATGTATTATTATACTACACAATAGCCTTATATTGTACACTGGTATGTTTATAGATTATTATATACGTGGCCTGTGTCTTACATACAGGCGTGACAGGCTGCAGGTGTTAATGCAACATATGTTGAGAATTGCTGTCATACACTTTGGGTGAGGTGCTAGACTGACAGGATTGTTTTAATATACATTCTCTGACTATGTACATGTTTGACTATCAGTTATATGTCATTGACAGCTGCCTACATTTCTTGGATCATCACACTGAATTTTCAGTAGAACAGGATACCAAGCTGGTGATATGGGCCATTTATCAGGACATGCTGGACAGATTGGAACAGTTGTGGGGTATAAATATGCATGCAACCTACAATTTGAGCATTCAAGCAAATTCTGTACAGTTGGGTGTAATAATGCATACAGCTTTCTAGCTGAACATTGTATCACAGTCTCTACATTTGTGGGGGTATGATTATGCATACAATTTAGTAGCACTCCCAGGAGTTGAACCCCTACTGTGTGTGACAAAAAAGTATTGCTAACATCACAGTACACTGTCCTATCAGGGAATTGATGTAAAGCTTCTGACTGTTTTCTGTCTAAGTCTCCCTAACTAGTACGATATGACTGACCTCTTGGCACTTACAACATTGTTATGCAGGACATCATACCCATTTTATCTGCATACCATGGTGTGGGTGACACTGCTTAAGATACAGCAGTACTATTTATAGTATGGAACAGATCGCAGACATATGAGAGAAGAGTAAACAGAAGCACTCCAGGGGTTATACCTTTATTCACAGACTATTAACACATTTATTTCTACTGGTACAACTCTTTCTTATGCTCTTATATTCTTTGTTATGACAGTACATGCAGACTAATTACTAACCTGCCTCGCGACACAGCCTAGCATCATGGGCTTGCTGGTTCGCAGCCCATTCATCTGCAGCTGTCAGAGAAATGCATTGATATTTATCCATACCTGTCCATAGTATACACAAGCTAGGCAATTATTTACTACTTAGTAGAATGTGTACTTATTCAGTACTAGGGCATTGGCCATCTGCCGAGACTCCTGGATCCACTGTTCCAGGACACCCCCCCCACCACTTCAGGTCAGCATGGTGGTGCCTGACCTGCTCACCAATCTGGGGGATACCTGTGGCACTGGTGCGGTCACGGGTGAGACTGTCCCAAGCCCCCATTTTGTACTGTGAGCCCTGGTACTGGCCCTGCAACAGTCTCTGATCATGGTGTTTTTCCAGGAGCCATACCATAAATTTTGAGTCCTGGATGCCCCAGCACTGCGCTCTGAATCGAGTGCCTTCACCCACACCAGACATTCTGCCTGCAGTAGGAAGTTGCAACCAGTTATGAGATGTATTCCCACCTGTGGAGTTTAAATACGGCCATTTTCCCACACTTTGCTGTGATCGGCCAGTTTTGAAAAGGCTAAGCTATGGGCACACCTGCTTACATAAGGTTGGCACTGTTTAAAGAGGTATACCACTAGGCAGATTGAATTGGCTCCCCTACACATT
Source organism: Protopterus annectens (assembly GCF_019279795.1). NCBI lineage: Eukaryota > Metazoa > Chordata > Ceratodontiformes > Protopteridae > Protopterus > Protopterus annectens. The sequence goes on along the minus strand of NC_056743.1, from coordinate 1,489,255,756 downwards.
GCTTATACTTACTAACATGAGCTGTGCTGTGGTTAGCATTGCTTCATAGTTGATTATCACTATATTTGCCATTTGGCAATGATTTATTCTTCATTACAGGTTATATATGTGTTTGTTATCCGTGATTCATGTGTACTTACACTGTATGGGGACCTGGGGACTTCTACATTTTATTGCAATAACACGTCAAATCTATGCTTACTGCAGTACTCCAGTTCACATATTTATGTTATGTAGCAGGTTATACCACTTCACACTGTACATAGATTCAGTTCACATGTTTGGTTTGATTTTCCTGTGGTGAGGATTAGTTTGCTGATACCTCATTCATATGTATTGCTATGATGGCTTAGTGGTTAACTACTGTGGCTATAGTGTACAGGGTCCTGAGTTTGAACCCTATAGAGGCAGTTTATTTTGTTGCTGGGCAGAACATGGGGCATTGGATCCAGAGTGATTAAGGCACTTTAAAGCAGTTGTAAGCAGGTTTCTGCAGGTTTGCATGACGGTAACAGTTACAGTTTCTCACACTCATTTCCCTTCTACTTTGCTTAATCTATGTAGGCAATGCTTACCCTCACGCAAATGCACTTAAACACGTTTACTACTGCTTATTTGTGCTTATACCTGCTTACTAGTGCCTTATTCATTATGACACTGACACTTCACATGTGCATTTAATGCAGTACTCCAGTTCACATTTAAATGGTGTTATGTAGGTTATACAGCAATAAGTTGTTAAAATATGTTCATATACAGATTTCACATGGAAAATGATATGTGCTGTATTGGGATTCGAACCGGGAATGCCTGTTCATTAGGCAGATGCTTTAACCACTACACTATTGCTGTGCTACTTCATTTGCATATATATTCCTTGTTATCCTCTTCAGCCTTTTCAGCTACTTTAACCGTAGCTAAGCGATGGGCATACCTGTGCATCTATGGTGAGCTGTACTCGGGGTTTTAAAAAAATAAATAAAAGGGTTTCTGCATTTTATTTAAATGTACTGTTTCTGTTGAACACATGGGGACTGTTGGTGGGGATGTGCGGACATCTATAAGTGGTCTCGCTCATTTATTTACGCATTCCTCTGTTCTACTTTGCAGAGGAGTGTTTATTCTGAGAGCTCTACTCTCAGACACGCCCCCTGCACTTGTCCACACTCCGTGTAGCATTAGGAGTTCAGACAGCGTGCCTTCATTAATATGCATGGCGTGCTGCCGTCCTCCTCTTAAACTGCTGCTTCCGTGCAGGACTAGATTAGACCTGCATGGAAGATTAGTAAATCCGGGGTATGTTTTGTAAAGTGTTTTATACTGTAATCTGCTTGAAGCTAGTATTTACTAAATGTTTAATGTGAATTATTATCTTGGAGCTTTTCTCCCCAGGCCTCCGCTGAAAATGGACATGTATCCAGTCGGACTATCCTGGTCAACAAATGTAAAATAAAATAAAATAAAATAAATAAATAAATGAAGGGAAGACAGTTACAATAGAATGTTTCTCTGAGGCGATTTCCTTAATAGATTTTAGAAGACAGTAGAAAGAGTAGTCAAGGAAGATTAGAGAGAGCTAGTGAGAAGAGTGAGTTAAGGGCAGAAAGTAGATTAAGGTATGAGAAGTAGGGGATGTTAAGGAGGGAGAGTGCAGTGGCAGGACCAGTGGCTTTTAAAGTGCTCTTTGGTGGCTGTCTTAAATTGTATAGGATGTGTAAGGGTCCTGATTTCTAGTGGGTGCCTTTTCCAAGCAATAGTGGGGTGATAGCTGTACATGTTGCGTACAACTTTAGACTTGGGTTTGTAGATTTGTAGTAGGTATTGGTTAGAGCTTTGGAGAGGTCTGGAGGGAGAATAATGGGAGATGAGAGGGGATAGTGCTGGGCAGTATGAAGGCTGGTATAGGATACAATGGATGATCTGGAGCTGAGAGAGAAGCTGGTGGGGTAATGCAAGCCAGTTTAGGTGTTTTAGAGAGAGACAGTGATGGGATCTGAAGGTTTGTTGGGCAGAAAATCTAGCAACCTTGTTGTAGGTAGATTCAAGTTTGGTCAGGAGTGCTCAGGTAAGATTTGTGAGAATTTGAGAATTGCACATTAAACTGGGTAGAACATAGGTAAGAGAGAGTAATCTTGGCTTCAGAGGTAAGGGATTTCTTGTTACGGTAAAGGATCCCTAGTTCTGAATGAGTCTTTTTGATACAGTTATTAACATGCAAGTCAAGTTTAAGCTGATCATCGATGGTTATGGCTAAGAGCTCAGTGCTGGATTCTACCTGAATGGGAGTGTTATTAAGGGACTGTATGGAGAAGGATTGTTTAATATTGTTGAACTTTTTAGGTAGGGAGAGTAACAGCTTTGTTTTTTAGGTTTAAGGATGAGCTGGTTGTTGGAGAGCAATGTTTCAACTAAGTTAAAAGATGCCTGAGTAGCTGAGAAGAGCTTAGAGGGAGAGTTGGTTATGGTGATGACTGTAGAGTCATTTGCGTATTGCACTAAAGATGACTGAGGACAGCAGGTATAGATCTGATTACTCAAGATATTAAAAAGTAAAGACCCTAGAATAGGCCCTTGAGGTACACCCATTTTGACAGGGAGAGGAGGGGAGAGTGCAGAGTGCCATCTTACTGAGATCTATCATTGAGGTATCTGGAGAACCATGCAACAGTGTCAGAGGAGAAGTTGAGGTTATGCAGTTTGTGCAGCAGAAGAGTGTGAGACAGTGTTGAAAGCTTTTGAGAGGTCTAAGAATAGGCAAGGAATACGTTTATGGTCATCCATGGCTATAGCGACAGTGTTGAGGAAGAATACTAGAGCTGTAGTGGTGCTGTGTTGCGGTCTGAAGCCATATTGAGCGGGTGTAAGAAGATTTTGTATTAGATACTGCATAACTTGTTTATGAATACATTTTTTAGTACTTCAGAGAGAGAGGAGAGGATAGCGATAGGTCTAAAGTTGGAGATATCAGAGGAGTTACCTCCTTTGTTTATAGGTAGAGTGTAGCATTGTTTCCAGATAGAAGGGACTTTAGATTCAGGGATAGAGTGATTGATTAGGATAGATACAGGGAGAGCAAGAGAGTCAGCTGCTAGTAGAAGAAAAGTGGAAGGAATATTGTTAGCTCATGCTGAGCATGGTTTTAATTTAGAGAGTAGAGTTTTGATGTAGCTAGTAGGTACATGTCTGAGGGAAAAGGTTTTTGAGGAGACAGTATTAGGATTAGGTTCAGAAAAGTTGGAGATGTTAGTAGTAGATGAGTTTTGGTTAGGGTTCAGTAGCTTAGATATTGAATCGATAAAATAGGTATTGAAGATAGTGGCAGTTTATTCAGATGTCTTGTCTGGACATGGATTGGGGAAGCTAAGATTACTGGAATGTAATATTTGGTTAATAGAGTTCCAGAATTTTTTAGGATTAGATTTTTTTTTACCTTGATACCACTTCTCCCCTTGAAGTAGGCCTGTCTGTGTGGTAACTTCACAAAAACTTTGCTAAGTTGTAGCCCCTTCAAAAATATCTTTCCACCATCTTAGGAACATTATGAACTTCAGCCAATTATCCTGGAACTCATTTAGTAGAATATGATTAGCTTGAGTAGGATTTGAAACAATGTTCTTCTGTTTATCCCTAATATGTGCAGTAAAGATATATCTACATATTTGCTTAACTTCATTTTCTAAACAAACAGGTCATCTAATGGTTTTTCCCAGTAAAAATTAGAGTATATTTCCTATTTACTGTGCATTAACTGTATCATTTTATTTTTTTTTAGTCTCCTTTCTATTAAAGATAATTTTCTCTTTGCCCATGTGCTTTGCATATTTTCCTGGTTCACATAAAGAGGTTTGTCTATCCTTCATCACCTGTTCTGTTGTGCAGAGCCTTTCCATATATCTTGTATGACCTTTCTCTTAACTTAAATGTAGAAATTTCCAGTAGCCACCTACTGATACTCTCTTATTTTGCTTCTCTGCCCACAACTTCTGTAACCATAGAGTTAACATTCCTTTTGTTTTTCAAAGTGAGAGAGTTCTCAATCTTCTCTGCTTAAACATATGCATGGCTATTGCTTCATTGGCTAACAGTGTTACCATGCTACAAACTTTGAGGAGGTTGGTTCATTGGCTGCTTCTACTTCATCTCCTACCAGATTCATAGAAAGTACCAAACGTCTTATTGGCAAGCAAACAAGCAAAGCCAAAATGATTTGACAGAGCTGTAGCAAGGGCTGGGTGAGAGTGACAGCTACCCAGACACAAGCAGTTAGTGAGTGTGTGTTTGGCATTTTTTTTATGTACTGATCAGCTCCTGATTTCTCCCTTCAGTAATGTTGCATTCAGGTTAAAAGTATTGCAGCACCTGTGACGATTGGGAAGAGATGGGCGAAGGCTGCCAGCCTAGGCAAATAGAATTTGATATATAATTCTATCATTTGTATAAATAAATGTAAAATACAGGTGTGTGTTTTTAAATGAAAGAAAAACACTGTAAAATGTGAACTTCAAGATTGCTACAACATTGCCCCCTTGCTATAAAGAAAAACTAAGTCAAGCCTATCAAATGTGTCTTTTGAAACTTAAATGATTTTATGACATTCTTTGATTTTTAAAGTTGGTTCCGGCCAGGCTGGCTGAAGACATTCTGTCTATTGTGTTAAATAAGGACTAATTGCTACAGTGTATATGTGAAATGCCTTTTAGTGTTGTATTCTCCTGTGCAGGTGTTAGCTTGCTAAATAATGCAGTTTCTATTAGCCTGGGAACTCAGAGCAGGTGTCAAGATGATGCAATATGAATACTGGGAAAAACTAAAGTGTCATCATGATGTAATCTGGGGAGGACCCAGAGACATGTTTGTTAGTGATGCTTTATAAACTATGTCTCAGAGAGAGACAGAGAGCATTTTGATCTTGATATCCAACTAACCAGCACTTTGCTTATGCTCAAATGTAAGTTTCTAGCACTGTGATTTCTTGTAGGAATAGTTAAAGCTAGTAAAGATTAATTAGGCATTTTTCTTTGAAATCAGACCTGACCTACTGTATTATTTTAAGTTTCTGTGTGATATGTAAACTCTTAGATATCTCTGTGGTGTAGTAGTTTTGTCTTTTGTTTTAATTATTTATTATTAAATATTTTTAAAACCTTCTACCTGTGGCTGCTTTGTGTAGAGATAAGCTCTAGAATACATTGCATATTTATAGAGATTATTGTAATAGGCCAATCTAAAGTAAGCCTTGACTGTTAGTCATACTACCATTGGATAATAATATTGCATAGTAATAATTGGACACCCTTTTAAAGGCCTTTTAGTAGCTGATATTATTAACTGGGTGGTGGCAGTAATTACTACTGTATAGTCTGGGTAAAGGGGCACAGCTGGAGAATCTGTGTCAGCTTTTTCCAGGAGTGTCTGTGAAGTTGTATAAATACTTATCTCAAAGTGTGTGTGTGTTGTGTCATCTACTTGGCAGGGACACAATGCACTGGTTGGACAGAGAGGGTACTGGAGGTTTTAGCTTGCCCAGTTAGGCTGAGACCTGGACCCTATAGCTGTGCAAGTGGGGAGTCTTATTGGGGACCTGGTGAGCAAGGGAACAACCAGCCCCCAGACTGACTGTGATCTCTGTATGCACTTAAGGGAAATTGTACTTTACTATTTGTATTAGTTATCTTTTTCCCTTGGTGTTGGTGGTTAGGATTGAGGCTCCTTGATTGCTGGGCCAGGGCATGGTTGTCACAGCACCCAAAAGTGATTATCACAAGCATGGCAGCTTAAATTACAAGGAACTTCAGGGTGCGTTATGAACTGTGGAAAGGAGTTCCTTAACAATGTGTTAAATTTCATACCTACAATATCAAAACTGAAACTGTAGTAAGCAGCTTTACTAAATTATAGGAATGAGCTCCAGGCAGCAGTTTATTAGTGACAAAAGTGTATAGCCACTGAGAAAATAATGACAAAATGTTTTCTTTTTTTTTGGTCATCAGCTTCATTTGAGGTCTTTAAATGTCTGTTTGTGCCACTGTGTACAAGTTCAGTTATTTTACTTCACAATAACCTAAATGTTCACATCTGTGGATGCCTTTGGTATATTTCCGCTGTACACTTTCCAGTTTACTTATGTTTATTTTCTTATAAAGTTTCTATATTGTTATTCAATATTCAAGGCTGGGTGTAATGTAACTAACAAGCAATGATTTGATAATTTTTTGACTTGCCAGACTTTATATTTTATATACAACCTATAGTTGTAACCTATATAACTATAGTTAACCAGTTGGTTGATATGATTAGAAAAACTCAAAGCTGGATCCACCCATATGCCCAGGTCCTTAAAGAAATCTACAGTTTCAATCACTTTGTACTATATTAAATACTTACCTTTTAATATGTCTCCCAAATCTCATGTGCTTCATTTTTGTGTATTTATTAGCATACTATTCTCCTGTGCCCAAATAGTAAACCTAGTCAAGGTCATTTACTGACATGACTTATCTGTGACACATGTAATAGATTTACCCATTTTCCTGTCATCTGCACACAGACTGTGGAACACCTCAGATGAAAGAGATATATCAGAAAAAATGAAACCTAAACAAGTAAGGGCCTAAGACAGAGCCCTGTTGGAGACCCTGACTGTAAGCTAAAATTTCACCTGTTTAGTTGTATGATAATTGACATTTCCTATTTGTAAGCCATTCAACTATCTGTCTTATCAAGAATATATCAATACCTACTTGTTTTAATGAATTGATGTTATTTGCCTGACCCTATCAAATGTTGAAGTTAAGTCTATATAAATTACATCATAGCACATCTTTTGATATATAGTTGTTATTATATTTTTATAGAATATTGTGCTACAGTTGGTTATAGATCTGTTTTAAGATACACATGCTGATATATGGTCCAAACCTTTTTAATTTTATCAATAATTTATCCAATTTTTTCCACATCATGAAAGTAAGCTTATGGGTCTGTATGACTCTGGGTTTGCCATATTATCCTTTACTTTAAAGATTAGTTTAACAAGTGCATGCCTGCAGTCTTGAGGAATCTCACCATACTTAAATGACCAAGTGAATAACAGACATAATGGTAAGGTAGGTTCATTCCAGAGTGTTCTCAGGTCATCTTTACTCTGTTTCATCTCTGGGATTTGTTTGGGTTGACCTTACACGTTAGTTTCTGTATAATCTAAATTAATTTTAGTATCTCAGGTTACCTGGACATTCCTAGGTTTATCACTCCCACTGTGGAGCCAAACTGCTTTGCATAAAATGGTATAACTATATCTATAATCTAATGCATTTGAGAATAAATTTTGGCATCTGCACACAATTTATCAATTTGTATGTCAATTTCTATTTATTTACTACTGCCACACCTTATTTATCTATAAACATGGTTTCCTGTTATACTCAATATCTTTATATACATTTTATTCACACTTTCTTATATTGCCTCGTCTATCCAACTTGTTTATTTTAGTTTTCAAAATTAAATTTTGACCTCTTTTTCATTTCACATAGCTATATCTGTATATATAAATATATCTATATTTGTGTGTGTGTGTGTGTGTGTGTGTGTGTGTGTGTGTGTGTGTGTATGTGTGTATACATATATATATATATATAAATATATATATATATATATATATATATATATAAATATATATATATATAAAATATATATGGCTTTCAATTTAATCACATATTTTGTTCTTATGGAAATATGTCCTCAACATTGAGTGCCTAGATCATTTATTTGATTTTTTTCATTCAAGCAATTTCTCTATCAAAACTTGTCACATTACTTCTACAGTTTTTCCACTGAATGCACAACCCCAATTAGAATTAAATAGTCATTAGTTTGCTTTCATATAATCCATTATTAATTTTATTTGCATTGGTTTAGATTTCAGTTTGGCAAAATTATCTAGCGGCAATTTAACCTTTATAACTCCTCAGTCTAACTTAGCATGAAGTAACAGTCCTTTCCTTGGGAACACAAACAATGGGGGGAATTTAATAAAGCCTACACTTTTTTTTATTTTCCATGTAGGCACCGTGCCGAGCTGCTTACATGGACGCAAACATTTTTAGATTCAGTAAGTGCTGCTAAGCGGTGCACGCACACACACACACACACACACACACACACACACACACACACGCGCCAACACAGAAACTTCTATGGCATGCAAATCGCCTCATAAGCAGGTGAATCCCATGTAGGCACCATGCCGAGCTGGTAGTTTTGACTCTGCTCTTCAGTTAGTCCCACCCACCCTCCCTGTTTTTCTTTTGGTGTTAATCTTAGTGGCCTTGAAACTGCCCGCCCCTCTTGTAAATTTGTGCTTGGATACTCCTTCTGGGCCCATCTCATTTGCTCACTCAACTGAGTGCAGTGAGATCATATTCTGATTTCAGGCACTCCTACTGTGTACAAAGAGAGCATCTGGGAAACAGAAAAAAAAATTTAAGCTTGTTTCCTGCCTTTTCTGTTAAGTGGTATAGACTATTTGTAGGCTTCTGAGCCCCCAAGCCCTTCTGTGTTGGAGGGAAGCCTTCTAGCTTAGCTTTTTTTTTCTTATAGCTAGCCAGTTTTCTAGTTTCAGCACTCAAATCTGTTTCTTTGATCTCAGCACTTGTTCAGAAAAAAAAAAAAATTCATCTGCTTTTACTGTACTTGTGTTTCTACCTACTTTATTTTACTTTTGCATCATCTTAAAAGTACTCAATTGTATTTATTACTGCTTGGTGTAACTCATTCTAAGCCTTTTGGTTTAAACACTTGGGCTTCGGACCAGTTGTTTTGCACTGAGAGGGTTTGTGGTCTGCACTGTAGTGGCAGAACAGGTAGCTTACATCCTTCTAGGTTGGGAACTGCTGATTGAGGGCTCAGTGTCTGTTATTCTAAAAGTGTATTAATTCTAGTTTAAGCACTTGGGCTTTCAGGCCAGTTATTTTACATTAAGATGGTTCGTGGTCTGCCCTCTTGTGGGAGGATAGGCTGGACTCTGCCCTTCTGAGCTGGGAATTTCTGGTTAAAGGCTTATAGTGCATGCATATCTGAACTGCTTCTTACTGAAGTTGGTGCACCTTGTTTGCTGTGGCATAGACTGGATTCGGGCCTGCTGGATCTAGCTTTGTTTGTGTAACTTGAGCACTAATCCAGGCATTCTCTAAAGTATTCAATTGTATTTATTACTGCTTGGTAGTAACTTGATTAAAGTGTAGCTATCATTCTAAGTCTTTTGGATTAAGCACTTGGGCTTCATACGAGTTGTTTTACATTAGGAAGGTTTGTGGCATGCACTGTGGTGGCAGGACAGGTAGCTTTCATCCTTCTAAGTTGGGAACTGCTGATTGAGAGCCCAGTGTCTGTTATTCTTAAAGTGTATTAGTTCTGGTTTAAGCACTTGGGCTTCAGGCCAGTTATTTTGCATTAAGAAGGTTTGTGGTCTGCACTCTTGTGGGAGAAGAGGCTGGACTCTGCCCTTCTGAGCTGGGAATTTCTGGTTAAAGGTTTATAGTGCCTGAATATTTGAACTGTATCTTACTGAAATTGGTACACCTTGTTTGCTGTAGCATAGACTAGATCCAGGCCTGCTGAATCTAGCTTTGTTTATATGCTTGTTGTTTGTTTGCTTGTTATTTCCCTGGAACGTTAATTCCACCTAATACGTGGCTTTTCAGTGCTTCTGTGGATCACTAGTGATATCTGCATTGCTTACTGTACTTATTTCCTTGTTTCACTTGAAAGAAAGTTACTGTTTGTCATTTTTAAGTTACCTGTAACACATTGCACTTAAGTTACCTGGCACTTGCTCACTAAAGCAATTATATAAGTCAGCACTAAAAATTAAAAGCACTACACCCTCACTCCCCACTGGCCCTTGTTTTCAATTATTAAGGAATTCCCAATAATATTCTAGCATGTCCAAAGGTCAGTTGTCAATCTCCTCTCCGGTCCAGCTGGTGAATCTGGGAATCTTGAGGCAATGTTACAACTGCCTCGTACACAGACAACCCGCTCCTCCTCCCAACAAATTCCAACACATGTGAGAGATGCAACCATATAGCCAAACTGGAGGCTAAGCTCTCTCAACTCAGTACTGGCATAACCAGTCAGGAGGAGAAGGAAACCACACTCACTACAATTCCAGTCTCACATAGACCTACCACGACAGCAAACCAAACACATAATCACACAAAAACATACTCTGAGGCTCTAAATAAAGATCTGCCTAAGCAGCAGAGACCTCCAAAGCAGACACCCAAGCAACCGCTACCCCAAAACAAAACAGGTGAAACACATATCTCACAAAGCCAGTGTGCCGAACAGTCACAGCCCTTAAGACTAAACAACACACCTGATACACTTGTAATAGGTGACTCTATCGTCAGGCACACTGACGTCCCGCTCACCAGGCTGAACAAGGAGAGGGTCATGGTGAGCAGCCTGTCAGGCGCTAGGATCCGCCACATAACACAAGCACTCAGGTCACTCCAAGGCAAGTACAAATATGACTCAGTCATTGTCCATGCTGGTGTGAATGACCTGAGATGTACCTCCCTGGACTACATAAAAAGAGACATAAAGGAGCTCTCTGAGCATGTAGCCCAGGCCGGTATGACCCTGACCTTGAGTAGCATCTTACCCTCACCAAGAATGATGCCACAATATGAAGACAAGATGATCAATTTCAACAATTGGCTTAAGTACTGCTGTCATTTAAAGGGGATCCAATGCCTGTCAGCTTGGGATGATATGCTCGACAAGCCACGTTGCTTCGCTAGGGACGGCTTGCACCTGTCACTCCTCGGCTTTCAGATATTGGCAAAGGCTCTTGCTACCCCCATAGTGCCTTTTTTAGGCAAGGCTCAAAAGACAAACTGACCTCCATAGGTATCACAAGGGATAAGAAACTAAGAGTAGTGCTACTCAACACCAGAAGTCTAAACCTCCAGATGCACGCACTCAAAACTCTCCTTAGCATGGAGAACATCGAAATCTGTGCAGTAACAGAAACCTGGTTCAGGGCTCCTGAGAGCACCCCAGCACTACCAGGTTATACCTCATACCATGCCTTTTGGCCCCAAAACCTGGACCGAACCACAAAAGGAGGGGGAGTATCAATATTCATAAAAGATACCCACACCTCCAGGTTGGTGGCAAAGCAGGAAGCATCAGAAACTATCCATGTGCAACTAACAGTGGGTAAAACTGCCTTCCAGTTTATAGCCTGCTACAGACCACCCTCCCAAACCCAGGAACCCCACTCAGCCTTCCTGAGAACACTGGAAAATATGAAGGTCTCTCCAAACACCATTATATTGGGTGACTTCAACTACCCAAACATAGACTGGGAGCATTACTCTAGCTCTAACACCCTAGCCCAAAGGTTCCTAGAATTTATAAACTCAAATGCTATGGAACAATCTGTTACCACTCCCATAAGAGGGGAAAACATACTGGACCTGATCATCACCAACATGGGGACTCTATGCTCCAGACCAGAAGTATATCCCTCACTGGCAAGATCAGACAATAAACTAATCTCACTGGATATTCACATCCCGACCCCACCCCCTGCCCAGAAAACCACAGTGAAAAACTTCTCTAAAGCAAATTTCACACTCCTCAAAACCGAGGTGGAATCCTTCAAAGCCCCCGGGCATGTGGAAAATACGGCCCAGACCGCAGAATCCTTTATAAACGCATTCTATGAACACCTTCAGGAATGCATGGATCATGCGATCCCAGATAAAACCAAGACCCAATCCTCCAAAGGCAGACGTCCTGTCTGGTGGACTCCAGCCATAAACAAACTATACAATAGAAGGAGGAAGCTACTAAATGATAGAGCAAAATCCCAAAAAGGGAAGGCATCACTGATCAGTATTAGCAAAAACTACGGGCACTCATAAAATTGTCTAAGGCCAGCTTGAGAGAAAAATTGCACAGGACACTAAGGATAATCACAAGGCTTTCTTTAGTTATGTTAGGAACCTGGGTGGTAATTCCCAGATATGCTCAGAATTAGTCCAAAATGACAAAAAATACACTGAACCCACAGACATTGCCAACATCCTAGCTGACAGGTTCAGCGCAAACTTCTCCCACCAAAAAGGCAAATATCTATCCCAGCAGAGTGCTGCCCCCCTGACATCTCAGATGCTCAGGTAAGAGCCACCCTCTCCAAAGCAAAAAAACACAGCATCAATGGGACCAGACAGTATCCTGGGCTGCATCCTACATGAACTCCAAGAAGAGCTAAACCCAAACATAAAACTATTGTTCAATCTCAGCCTTACTACAGGATATGTGCCCAAAGAGTGGCATACAGCAACAGTGGTCCCTCTCCATAAAGGTGGTGCCTCAACGGATCCTGGAAACTATCGCCCCATAAGCCTGACTAGATTGGTCTGCAAAGCTATGGAAAGGATCATCATGGACCTCATAAATAAAGATATTGGGGACCTACAGACACTGGATCCTACCCAGTTCAACTTTGTTAAGGGCAGATCCTGCCTCTTAAACCTGGTGGATTTCTTTGAAACAGTCACCAAGGCCATTGACAAGGGGAAGGTGGTCCACAGAGCCTACCTGGACCTCGCAAAAGCCTTCGATACAATACCCCACTCGGGCATTATAGATAAGCTCACCAGCTTAAATATAAACCCCTATGTCACTAGATGGATTGCAAACTGGCTCAAGGACAGAACCCACATGGTTAGAATTGCTGGAGCCATGTCAGACTCCAAACCAGTTACAAGTGGTGTCCCACAAGGCTCAGTCCTGGGACTTCTCTTGTTCGGTATATATTTCTCGGAGGTACAGGCCAACACGGAAGGACTGTGGCTGACCAAGTTCGCAGATGACTGCAAACTGGGCACCATAATCGACTCTCCAGCCGACACAAGCATCCTCCAAAAGGGCCTCATAGAAACAGACAACTGGTGCCAGAGCCATGGCCTCAAGCTAAATGCCAAAAAGTGTATAGTCATCCCCTTTGGCAAAACCAAAGTGCCCACAAATTACCACATAGGTGGTAATCCATTAAGTACAGAAGAAGTAATTAGGGACCTGGGGACCCAAGTTGATAGCAATCTCTCATTTGACAATTGGTTAGAAAAACATTTTATATAGCCCACCTAATCATGAAGGGATTCACATCTAGATCAGGGGAGGTCATCGTGCCTCTTTACTCATCCCTCATCAGGCCCATAATTGAGTACAATGCCCCTTTTGGGATGTACCTTACCGACACCTGCAGCAACTGGAAAGACCCCAAAAGTACCTCACCAAGAGGATCAAAGGGCTCAAACAGATGCCATATGCTGCCCGGTTAAAGAAACTCCAGCTCTACTCAGTGGCATACCGCCTGTTCAGAGGCAATCTGTGCCTGACGTATAAAGCCATGTCCAACTCGGAATTAATGGACATGCTGCACCTCAGAAAATCCAAATCCCATCGAGCTACGCGCTCGAGAGACTTGAATCTCAGCACTGAAATAAATAGGACATGCTGGAGGGACAGATTCATAACCCAGAGGCTCCCTTCACTCTGGAATAAAATCCCAGTCCAGGTTAGGCAGAGTCCCTCATTGACTCTCTTCAAGAGGAATCTTGATGAGTGGATGGGAGATCGTAGGTTTACCCCGGGTATCACTTCTGTGTCACTGTTAGACAGAGGCACAGTATACTAATCTCGAAAAAGGGCATAGCAAAATAAATTTAAAATGGGTGGCGAAGGCCAAACACATTCTGGCTAGGCTTATAAATGCCCTAGGGCAGATAGCTTAGTATGACCCTATGAACCTATGGAAATGAGGCAGGTAGCATGATCTAACAAGCAGATAGGCATCTGTTCAGACACTGTGTCAGTGTCCATATTGTATGTGGAAAAATTTCATGTATAGGAGTGTAGACAGACAAAAGGGGTTCTAAAAAATGTAGATATATAGACAGATATCACCTGCAAATGTCATACCATATACACATATAAGTGAAACTATTATCCTGTATGTCAGAAAAATTACATCGTCTGATCCTAAATCCCAAAAAAACTAAAATGCTGTTATTTTCACCAACACGTAGGTCTACCGCTTTCACCTTTACCATAAAATCAAATGATGGCACAATAATCTCCCCTGACCCATCTACAAAACTATTAGGTGTCATCATAGACAGTAATCTCAAATTTGACCTACATGTTAACCAAACTATCAAAACCATCAATAAAAAACTAGGGTCACTTTACAGAATAAAAGCCTTCTTAACCCCTCCAGCTAAAATTGCCATAGCTCACTCTCACCTTCTTTCAACCCTTCTGTATGCATCCCCTCTAGTCTCGAATTTAAACAAGACTGTCCTTAACAAACTCTCAATTTGCTACAACCACATTGCCAGGTTTGCCACTGGGCTGCCTTTTAGGACACATCATTGCATCAATTTAAATCAGCTTGGTTGGCTTGAACTACCTAGCCTAATCCAGTATAACCAACTGATTATGGCCTATAAAATCCTCTGTAATCCGGACAATATTCCTGCACTTAAAAATATTATCACCCCCTATAACAATCCTAGACCGCTTCGATCCTCTAACAAACTACTAATTCAGACTAGCAAAATTAATAACACAGCCGGTGATTCTCTTTGCGAACTCTGTAAGTAGATCCTGGAACTCTCTTCCAGCTGATATTACCTTACTTTCCACCTTAGGTCAATTTAAAACTAGACTCAAACAACATTTGTCACTTACTGGCTATGTCAATGTATCAAGCCTGGCTAACTCGAATGTGTAAAAATCTGTTAACCAGTTTACTGTGTAATTTAATTTAATCCTGACTTGTGGTCAGGACTAACTTTAACCTGTGGAACTTGTTTAACTTGCTTACTTATGTAATCTCTGTAAATAATCTGTTTGTAATATGTAATGCTGATATTATGTAATGCTGTATCTGCTTACCCTTGGAGCTTTTCTCCCCGGGCCTCCGCTGAAAATGGATATGCATCCAGTCGGACTATCCCGGTCAACAAATGTAAAATAAAATAAAAAATAAAGTTAACTTTTTTTTTTTAATAATCTCAGCATGTTTGCACTGCACACCTCAAAGTGCAAACATGCTATATAGAAAGAAAATTGGAAAATAAAATAATATGTGACAGAAATGTATTACAGGACCTTGAGTGGAGACCCTACAATAGTGCATTGGTGTTATTGCTAACATGGTAGAGGTATGAATTGTGTAGTTTCCAGGCTGTGAGCATGGATTCCTATGCAAATGATGTGGAGTTATGGAATAGCAGAAAAGAGTAATCATGTCTGCATATCTCCTTCATGTAGGCTTAGACCCATGTTGTTGTCTACACAGGATTTAGCTGACATCAAGGGGTGGTGTCAGCTCACTACTAAGCTGATTTTAGCTTAGGTGCACATTTGTGTAGTGTGCTGCCTGGCTGAGCATGTCTTTTCATGGGAGTGTGTCCACTAACTTGTAAGCTCTGTTTAGCTTCAACGTGCATGTTTGCATGGCGTGCCGCCATGCTGAGCATGTCTGAAAACCAAATGTATTCAATTAGTTTTGACCCCTGTTTAAGCTAGAATATGGCCATTAAATGATGTTAATCATATTGTAGGCAGGTGGAATGCATCATAGTTAGCCAATCAAACATTCTGCACCTAAAGCAGAACACTATATAGTATGCATACACCCTACATTCTGATTTTTTAACAATTCTCTGGACCATTGGAGTACAGACTTGGGAATTTTAACTGAGACAATGCTAGGGGTTACTGCAGGTCTGCTACATCTGAATCTGCTAGATGCTGAAGTCAGTGCTACTGCTGCTGCTGCCAATAGGCTTAGACAGAGAAGGAGAAGAGTGTTCAGGACCAGAGTAACCTTCCAGGAGCTACATGAGCTAAAGATTGTAGAGCTCTACAGGTTGGACAGGGACATACTACAAGAACTCACTGAGCTCTGCCACCCTCAGCTCAGACACCCAGCCAACAGAGGGGAACCCATCCATATGGAAGCAAAGGTATATGTAGCCCTTAGGATACTAGCTACAGGTACTTTTGAAAGACCAGCTGGGGACATGATGGGGTCTCACAGGCATCAGCATCCAGGATACTACACCAGTTCCTGGATGCCATGCTACCATATGCCAGTGAGCACATTTGTTTTCTCCTCACCGTTGAGTTGAGGGCCAGCAATATGCAACACTTCTACCATGTAGCACACTACCCTGAATTTCTGGGGTGTCATAGATTGCACTAATGTATACATCAAGGCACTACCAGGTGAGGAGGGTAGAATCTACGTCAACTGCAAGGGGTACCACTCCATCAACTGCCAAGTCATGTGCATTGCCCAGGGGATTATCATGAATGTGTGTGCTGGCAAACCTGGCAGTTATCATGACTCCCATATCTGGCACACATCACAGCTATGCCTGGTGTTTGCTATGGGTGACATTCCACATGGCCATTTACTGGAGAATACTGGCAAAATACTGAAGCCTTGGTTGATGACACACATCAGAAATGCACACATACCCACAGAAGAACACCATAATGAGTCACACGCACAAACTAGGAACAACATAGAGCATGAGTTTGGGTTGCTGAAGTCATGGTTCCAATGCCTCGATATATCTGGTGGAGCCCTGCAGTACTCTCCAGCCACATGTGCTCATAAAATGTTCACAGTATGTGCTATGCTACATAATCTGATCCTGCAGAAATAGCTGTAGCAGGATCAACAAGGAGAAGGGATACACAGCACGCCACCAGTGCCTAGGTCACCACAGCCACAGTCAGAGGAGGACTCTGAGGAGGAACCCCCTCATGATGTCCCTGTAGGCAGTCGTAGGCATGCCCAGTACATCTTGGCTTTGGCTAAGAGACAACACATAGCACATTCACTGACAACCTAGGGTCCTAGGGACTAACACCTTACTCCTGCTCACATACATATATTAAAATTGATGCCAGGCAACCACACAACCTGTTCCTATCCATGTATTGGCTATGTACTGCTTGCATCAGACAGAATCAGCCCTGAACTACAGTTCTGTCAACTTCTGCATTCACAGGGTAAGTCTGTAACCTACACATTACTTGTAAGGATTACTATAATATGGTATTGTATGTATGGAGCTGCTGCTGCATCTGTGGAAGGAAATATAGTGGGCTGTTTGGACAGAAGTAACATCCACATGGGACTGCAGATACACAGTCCACTAGTATTTGTTCCTTCATATTCACTAGGCCTCATGGTTGGAATATTCACTACATCAGGCAAGGGAGATGTTAAACAGTGGGGTCACATGATATTTGGACTACTGTGTATTCCAGCAGAACATGTGATGTTGTTCCCCCACACCCAACACAGCAGTTTTCCCATATAACTGCTTTAACAGTAAGTCATCAATGGTATATAAGCAGTCCAGGCAATCTCACAAGCAGTAATATGGAAATTGATCACACACTGTATGTCTCACTTAATACAGGAATAACAACATACATATATATGCTGTTGAATGTGTGATGAATGACGCCGCTCTGTCTGGCAGCTTGTGTGGCTCAGTGGACTAGGGAAGTTAACATGAGTGATGGTGTTGATGGTTTAAATCTGGAAATATCCACATCTTTTGCATGTGAGGTATTATGTTGATGTTTTTACAGACTGTCAGTCTGTGTGTTGTGTAACATTATGAACCTCTGTCACATATTAATTACATCAGACAGGTGGAGAATGCTATGGACATTTTGAGTGAAGTGCTCTACTACAGAAACAGGGACAGATGTCATTGTCTGTAACACACAAAATCCCTGACTGGAGTACAGGTACGTGTGGGCCGGAGTCAGTTTATAAGTACTGACAGTCCCACTGGGTATGCATATATACTCAGTTAAACAAAGTGCAGTTCTGTTGCCCCTTCATCAAAATGACCTGTTATGTATAGATATGTGTATACATACATAAATGTATACATATCCATCTGTCACTATATCTCTCTCACATACAAAGCATATCTATTAATATGTATACATTTATGTGTGTATATATATATATATATATATATATATATATATATATATATATATATATATATATAAACATATATCTCAGTCTCTCCCCATATATCTACATAACACATAACACATATACATATCATACACACAGACACACAGCTACATTTCTATATACATCCCTGTTATATACATAAATATGTGTGTGGATGTCTGTAATGTCCTACATACCGTAATAATGGTGAGTAAAGCTGCACTATCACACATCTGTAATGCTGCTCAAAGGATTCAAAGTAAGGGATCAACTGTACATAATGCACTTACAAACAGACCCCTGTACCTGCTGGATTTCACCACATACACAGAAACAGGTGAGCAGGTGGTATAATGTATAATGTTGTCTATGCACACATGGGCAGCACACATTGTTCCTGCCCACAGGCTCGCACAGCCAAGGCAAACAGACACATATGGCCATACTGGTAACTGTAGACACATAGCTAAGATGATAGTTATCTCACTGCTAGGATACTAAATGCAGATAACAGTATGAAGCAATATCACTCTGCAGGCCACAAATGATGTTCAACACAAACCTAGTTTGTGTAATCCACAAGTAGTTTGACTGCAATTACATAAAAACATACATCAGCCATGGTGTGTGTGATAAGTACTGTGATTTATAGTGTGTAAGACTAGATAGGTAGGGGTTCTAATCTCACTCAAGGCCACTTGGTGTGGGTGTGTGTGTGTGTGTGTGTGTGTGTGTGTGTGTGTGTGTGTGTGTGTGTGTGTGTGTGTGTGTGTGTGTATCCCCATGCAAAAAAAAAATTCTAAGCTTGTTTCCTGCCTTTTCAGTAAGTAGTGAAGTCCAGATACAGATTTGCTGTATCCAGGACTGTATGTAAGTTTCTGAGTCCCCAAGCCTTTCTGTGTTGGAGGGAAGCCTTCTAGCTTATCAGTGGGAGTGGTAAGCACTAGGTAACTCATCTAAAAAAAAAAACCTTTATGCATCGCCACTTAGCAAGTGTTAAACTATTCCCGGCACCATAAAGTCTGCATTTTTTTCTTTAGAACTGGCCAGTTTTTTTAGTTTTAATAATCAGATCTGTTTTGTTGAGCTCAGCACTTGTCCAGAACTCATTGTAAGCACTAAATAAGCTACAAATTACTACAGCACTCAACTTTCCTCACTTGTCTAGAGGAAAACAGTTTTTAATACTTAATAAATAAGCACCTATCCAGACATGTCTAAGGGTCAGCTCCTGGTGTTTTTTCCTGTCTACCTGATGAATCTGGGCACCTTGGGGCAATGCAGCAATTGCCTCATGTACACAGACAACCCTCTTGTCCTACCACCCAGCACTACAACCTGTGAAAGATGAACTTATATAGCCAAACTGGAAGCAAAGCTCTCTTCACCCAATACTGGACTACACAGCCAAGAGGAGGAGGAAAACAATTTCACCACACCACACTCATCACATAGTCCCTCAAAACGTACACCACCAATACACACACATAGAAACACAAAACACACACCTACATTTGCGGAGTCTCTCAATAAAAATCTGCTCGAGCAACAGGGACCTCCAAAGCAGAAATGCAAGCACCCTCCACCCCCAAAACAACCCAAATAACACATAGCCCACAAATTCAGTGTGCCACTCAACCACAGCCCATAAGGCATAACAACGTACCCAACACTCTAGTCATAGGTGACTCTATAGTCAGGCACACTGATGTTCCATTCACCAGGCTAAACAAGGAGAAAGTTACTGTCAGCTGCCTGTCAGATGCCAGGATCCGGTACATAACACACACACTCAAGTCACTCCACAACAAGTACAAATATGATTCTGTCATTGTCCATGTTGGTGTAAATGACCTGAGATGTACCTCCCTGGACTACATGAAAAGAGACATGGAGGAGCTATCTGAACTTGTAGCCCAGGCAGGTATGACCCTAGCCCTGAGTAGCATCCTGCCATCACCTGGAATGATACCACAGTACAAGGACAAAATGATTGACTTCAACAATTGACTAAGCTTCTGGTGTCATTCTAAGTGGATCCAGAATCTGTCTGCCTGGGATGACATGATTGACAGACCACAATGCTTTGCCAGAGATGGCCTACACCTGTCGCCCTTGGGATTCCAGATACTGGCTAAGGCTCTTGCCAGCCCTATAGTGCCTTGTTTAGGCAAGGTTCAAATGGCAAATTCACTGCCGTAAAAGGTACAAGCAAGCAAAACCTTGAGGGTAATGGTACTCAATGCTAGAAGTCTAAACCTCAAAATGCACTCACTCGAGGCACTCCTTAAAATGGAGAACATTGACATCTGTGCAGTGACAGAGACCTGGTTCAAGGCTCCAGAGAGCATCCCTGCATTACTCGGCTATAATTCACACCACACCTTTCGGCCACCTAACCTGGACCGAAACACTAAAGGTGGAGGCATGTCCATATTCATTAAGGATATCCATGCCTCCATGCTAGTTGCTCAGCATAATTCATCCAAGATTATCCAAGTGCAACTAACTCTGGGCAAGACCGCAATCCAAACTCTAGCTTGCTACAGATCCCCCACCATGCTCCAGGATTCCCACTCCTCATTTCTTGATACACTGGAAAATATTAGGGTACAACCTAATACCCTAAGAATGGGCAATTTCAACTACCCCACCATTAACTGGCAAAGCTATTCATGTACCAACTCTTTTGCTCAGTGTTTTCTGGAATTCATAAATTCCAGTGCCTTGGATCAACTTATCCACACCTTCACCAGGGGCAGCAAAATCCTAGTTCTGTTCATTAAACACATGGGCAACTGGTGTTCCACACCAGAGGTCAATTCCTCGTTGGTCAGATGCGACTACAAGCCAATCACCCTAGACATCCACATCCCGCCCACACTCCCCATCAGGGAAACCACCGTAAAAACTTTCTCCAAAGCCAACTTCACTATTCTTAAGGCAGAAGTGGCAAACTTCATGATACCCATGCAGATGGACAATAGAGGTATGACTGCTGAATCCTACACAAATACACTTTATAAGCACTTACACGAGTGCATGGATCATGCAATCCCTGACAGAACCAAGATGCTATCCTCTAAAAAAGGAAGCCAATCTGGTGGTCCCCTGCCATAAGCAAACTCTACAACAGAAGAAAGAAACTGTTGCATAAAAAGAGTAAAATCCCATGATTGGAGGAACTCCCTGGTCAGCCTCAGTAAGAAGCTGAGATCCCTCATAAAATCCTCCAAAGCTAGTTATGAAAACAAAATCACCACTGATTCAAAAGACAACCACAAAGCATTCTATAACTATGTCAGGAATCTCAATGGCAGCACTCAGATCTGCTCTGAGTTACAACACAATGGGACTAAATATACAGAACCAACTGATATTGCCAACATCCTGGCAGATAGGTTCAGTGCTAACTTTACCCCCTTCTCACCCCCTAAAGGGCCCATCTCTATACCAGAAGAATGCAAAGTTCCTGTAATCATGGCTGCACAGGTAAAAACCACACTCTCCAAAGCCAAGAACACAGCATCCATGGGACCTGACAACATCACAGGCTGTGTTCTACATGAACTAAAGAACGAACTGGCTCCCCACCTAAGTACCATGTTCAATCATAGCCTCACCTCAGGCTTTGTGCCCACTGAATGGCACACAGTGACCATTATCCTACTCCACAAATGAGGAGCCACCACAGACCCTGGGAACAACAACCCCATTAGCCTGATGAGCCTGGTCTACAAGGCTATGGCACGTATCATCATGGAATTTATAAACAATGACGTTGGAAATCTCCAAACTCTGGACTCCACCCAGTTTGGGTTTGTAAAAGGCAGATCATGTCTCCTAAACCTAATACACTTTTTTGAAGCGGTTACCAAAGCCGTAGATGAGGGTAAGGTGGTTCACTCAGCCTATCTAGATCTTGCCAAGGTTTTCAACACCATCCCCCACTCTGGAATTATAGATAAACTTACTAAACTAGGTATAAATCCCTATGTCACAAGATGGGTTGCCAACTGGCTCACTGATAGAACCCACACTGTGAAAGTAGCAGACTCCAAATCCAACTTCAGACCAGTTACAAGTGGAGTACCATAGGGTTCAGTCCTGGGTCCTCTCCTGTTTGGGATCTACTCCTCTGAAGTACAGGCTAACACAGAAGGTCTTTGGCTAATGAAGTTCACAGGTGACTGCAAACTAGGAGCCATAATCAAAACTCCTAACGATGTGGACATCCTACTAAAGGGCCTCATTAAGACAGATGCCTGTTGTCAAAGCCATGGCCTCAAGCTCAATGCCAAAAGGTGCATTGTTATCCCTTTTGGTAAAAGCTCTGTATCCATGAACTGCCACATAGGCGGTAGTCTACTTAACACTGAAAGTGTGATAAGAGACCTTGGGACACAGGTGGGAAGTATTCTCTCCTTTGATAATCACATTGCCACAGTAGTCAGGAAATCCTTCTTCGTGGCACACCTCATCACAAAAGGTTTCTCCTCCAGGAAAAAAGAGGTCATTGTTCTGCTCTACTCATCACTCATTAAACCCATTATAGAATACAGCACCCATTTTGGTATGTACCTCACAAGACATCTACAACAACTGGAAAGGCCACAGAAATACCTCACAAAGAGGATTACCAGCCTCAAACTGATGCCTTATGCAGACCATCTCACAAAACTCCAGTTTTACTCTGTCGCATATTGCCTACTCAGAGGTATTCTTTGCCTAACATACAAAGCTATGTCAAACCCAGAGCTGTTGGACATGCTCCACTTAAAGAAATTCCAATCCCTCTGAGCTACACCTTCTAGGGACCTAAACTTTGTCACCACAATAAACAGAACATGCTGGAGGAATAGATTCCTGTCTCAGAGACTTCCCATACTATGGAACAAACTACCTATCTATATCAAACAAAGCTCCTCATTAGCACTTTCCAAGAAAAATCTTGATGATTGGATGGGAAATAGGAAATGCACCCTGGGGATCACTTCTGTGGCTCTGCTCGACAGGGGCACAGGAAAATAATTTTCTTGGGTGACGAAAGCCAAGGTACCTTTTTGCCTATGCTTATACAGGCCCTAGGGTCAATAGCCTAGTGTGTACCTATAAACATATGAACCTATGAGAATCCCTCATTGGCTATCAAACTGCAATGGTTATGTACATTTTGGCCCTGTAAGTTGGTGCTGGCTTCCAAATTGCCCTCTTCTACAAGGCCTGATGATGTTGTCTACCTTAAGACTACCTGCTGTCATTGTAGCATCACACTTAAGCCATGGTGCATGCGATAAGTATTGTGATCTGTAGTTTGTAAAACTAGATAGGTAGGGATTCTTATATCAATCCTGGCCACTTGTTGCACATACCTCTCAACTTCTTAGTATAAGAAATCTGGACAAAGCCCGACACAATGGGGGGACAATGGCCCAGAAATAGGGACATATTTTAAATATTGCTCTTTTCATAGGTTCATAGGCTGGTACTAGGCTATCGGCCCTAGGGCCCATACAAGCCAAGCCAAACAATTCCCCAGATATTTTTTCCCACAATATTTACTTCCCTGGACCCCTGTCTAGCAGGGTGACTGACGTGATCCTTGGGGTGAATTTCCTATCTCCCATCCAATCGTCAAGGTTCTTTTTGAAGAGGGCCAAGGAGGTGCTCTGCTTGACATGTATGGGCTAGTTTCTGGGTCAGGAACCTATCCCTCCAACATGTTTTATTCATTGTGATGACAAGGTTTAGATCCCTGGAGCATGTGGCTCTGAGGGATTGGGATTTCTTTAAGTGGAGCATGTCCAGCAGCTCAGGGTTTGACATGGCCTTGTATGTTAAGCAGAGATTGCCTCTGAGTAGATGATATGCTACAGAGTATAGCTGGAGTTTTTTTAGATGGTCAGCATATGGCATCTCCTTTAGGCCTGTGATTCTTTTAGTGAGGTATTTCTGAGGCCTTTCCAGCTGTTGCAGATGTCTTGTGAGGTACGTACCAAATGGGGCATTGTACTCTATAATAGGTTTAATGAGGGATGAGTACAGTGGGACAATGATCTCCCTTTTTCTGGATGAAAAGCCCTTAGTGATGAGGTGTGCCACATAGAAGGATTTCATGACTGTCATGATGATGTGGTTATCGAAGGTGAGACCACTGTCCACTTGTGTCCCTAAGTCTCTCATCACACTTTCAGTGTTTAGTGTACTGCCACTTATGTGGTAATTCATGGGTACATGGTTTATCCCAAAGGGGATAACTATACATTTCTTGGCATTAAGTTTGAGCCCATGGATCTGGCACCAAGCATCTGTTTCTGTAAGGCCCTTTTGTTGAATATTCACATAATTTGGGGATTCAGTAATGGCTCCCAGTTTGCAGTCATCTGCGATCTTTGTTAGCCAGAGCCCCTTAGTGCTAACCTGTACTTCAGAGAAGTAGATGCCAAACAAGAGTGGTCCCAGGACTGAACCCTGAGGTACTCTACTTGTCTCTTGTCTGGAGCTGGATTTTGAGTCGGCTACTCTTACAGTCTGGGTTCTGTCAGTAAGCAAGTTGGTAACCCATCGAGTGATGTAGGGATTAATGCCCAACTTAGTAAGTTGATGAATGATTCCAGAGTGGGGGATGGTGTCGAAGGCCTTGGTGAGGTCCAGATAGGCTGTGTGGACTGCCTTGCCCTCATCCCCGGCTCTGGAGACTGATTCAAAGAAGTCAATCAGGTTGAGGAGACAAGATAGGCCCTTTACGAAACCAAACTGGGTGGGGTCCGGTGTTTGAAGGTTGCCAATGTCTTTGTTTATAAGTTCCATGATAATGCGTTCCATGGCTTTGCAGATCAGGCTCATTAGACTGATGGGACAATAGTTCCCGGGATCCAAGGTGGATCCCCCTTTGTGGAGTGGGATAACTGTAGCTGTGCGCCACTCAATGGGTATGAATCCTGAAGCAAGGCTATGATTAAATGTGACATTTAGGTGAGGTGCCAGTTCATTTTGTAGTTCATGTAGTACACAGCCTGGGATGTTATCTGGTCCCATGGATGCTGTATTCTTAGCTTTGGATAGTGCGTTTTTTACCTATGTGGCTGTGATTACCAGAATTTGGCAATGTTTTGGTGTTGAGACGGGCCCTTTAGGGGGTGAGAGGGGGGTGAAGTTGGCACTGAATCTCTCTGCCAGGATATTGGCAATATCCTTGGGATCAGTATATTTAATGTCATTCTGTTGTAGCTCAGAGCAGGTCTGAGCATTGATATTTAGATTCTTGACATAACTATAGAATGCCTTGTGGTTGTCCTTGGAATCATTGACAATTTTATTTTCATAACTAGCTTTGGAGGATTTTATGAGGGATCTCAGCTTCTTACTGAGGCTGGTAAGGGAGTATTTTGCATCTTGAGATTTTCCTCTTTTCTGCAACAGTTTCTTCCTTCTGTTGTATAGTTTGTTTATGGCTGGGGACCACCAGATTGGCTTCCTTTTTTTGGAGGAGAGCACCTTGGATGTTCATCGTGTTTCACTGTTGCAGTCATTACTCTTGGGTTATCCTGCTGGCAGGCTACCCTCAGTCAGCCAGAATTCCAAAGTCTAGGTCCGGCGTCAGTTGCTGTCACCTCTTCCCTGATGTCAGTGCACCAGGGGTATAAACGATGCAGCCGACTCCATTTTCTTCAGTCTTTCTTGCCGCGTGGTGCCTGAAGCAAAAGCAGTTCGCAAGTGCCGGTCGGCCGACTCCTGAGATTTTCAAATCCGAATTTCAGAACCGAAGTCTTCATTAAAGCTAAGTACCCCATTGGGGAAACTTTTTTCTTGCTACAGACTGATGTCAGAAAAAGTTAATAATTGTATTTCTTGTGGGAAGCAAAAACTTCATAAGGATTTTCACTCTTACTGTATTCCTTGCCTAGGCCCTGATCACAATGTTGCTAGCCATCGGTTTTGTGCTAGATTTAACCAACGCACTATTAAGCATCGGTTCGATTTTGCATTTCATTACTTTGGCGAAAGATTTAATTATATAATGCCGTTGGAACAGCCGACGACCGGAGTTTACAAAAAACGCAAGGACAGGGAAAAGAATAGTCATCCGAGGTCCAAAACCGATGACGAGGCCTCTGCCAGGCCAGTCACCGGTTCGCCAGTTGTCAGTGAGGCACTTTCACAGCCCCTGGTGTTCACTACTTCAGAGACACAGGCCGCTTCCAACTTCCACGTGAAGCCGACTGGGCCTCTGGATACTCAAGGTATTGGACACTCGGAAATCATTCCCTCAGATGGGTCCGGAGCCTCTGAGCAGGCATCGGCTTCTGAGGGTGTCTTCAGACCTACACAACTATATATTAAGCCATCTTCAGCTTCAAAGACAAAGACTAAAGCAGCTCTAAAGACAAAGAAACAAGTACAGCATTCTCCTACTCAGACTTCAATGCCTAAAAAACAGATGCTCAAAATGGCCGAAGACCTAATTACTTTGATCAGGGGCTCCCATCCCCCTCCTGATAAGATGCCTAGGCAAGAGACAGGGTATGATTCTTCTGATCAGGTTTCTATTTCCTCTGATTCCTCTTCTGAACAGGATTACTCCATGCTTCCCTATGAGGATTCTGATGCTGAAGAATCCATTCCTTCAGCCTCTCTTCCTGAGGATTATTCTTTTGGGGAAACCCTGCATACTATGAGGGAGCATTTCCACTGGGAGAGCCAAGATTATTCTTAATCTAAGAAAAGGCTCAGAGACTTTCTGCTGCTTCCTCAGCACAGACCCCTTGCTATTCCACCTGTTCTAGACATTGTAGATGATGTATTTTCAGAGTCCGGCCTGTCCCCTGACTCTTTTCCCCCTGCACATGCTAAGCCAGACAGATACTACAGGGTCCCGGATTCTGATAAATTCCTATATAAAAACCCAGCTGCTGACCCAGAAACTATATCGCAGGGTCCCAAAGGGGTTAAAGCTTCCACTGCAAAAAACCCTGTTCCCCTCTGATAGGGATTCTAGGGTTCTAGACAGATGGGGGAAAAAAGTCTACACTTCTGCTACCTTGGCTGTAAGGGCTTTAAATTGCCAGTTTCATGTGCTTAAATATCAGCAATATTTAATGTCACTGCTTAAGCAGAAATTGTTGACAAATACTGAATGTTCAGAAAACAAGGAATTGCAGGATGTATTGCATGCAGCTGAACAACTTTGCAATGTGGTTATGATTCACTGGAGGCCTTTTGCAGGGCTGCTGTTACAGGTTGTTATTAGAAGGCATGCTTGGTTAAAGGAACAGAATCTGCCTGATCATGTTAAAGCAAAATTATTAGATGCACCGTTACAGCATGATACTTTGTTTGGTACTAAAGCAGAAGAGGTGTTGAAAAAAATGGAGGATAAAGCAAAATCCATGCAGACAGTCAAGGATTTCTTACAGGTACAGCCACCCAGGTTTAGCAGGAACTGGCCTTCTAAAAATTGTTCCTTTCCAGTGTCAAACAGACCACAAAGAGGCATATACAGGCATCCCAGAGGCAGATCTCAGCCCCAAGGCTCTTACGGGCCTAAACAATGGGGTGCTCCTACCTCCAAAAGCAGAGAAGACAAATCTCAGCCTTACAGGAAACAGTCCCAATGACTTAACCCTGCCAGGTCCAAGCACTTTTCTTTTGGCAGCCCCCTTAGGGGGAAAACTAACACTTTTTTCATCAAATTGGCAAATGGTTACCCAAGACAAATGGGTCCTGAACATGGTGTCCCAAGGCTACAGGTTCCAATTTCACACTCTACCAAGGTCAAAAGGTATGCCAGACCTGCCACACAATCAATGGGCAGAGGCACAAAAACAAATTACAGCTCCCATGGATAAGAGGGCCATTCAGCAAGTACCTCAACAAGAGCAGTGGTAAGGATTTTACTCCAGACTTTTCCTAGTACCCAGAAAGGACAAAACCAGGAGACCAATACTGGACCCGTCTATACTAAATACGTTTCTGGAAGTTCCAAAATTCAAGATGTTGACTCTACAGCAGCTACTGCCCATGCTGGGCAAGAAGGCTTGGCTCGTAACTTTGGACCTAAAAGAGGCATACCTGCATGTCCCAATCAGACAATCTTGCAGAAGATACCTCAGATTCATAGCTGGCTCAATGCATTACCAATTCTCTGCACTGCCCTTTGGCTTATCTACTGCGCCCAGGGTCTTCACAAAATGCCTGGCACCAGTAATTGCATTTTGCAGACAAAGAGGAATTCAAATATATCCCTACTTGGATGACTGCCTAATTCAAGCAGAGAACAAAGACATTCTTCTAAAGCATCTGGCGTTTGTAAAAAGATTACTAATTGGCCTAGGGTACACAGTAAACGAAAATAAATCAAAACTAGTGCCCTCTCAAGAGATAATATTCCTGGGTGCAAGCTTAAATACAACTGCCCAGAAGGCTTATCTCACGCTAGACAAACAAAGGCAACTGACTACTTACTTCAAGAAATTGGCAACAAAAACCCACTTATCTACAAGGAAAATCCTGCAGGCCTTGGGTTTCATGGCATCCTGCATTCTACTAATTCCATATGCCAGACTGAATATGAGGAAACTGCAATGGTATCTAAAAAGTGTTTGGACTCAACATTGCCACAGCCTGGAGACAGTAGTTGCACTCATTCCCTGCCTGCAACAGGAGTTTCGATGGTGGGCAGAAGCCTGTCACCACAACAAGGGTCTTCCATTCAGTTTAACCACAGCCAGACAGACACTGACAACGGATGCATCAGACTATGCCTGGGGGGCCCATATGGCAGGAAAATGTATTCAGGGCACATAGCCTGCAAACCAGATGCATCTTCACATCAATCAAAAATAGATGCTAGCTGTTCAAAATGCCCTGACAGCTTTCAAGGACCTGCTTCATCCAGGACAGATACTGATAAAGACAGATAACACTACGGTCATGTGGTACATAAACAAACAGGGAGGTACACATTCCTACCCCCTCTGCAGACAAGCAATGACCTTATGGGACACAGCATTGGCTTTTCCAAGTTCACCTGCAAGCACAATTCCTGTGAGGAAAAACAAATACTCTGGCAGACGAACTAAGCAGAAACCTCATGGATCCCCATGAATGGAAAATGGATCCACAAGTCTTCAGCATGATAATAAGGAAACGGGGATGCCCAGACATAGATCTAGTTGTCTCCCCTCACAACTGCCAATTGCAGAGATTTTGCACAAGGATTTATCACAAGCAAGCATAGAAAGTGGACGCCCTATCCTTCAGCTGGAAAAATCTAACAGTATATGCCTTTCCTCCTCTGCCTCTCCTTCCCAGAGTACTCCTAAAGGTCAGACAAGAGAAGCAAAAATGATACTGAATACACCAGACTAGCCACGCCAGCACTGGTACCCAATCCTAAACAGCTTGTCTCAAGGTCCAGCATAGATTTTGCCTCAGACTTCTCACTTGCTGACCAAACAAAACAATCAGATCCTGCACAGCCAACTCAGGACCTTAAATCTGTCAGCATGGCAGATAATGTAGCTATTCAGAACACTCCACTTTCGAAAGCTGTTATGGATGTTATCTTGCAGGCCAGGAGGCCCAGTACCAGAAAATCTTATGCAGAAAAATGGAAGTGATTCTGTGCTTGGAACCAGGAACAAGGCATTGACACACGTGTGCCAAATATACCTCAAATTTTATAATACCTAACTGAGATGCTGAACAAAGGCCTTTCTTTCTCATCAATTAAGATTCACACCTCTGCCATTTCAGCCCACTACAATACGGAACCACCTATCTTTTCTCATCCTTTAATAAGGCAGTACCTCAGAGGGGCCAAAAACATTAGGCCTCCAAGGAGAGCACCAATTCTGGCCTGGGACCTCAATTATGTTTTGGAAAAACTCACACTGCCTCCTTTTGAGCCAGCATCAACAGCAGATATAAAATTCATATCCTGGAAAAAAGCTCTGCTCCTAGCAATAACCTCTGCAAGGTGAGTCTCAGAGTTACAAGCACTCATGGCTGTGGAACCTTTTATCATTTTTCATCCAGACAGGATTTCTCTGAGGACAAACCCTACATTTATGCCTGAGGTGGTGTCCACTGTGGCCATCAACCAAACCATTCACTTGCCTACCTTTTATCCAAATCCACAGAACAAGGATGAGAAAATTCTGCATTCTTTGGACATACACAGGCAGTTACACTTCTACTTGGACAGAACTAAAGCTTTCAGAAAGACTGAGCAACATTTAGTGTCATATGCTGCAGGATCACAAGGAAAGGCTTTCTCAAAACAGGCTATTTCTAAATGGATAGGCCATTGCATCCATTTATGCTATTTTCAACATGGCAAATCAGTGCTTAAGGGCATTAGGCCTCATTCCACCAGAGCAGCAGCCACTTCAGCAGCCTTCCTCAGAGGAGTACCAACCAAAGATATCTTAGAAGCTGCAACGTGGAGTTCAGTGCACACTTTCACAAAGCACTATCACCTACCTCTTTACTCTAAGTCCAGAGCAGGCTTTGCCACTGCAGTTCTGCAGGGCCTCATAGCCTCTCCTAATCCTATTTAGCTCAGCCACCCATCCTCAGCTTTGGGATTCACCCAAGAGTAATGACTGCAACAGTGAAACACGATGAACATAGTACAGTTGTGTACCTACCATAAATGTAGATGTTTGAGTGTATTCACTGTTGCAGTCCAGGTTACTCACCCACCATCCCCCTTTCCTTTGCTGGGACGTATCTACATTTCTCTATCCTATACAACCTTTATGGTGTATTTGCTTGTAGATGAAGGAAATGTTATTTTTGTGCATGCATTTTCATTGGCATATTTTTCAGCCTACCAATTTGGGGGCACCTGACATCTGGGGCAAGAAAAACTGAAGAAAATGGCATCGGCTGCATCTTTTATACCCCTGGTGCACTGACGTCAGGGAAGAGGTGACAGCAACCGACGCCGGACCTAGACTTTGGAATTCTGGCCGACTGAGGGTAGCCTGCCAGCAGGATAACCCAAGAGTAATGACTGCAACAGTGAATACACTCGAACATCTACATTTATGGTAGGTACACAACTGTACTTTCTGTTTGGAATGGCACAATTCATGCATGAGTGGATGTGTTCGTACAGTGCCTTAGTGTAGGATTCAGCAGTCGAACTTTCAGTTCCCGTCTGAATGGGTGTCATGAAGTTTGTCACTTCTGATTTAAGTAGCATGAAGTTAGCTTTGGAGAAGTTTTTTTATGGACGTTTCCCTACTGGGGGGGGGGGGGTCAGATGTGGACATCAAGGGTGATTAGCTTATGGTCAGACCTGACCAATGAGGGGGTGACCACTGGTGTGGAGCATCGATCTCTCATGTTGGTAATGACCAGGTTTAGGATATTTGAGCCTCTGGTGGGACTATGGATTGGTTGATCCAGGGCGTTGGAATTTATAAATTCCAAGAACTGTTGGGCAAAGGTATTGGTACCCAAGTAGTTTTCCCAATTAATGGCAGGATAGTTGAAATCACCCAGTATTAGGGTGTTTGGTTGTATCCTAATATTTCCAGTATGTTTAAAAAGGTGTAGTGAGAATCTTGGGGCATGGTGGGGGATCTGTAGAAAGCTACAATTTGGATTGCAGTCTTACCTAGTGTTAGTTGCACCTGTAGAATTTCAGATGCATTGTGCTGGGCAACTAGCCTGGAGGTGTGAATATCCTTGGTGAATATGGACACTCCTCCACCTTTAGTGTTTCGGTCCTAGTTTCGTGGCCGAAAAGTGTGGTAAGAGTTGCAGCCTGGTATTGCAGGGGTGCTCTCTGGAGCCTTGAACCAGGTCTTAGTTACTGCATAGATATCGATGTTCTCCATTTTTAGGAGTGCCTCAAGAGAGTGCATTATGAGGTTTATACTTCTAGCACTGAGTAGCAGTATCTTCAGCTTTTGCATGCTTATATCTGTTACGGTGGTGGTTTTGTCCTTTGAGCCTTGCCTAAAAAAGGCACTATAGGGGTGGCAAGAGCCTTAGCCAGTAACCTGAATCCCAGGGGTGACAGGTGCAGATCATCTCTGGCAAAGCATTGTGGTTTGTTGATCATGTCATCCCAGGCAGACAGATATTGGATCTCCTTTGAATGACAACAGAAACTTAGCCAATTGTTGAAGTCAATCATTTTGTCCTTATACTGTGGTATCATTCTGGGTGAAGGTAGGATGCTACTTAGGGCTAGGGTCATACCTGCCTGGGCCACATGATCTAAGAGCTCTTCCGTGTCTCTTTTCATCTAGTCCAGGGAGGCACATCTCTGAAGTCATTCACTCCAGCATGGACAATGACAGAGTCATATTTGTACTTGTCGTGGAGTGACTTGAGTGCATGCATGATGTGGCAGATCCTGGCACACGACAGGCAGCTGACTGTAATTTTCTCCTTGTTCAGCCTGGTGAGTGGGACATCAGTGTACCTGACTATAGAGTCACCTATGACTAAAGTGTTGGGTATGTTTTCTTGCCTTAGGGGCTGTTGTTGGGTGGCACACTGGTGTTGTGAGCTATGTGACACTTTGGTTGTGATTGGTGTTTGTTTGCATTTCAGAGTCTTTGTTGCTTGGGCATGTTAATGTTAAGGGCCTCCACATAAGTGGGTTTAGTGTTACTATGTGTTGATGTTAGTGGCATGAGTTTTGAAGGGCTATGTGTTGCTTGAGGTATAGTGCAGGTGTTAACCTTCTCCTCTTGACTGTCTAGCACAATCGTGGTTGGTGAGAGCTTTGCTTCCAGTTTGGCTATGTAAGTGCATCTCTCGCAGGTTGTAGTTTTGGGTGTTAAGAGGAGAGGGTTGTCTGTGTACATAAGGCAATTGCTGCATTGCCCCAGTATGCCCAGATTCACCAGGTGGACAGGAGAAATCACCGGAAGCTGACCCTTGGATATACCTGGTTCAGTGTTTCTTTTGCAAAAGTACAAGAGTTGTTTTCCCTTACCTTGGCAAGGTACTTTGCAATTATAGGCTGTTTAGTGCCTACGATTACTTTCTCCTTATTAACAAGGAGAGCTGAGTGCTTATATCAGTTTGAGGCTTCCTAATGCTTTCCAGCAGGTTTTAGAGCAAATGTTAGTCACAGGGATTTAGATTTTAGTGCTACTACTGAGAAACCAGCTAGTTCTAAGGGAAAGTTTGAAGAGTAGATTTTCTGGCACTGGGAATAGTTTAAAGTTCTAGACTAATAAGCTAATAAAAGTGCAGGAAATGCAGAGAACTAGCAGATCTACGGGAAAAAACTTAAGAGCACCACTCGGAAGCTTACAAAAAGTCCTGGATATAGCAAATCTGTATCTGGGCTACACTAGTGCCAGGAAAGGTAGGAAACAGCTTTTTTTTTCTTTAGTAGAAAGCGAAGAGGCAGAAGATAATGAGATAATTAAATATGCAGAAGCTAAAGGGGTGGGCCTTTGCTAAGTTCTTACTATTAACAGTAGAATGAGCTGAGGTAATGTGACTGATGGGGTGTCCAGTATTGACTTTATACCAGAGGCGGACAACTCAAAGCCACCAAGACAAAAAGATCAGAACAAGAACTGGGAGGGTGGTTGGGGAAAAACAGTTGTACAGATTACAGAGATATTAAATCAAAAGTGCAGACAATAAATGAGAATAAACTCTTATCTTTTCTCAATATCACAGCTGGCAGTAGGTCAGTCTCTGCAGCAGCCTGAGCAACATGCATATCTGATTTAAAACACTGGCTATTTAAGGCACAGGACAGAAACCAGACCAATTATGTAAACAATAACAGATGCAGGAATACCTTGGCTAGATAAAACCAGTTCTGTAAACTTTCTCTCACTAAGAAAACAGTTAGGCCTCTAGGCAAAGGATTTCACTACAAACTGAGGTCAACACTAAGAGATATTCAGCTATATCACACAACAAGGAGGGGGGTAAAACAGTTGTACAGATTACAGAGATATTAACTCAAAAGTGCAGACAATAAATGAGAATAAACTCTTATCTTTTCTCAATATCACAGCTGGCAGTAGATCAGTCTCTCTGCAGCAGCCTGAGCAACAGACATATCTGATTTAAAACACTGGCTATTTAAGGCACAGGGCAGAAACCAGACCAATTATGTAAACAATAACAGATGCAAGAATACCTTGGCTAGATAAAACCAGTTCTGTAAACTGTCCCCCACTAAGAAAACAGTTAGTCAGACAATACTGCATCCATAACTCTTAAGCATATGTCTGGAATTCCTTTCATAATATGCCTGTGCCTCCATGATGGCCCAAAGCATGCATGGAGTGACCCGGGATGTGGCACCTGCAACAGGTGGTGGACAGACAGCAGGCCTCCTACAAGCACCGCTATCATTCTGCCTGTGTGGAACCTTGCCTGGTCTCTGGCTATGGCCAGTGTCTACACCCTCTGGGGTGATAGTTGCCACACTTTCCTGTTCAATGTCCACACCCCCTGACTGTCCAATATCTGTGGTATCTGGGGAGTAGGTATTTGTGGGAAAACTGACTGTGTGTAGTGACAGTGAGGGCAGAAGAGGGATGTCAACCTCTGGGACAAGATTCATCCCCTGAAACCCCCACTTGTTCCTCACTCTAGCTAGCTACCATCATCATTAGAGTCTGAAGAGTCACTGACATCAGGTTGCATAGGGGACAGAGACCAACCCCTCCCTCGGTCACCTGTGATAAAAAAGGAAAAAGCAGTACATTAATACCTGCACTATTATGCTCTGCAGTACTATGTTGCAATATATGTAAAACTATACACTGTTGTCACTATGACAGACCTGTTGAAAACCCAACCTCATATAGTAGGACAAGAGGTCATTACTTTTCTCACAAACAGCTGTAGTTACTTGTAAATGAAAGCTCTTTACACAGCAATCTCATCAGCAAAAGTACACTGTTGACATTTGTGAAGACTCTACACAAATGACACATATAACAATTTGTAATGTCCTGACAATACTGTCACATCTATCAGTGTGGTCACACCTACAAGGCATAGGTATGACTGTAATGTATGTACAGTCAGAAAATATCTGTGCCGTTGTCAATCATGCTGACAGTACAGCAATCCTGGCAGCAGGCCTGTGATGACACTTTAGGGATTACATTGCTGAAAACCTACATCTATAACAAAACAGTGTCATACTTATCAGGAGCAGCACCATGGCCTTGGCCAATACCTGACGGACCTGTGAAAAGTTGAGGATGAGGTAATGTCAGTACCAACAGATGTTGCACCACAGCAAGGTAATACATCCATATATCCCACATTTACAGTAGCTATTGTGTTAATCACTATATTGGTCAAAATCTGAGCATGAGAGTCAAACTGCAGTTAACCCCCCCAAAGAACAAAGAACTGACACCCACATAAAAGTATGTACACCCTGACACACTGAATGCTACAGTAATGCAATGCTGATCAAAATAAGCTTACCTGCATGCTCATTTGCCATGGAAACTGTTGCACTCACATCCACGATGTACGGTATGATGGATGCCTGGGAGCTGTCATGTGTGGTTAGGTTCAACGGGAATTCCTCAGTGGCTGACAGTGGTTGTTCTACTGTAGGCCCTTCAATGGTGATGCCATGATCCCTAGTTACATCTACTGCTCTTCTGCATGCAGCATTGATCATGTCCATTGCGCAGTGTTGAACCTGCTCATATGTTCTGCTCTGAAGACCTGTGGCATTTACGTCATGGACAAGGCAAGCTCACAGTGCTGCCTGCTGTTCCCTGTTTTGCCCCCCCCCCTCCCCCTGGGCAGTAGGAGTTTATGGTGCTGCTGGAAGCCTTCCATATAATATCATTCTCTGCATCCGTGAAAGGTTCACGTCATCTTGAATACATATTTCCTGAAAGACAACAAAATGGGAACACATGTCAGGACCACATACATGGAAGTACACTATGTAGAGATACAGCAAGAAAAGGATGGCTGGCAGTATCTACTGCTTGATCACACATGTCATATTCCACAGTGTTCAAACATACTAAGTGTGTGGATACAACTAAGATACTAGTGATAGTCAGCTATTGCCGTGTGTGCCATGACAGATACTGCTGTAGGATCATACACCCAACACTGGAGTCTATTGTAGTATGCCCCTAGGGGCAACCCCCTTGATAATATTTCAAAACAACAGTGCTAACAAATAGCAGTGTGCTATTATAACCACTATAAGGGGACAGTCCCACAAGACCAGTGTGCCTCACTGGCAAAAAACATTCCACCCTTGATGTATTGTACATCCTCTGTAGGAGTAGCACATCTGAAGATCAAGGCCATGTCATTATTACAATTTTAAGAAAGGCTTAATACTATTCCCATAAGCATATTCACACATCTGCATCCTGTTGTAAGCAAAAAGGTTACATACTGATGTTGTGCAAAACTCCTCTGTTGATACGTGGTGATATTTAAGTTTTTACAAATGCATGTTCTATGTTAACAAAGTCTCATACAGAAAGGTTCCCCATAGCCAGCTGTTTACCTTTTTAACATGCATCTCATTACCAGTGTGTAACCTGTGTGGTTCTGAAATGCTAATTGCAGCCAACATAGCTGATTTACACTATCATCAGCCAACGGCATGCAACCACTGTACAAGATATAAGGCCTTCATGTAATTAGAAGCCCTTTCTGATATGCTGTGCCGGACATTACTGGTGTGAGGAGATTATGTCATCACAGAGGGTAGGTCTGTAGCAGCTACTTTTACATACAAATATGTGTGCTACATGCTGTAGCTGCTGCTGCAGATAATAGGTATAGGCAGACTGTGTGAACACGTTGGAGGACAACAAGCTGTAAGAGTAACCATATGAGCTGTGCCAGCCTTGCTGTACAGGCAGGACCAGAGTGAGGGTAGCCATTCCACTCCAGTTACAGCATGTGTTTAAGGTAAGTATGTTAGGCAATGGTATCACTGACAGAGTATTAGGCAATGTGTTTGTTGTGTCCTTGAGCAACATAGGGAATAAATATAACATTATGTCCACCATTTGGACACCTGTTAGGCCATGTGTTATTGTCTGGTGCTCATTTGGAACATGTATTCTGGCAGTCCTTGTTACAAGCAAGGGCTTCATATGTGTGTGTTAATTGTGCAGCTGTGCTAATCTGCACTGTGAGTATGAAAGGATTCTGCTCTGCACTCTGATAAGAGTGGGCCTCATTTGCAATACCTAAGTTAAAATCCTCTGTGAATGCATATTAATGCATGACCTAACACTTTATGCACTTATAGTTTTACAATACGGATAAGTGAAGTGTGTTCCTATCTGCAGGCCTGTGATTTCCATCTGTAAAAAGCAGACATTTAATTTGAAATGCATTGTGTGGATAAAGAGTGCATGACTCAGTCATTAATTGCTGGCTTTACAATAATGTAATTAAAATGCTGCACACCGCTGGATTTGACCCAGGACTGTATGTGGTAAAATGTACTGTTTGTAAGACATTTAACAAACTGAGCTACTGAGTCACTCTTACAGCAGGTGTATTTGCAAGATATAACTGCACACATATAGGCTGTGACATACTTTTTTTACATCCAACGTTATGTGCATGGCTTTATATGGATCTATTTCTGCATCAGGGTCCCACTTGAACATGTATTTTGCCATTAATGCCTTAGCAGATGTATTCTAAATGCTGCTGATAAAAGGGAACCTTTATCTGCTATTAGAGACCTCACTTACATCCATTATTCTGTGTTTGGCTTTCTAGTGGTGCTCCATTACTCTTTAAGCAGGTTTGAGTGACACGGATTGATGTGCAGCTCCACTTAAACACACTTAATGACTGTAACTTGTAATTACTATGTTTTTCTTAAGCCACCTGTTTTAATTAACAGCTGTGTGGTGTGGCAGGTTAATGCAGTTTTCTTCAGATGCCATCATCTTGGGTTCGAAATAGGGGACAGGTGTTTATTTTGTACGTGTTTATTATCATTTAAAACACATATATCAATATAGCTGCATTTAGCTGAGCAGAGTGAAGCTGCACAACATGCTGTGTTGTGTAGAGTCATACAAAACACATATAAAGAAAAGAAAAATGGGGAGATAGGAAAGTGGTGAAATAGGGTGCAAGCATGGGGAAAACATAGTGAAAGGCAGGTAGGTATGTGCAGGAAGGGTGTAGGAAAGAACCATAGGTATCCATTTTTTTGTACAGCAACAACTGTGAACTTTGACAGAATTCATAGATGACTTTGGACTCTCACCCTCAGAGAGAAGGGTGAGGACAACATAACTGCATTGTTAAGCCAATTAGACCAAATTATGTGTGTCCAGTGGACACATGTGCATAATGGAGAGCTAAGTGTGGGATGATATTTCTTTTGGGACAGGGACCAATTTTGTTTTTTGAAGGTGAGAGTGGAATGTTGGGGAAGGGACATAGGTACATGTGAGGGAGGTAAGTTAGGTAGGCGAGGAAGCTTTTGCAGACAGACAAGACAGGCAAGACAGCAGACAGGGGTGGTTTGTGACACAAGAGCAGGGTGAACACCTTGGATGGGGAGGATGTTGTGAAATTGCAGTCCAATGTACCTCTACAAAGTAGCAGCGTGACTCACATCCCCACCCATGGAACTGTTGGCACTACTCCATCACTACTCTAAGGGTGGCAGTGGTGGAGGCTGGCTCTGGGGTGAGTCTGCCCCACCAGTGTGGCAAGCATTTTCTCCATCTGGTGCAGGCATTATCCAAACCAATGAAAGGTGATCCTGCACTCCAAACCTGGCAGTTTGTCACAGGTGACAACTTCCCCTCCACCACCTCTTCCAGAGGTGTGCCCATCCCTGTCCCATGGGGCAGTACTACCCAATACTGCAAGTAGTTGGAGGTGCAGCAGAGGGGGCATCACCAGGCTGGGTTCCAGATGTGCTGGGATCCAGTGCCATGGCCAGAGGAGGCAAGGTAGGTGGAACACAAGGAACCAGCTGACCTTGGCGAGTTATAATATAGTAGCTATAACAATAAGTTAAGGTTAATAATAACCAAACCAATGTTAGTATTAACAGAAAGAAACATAAAATTGATTAATCCAAATACATACTAAGGTATATTATGTGTAACACGACATTAAGTAACATAACAGTAAGTACGTAAACAGCAAGCCAGTATGAAATAACCCACAAGGCCAAAAATAAAAACAATTGGTTTAACAAAATATGTTAATATTAAATCATAATCATAAATAACAATAATAAATGAAAGAAGATAAGGGGTGGGGAGAAAGAGAGAAAAGAACATGCCATTAGTGACATTGCGGATGATATCCCTAAAAAGACTGGTAATACATACTTCTACAGGTTTAAAGTTTCAGTTATAAGTACAGTGACTACAATTCTTCTATAACTGATATAGCATGGACATACCTCTCAAGCTGTTAGCATGGGACAGTATGGGCTCACTAACAAATGCAGGTGCACGACTACACAGAGTGATTCCACATAATATGCACGTACATGACTACCAAGGTGTTCTGTAAACCAACTTGAGAATACATTGCATTGCAGGTAATCATTTATCTGGTAATCATGGACCAGACAGATTAGGTGGTTGTAATTACATTACAAAAAATCATGGCAGTTGAGAGGTATGTTTGTGTACCTTAAGTAGACTAGACAGCCATCATACCTTAGTTGGCAGGCATGGGAGTATAACCCAAGCTGTGACTGCAGGGGCATCTGCAAATGTAACAACCGACTACAGCAACTTAGAACAGACATGCAATGAATGCAGCCCTACTGCAAACATTAAGGCAAATTTAGTTAGGATACCACAATTCTACTTAACACTTTATTGAGGTTGGTGTTAATTTTCTGTGAAGTCTACATACGATATCTGCCCATAAAGTGGGCTACCTCACTGATATACCTTTTGTTCCTAGAGTGGTAGGAAAAGAGAGTATTATGTGACTGAAATTGGCCTGGAGACAGCCTTGAACCATACTATGAATTGTGCAATACATTTCTCAAGCCATTATTTTTTGCATTCTCCAGCTATTATAGTTTTACAGTTGACTGCAGTGACATTAGAACAGACATGCAATGAATACAGCCCTACTTCATATATTAAGACAGATTTAGTTAGAACGCCACAATCTTGCTTAACACTTTATTGTTTTTGGTGTTAATTATCTGTGAATTCTACACACCATATCTGCTCACAAAGTGGGTTACCTCACTCATATACCTTTTGTTCCTGGAGTGGGAGGAAAAGAGAGCATTATGTGACTGAAACTGGCCTAGAGACAATCTTGACCATACTATAAGTTGGGCAATACATTACTTTTGTATTCTGCAGTTATGACAGTTTTACAGTTGACTACAGCAATCGTACCATAGACATGCAATGCATACAGCTGTACTACAACTATGTTATGACAGCTCAGTTCTGCTTTACACCTTTTTGCTTACTGTTATGGGTCTTGTTTATTGTGTATTGCACTATTGTGCAACTAATCCCATTTAAAAATACTTCCATCATCAAAGTTTCAGAGATACACTCATTCAACAGAACACTATAGGTAGAGACAAACAAGAAGTTAAAACAGTTTCTTATTTCAAAAACATAATCATTGGACCAACAGTATTGTTGAGGTTCAAAAGTCATCTTTTGTATGTCCCATGTTTTCTTACATTCAAATTTTCTCTTCTTTCTAGAAAAAAAATCTAATAAAATACTGCTGTCTGCATGTCACAAACAGGTTTTCTTAGCAATGATGGTACAGAATATCATTTCAGCTCTAAGGTTCATCACATTACTTCCATCTTGTTCTTTTCATCAGAAGGGATAGTCAAAGTTAACACTGTAAATTTATTAGAAGATTGTATTTTTCCATTAAGTAAAAACTACAAGAAAAGTCTAGCCAAGCTACATTTTCCTCTGTGTGATTCCTTAAAAACCTCTGGTACTAGAGGTAATGTGGGATATATACAAATTACCCCTTAAGGACATCAGGTGTTTCAGCTATATGGCGGTTCTAACTGCCCATGAATTTTTTTTCCTTTATAAGCCTCTTCTTCTTTTTCTTCTTTTTCTTTCAGCATTTTTCCCGATTAGGGAATCACCTGTCTGCTCATGATTGGCAGTAGAGTTCTATGGTGTTGAGTTGCCAGCCCGGCACCCATCCTTCCACAGAAGGCACACACATGCACACACTCACACCTAGGGCCAATTTAGAGTGTCCAATCCACGTACAGCATGTCTTTGGGATGTGGGAGGAAACCGGAGCACCCGAAGGAAGCCCACGCGACCACAGGGAGGACATGCAGACTCCGCACAGAAGGCACCCCAGCCGAGAATCAAAACAGAGAACCTCTTGCTGTGAGGCAGCAATGCTAACCACTGCACCACCGCGGCCAGAAAAATACAGGCCGATAAAGCTAAACCCCACTAGCTGTGGACATGCATGTTTCAACCTTCTTATGGGCTCATCAGCACAACTAATGTTTGGAAACACAGGGTTGTCATACCCAACTGATATTCATAACCATTAGGTTGTCTGCAAAATATTGCAACTAACAAACTAAAACAATGATTAACAAGATCACACAGACAAACCAATCAATAAAAACTGCAAGCAAAATCTAGCCAAGCTAGATTTTCCACTGTGTGATTCCTTAAAACCCTCTGGTATTAGAGGTAACATGGGATATATGCAAATAGCCCCCTAAGGATATCAGGTGTTTCAGCTATATGGCAGTTCTGAATGCTCATGACTTTTTTCCTTTTTAAGTTTGTTATGGACAAATTCAACCCAATAAAGCCAAACGCAACTAGCTGTGGACATGCATGTTTCAGCCTTCTTATGGCCTCATCAGCACAGCATAAGTGGACAGTTTTGGCTAAGACATGCATGTTTCAGCTCTCATTGAGCAGTCTTGTCTTAGTTGTTAGTTGTTTTGATGCAGATGGCTTTGCTTGCTCAATGTCTTGGATTATTTTACCTTTCTTTCCTTCTGATGGCTTTATCAGAGAGAAAATGCTTGGCATGTCCTTTTTTCAGGTCTTTTTTAATTTATCAAACAACCAAATTGTTGAGACCATATAGCCAAAAGTTTGATTTGTTGAACCTTTCTGACTGAGATCACAATTCAGTAGGGATCAGGGAATTTTCCCTTTTCCCCACTGCAGTGCAATCTCAGAGTTGGCATAAATAATTAGTAGGGGGTGTGGGAGTGTAGGGGTCTTGCCTGTCTGCAAAAACATTTTGTGTTGCTTGAGTTTATGTTGTTTATCAACAAAGTGGATTGCCAACCATATGGCCTCGACCATACGGGTTTTGACAATTTGGTAGTTCAATAAACTGACATAGATCCCTTTTTTTCTTGTGTTCTATAACTCTGTCATTTTTAATTTCTCCAAGTCTTTTGGGTTTCTAATACAATAATGGGAATGGACCCAATTCCTAAGTCAAAGTACAATGAAAGTTCATGAAATTAGCATAATGAGTGAATCATTTTTATTTTATTTTAGTTTAGTTTACTTTATTTGTAACTGCATAGAGCACTGATCCACACTGACCTTCTTTCAGACTCAGCCTAGAAGCACTGTCTACTTACATTTCTTGCTCAGCATCAGAGAGTAAGTAAATGGAGACTGGGGTAATCAGACCTTGGACTACAGGAAATGGCTTATTAACAGATGTTAGCATCAAACCTCTGCACTAACTGCCAGAGAAATCATATGAATCTTGACCAGAAAAGTAAGAATGATGGCACCATAAACAGTCTAATTAAGCCTTATTAAAAAGTACAGGCAGGATGGAGTAGGTGGAGGAGTGTCAGGAGTGATTTGTGACAGACGAGTACCTGTAAGAGTGAAAGGGAAGGTCTACAAGAGGGTAGTGAGACCAGTTATGTTATATGGGTTGCAGACAGTGGCATTGACAAAAAGGCAGGAGTTTGAGCTGGATGTGGCAGAGTTAAAGATATTAAGATTTGCACTGGGTGTGACGAGGGTGGACAGGATTAGGAATAAGTATATTAGAGGGTCAGCCCAGGTTGGAAGGTTTGGAGACAAAGCCAGAGAGGCAAGATTACATTGGTTTGGACATGTGCTGAGAAGGGATGCTGAGTACATTGGGAAAAATATGCTAAGGATGAAGCTACCAGGTAACAGGAAAAGAGGAAGGCCTAAGATAAGGTTTATGGATGTAGTGAGGGAGGACATGCAGGTGGTTGGTGTGACAGAGCAAGATGCAAAGGACAGGAAGAAATGGAAACAGGTGATCCGCTGTGGCGACCCCTAACAGGAAATTAGTGTTTCTAATGTAGTCATATCATACCATAGCATACCGCTTTCTCAGAGGTGATCTCTGTCTAACGTACAGAGCCATGTCCAACCCAGAATTGTTGAACATGCTCCATCTTAGGAAAACCAAATCTACTCTAGCTACATGCTCTAGTGATATAAACCTCAACACAACAATGAATAGAACATGCTGAAGGGATAGATTCCCTTCGTAGAGACTTCACTTACTATGGAACAGGGTCCAGATCTACATAAGACAGAGCCCTCACTGTCACTCTTTAAGAGGAAACTTGATGAGTGGATGGGTAACAGAAAGTTCACACCGGGGATCGCACCAACAGCACTACTAGATAGGAGCCAAGGGTACTAGCTGCTAGTACAAGGGTCTAGGGAACTACTAAAGGAGCGGTGAATACCGCACAATGTGGCTGGGCTAATATATGCCTTCAGGCAGATAGCCCAGTACCAACCTATGAACCTATACCCCATTCTCCTGCTCATCAGACCAGTTCTTTGATCTCCAGTCCCTTCCTCTACTTTAAAATTCTCAACAAAAGCAGGCAAAAGGGTTTTGAATAAGTCAAAAATGTGTTGTAGCCCCTTATTAAAATAGCTGTTCTACAACATTCCTTGCTTAAATAAGGCATTACCAATTATTATTTTTAGCTTGCATTTATTATATTTTGCTGATGTTAGGAGTTGTGTTACCTCTATTTAAACAACTTCTGATTCCATCCTTACCAAAAGTGGTCTCATAAATGTTAGCAAAAACTACCTTAATTACTTATTGCTAATACATTATCTCTAGCAAAGCTGCTGGAAAAGATGGTTTATTTTTATTTGCAGGAAGACATTATCAAATATCTTTAGTCATGTTTCCAACATGGATTAAAAAAGTACAGTACCCTAGATGCAAGCCTTTGTGATACTGATACCATTTACTCTAACATGCTGGCCTGGTTGGTGGGTAGTTCTGTGTGCATCTTCTGTGATGATGCCTGGTGGAGGCTGGGGATGTCACACTAGGAGGTATAAGCCAAATGGGGAAAGGAGTGGAGAAAAGGCAGAGCTGCCACAAAGGAGGGATGACACGCCACATGTCCCCATTACATGCCTGCCTTCAATCGTACCATAGGATAACCAAGGATGCGGGGCATAACATGGTATGGCATAAAATAGGAAACACCTATATATATATATATATATATATATATATATATATATATATATGTGTATATATATATATATATATATATATATATATATATATATATATATAAATAGCTAGACCCGCAGCCCTACTGAAGATAGTCTTGGGTAGGTAAAGGAGGTGACTGACAGACCTGACAATGGACGTGAG
The DNA here is from genome assembly GCF_019279795.1 of Protopterus annectens. Taxonomy (NCBI): domain Eukaryota; kingdom Metazoa; phylum Chordata; order Ceratodontiformes; family Protopteridae; genus Protopterus; species Protopterus annectens. The sequence continues at coordinate 1,489,211,022 of NC_056743.1, read as the reverse complement.
GCACTGGGATGGGAGCCATAGGATGAAGCAGTAGGAAGAAAAGAACCTCCCCCCAAAAAAAATGGAACTTGGTACCTTTGAAACCGATGCCCCCAATGGCTCTGTACTGGTGTCCATTCTCTTCTCACTGATCTGTATTGAGTTTTCTTCTCGCCTTGCTTACTACATGTGCAGATAGTTTTATACTGCTCAAATGAGCCCGAATGAGTTCTCAGGTCCAACTACATGTGCAGATAGTTTTATACTGCTCAAATGAGTCAGAATGAGGTCTCAGGTCCAACTACGTGTGCAGATACTTTTCTACTGCTCAAATGAGCCCGAATGACTTCTCAGTTCCAACTACGTGTGCAGATACTTTTATACTGCTCAAATGAGCCCGAATGAGTTCTCAGGTCCAACTACGTGTGCAGATACTTTTATACTGCTCAAATGAGCCTGAATGAATTCTCATGTCCAACTATATGTGCAGATACTTTTATACTGCTCAAATGAGCCCGAATGAGTTCTGACGTCCAACTACATGTGCAGATTCTTTTATACTGCTCAAATGAGCCCGAATGAGTTCTCACGTCCAACTACATGTGCAGATACTTTTATACTGCTCAGATGAGCCCGAATGAGGTCTCAGGTCCAACTACGAATGAATTATTGGTCCAACTACATGTGCAGATACTTTTATACTGCTCAAATAAGCCGGAATGAGTTCTCAAGTCCAACTACGTGTGCAGATACTTTTATACTGCTCAAATGAGCCTGAATGAGTTTTCAGGTCCAACTACGTGTGCAGATACTTTTATACTGCTCAAATGAGCCTGAATGAATTCACAGGTCCAACTACATGTGCAGATACTTTTATACTGCTCAAATGAGCCCGAATGAGTTCTCAGATCCAGCTACATGTGCAGACACTTTTATACTGCTCAAATGAGCCTGAATGAGTTCTCACATCCAACTACATGTGCAGATACTTTTATACTGCTCAAATGAGCCCGAATGAGTTCTCAGGTCCAACTTCGTGTGCAGATACTTTTATACTGCTCAAATGAATCAGAATGAGTTCTCAGGTCCAAAAGAAGCTGCATATTGACTTAAGTAAACTGTGATTTGGGTTATATTATAATTAACTAGTACTTAATGTGAATAAAAACATTGAAATGGTGTTTTGTACTCCTCGAAATTTGAACAAAGATGTTACTCTTAGTTATATGATTTATTTTACAACTGAGTAATTATAATTATTCTTACTGTCTGTTTACATCTGACATAGAAACTTATGTAGCCAATATTCATGAAGCATTATTACGAAATGACAGCTGTATATAAATAGCAACATTTTACAACTGTCATTTATAATGAAGTTGCATATGCTACATTGGTCATGCAAATTATTATGAAGCGCTAAAAGCAGCATGCACTTAGATTTGTATAATATGAGGGTATGCTCTGCTGATGGAAATGCAGTCCACTGGGCATTTACCATGACAGGACTAAATACTTTTGGGTCTAAGAAGACAACAGTAGATGATAATGAAGTCTAGTACAATGGAAACTGTTGTGCGCATATATGTGTGCGTGTGTGTGTGTGTTTGTGTGTGTGTGTGTGTATGTGTGTGTGCACGCGCGCGCACATCTGGAGAGAAGTTATAACATGAATACTGTATATTTCTCTCTCTCTCTCTCACATAAGTTATGATTATAGTCATTTCCATTTCAAAAAGAATCCAAACCCTACAGCTAGGAAGTCCTATTTTAGCTATAGGTGCACCAGGTTCTGATATATATATATATATATATATATATATATATATATATATATATATATATATATATATATATAGATATATAGATATATTTATATATTAGTTGAGCCCTGAAAGCAGGAGCTGGTATTCCATAGTGAGTTCTGTCTTCAAAAGGAGATTAAATGTATTTATTTTTTATTTACTTAGTTTTTAATTCAGTCATAAAACTACACAATTAAGGGAATATATCCCTTGAAACTTTCTCTGTTTTTTTTCCTTATTAAAAGCAATAAAAGATCAGGTACAAGTGAATATCACCTTATCCATTTTTGAATTATTTTAATCAAAAGTTCCTCACCTTCTGCTGTAGTTCACTTATAAGTTATATGAGATGCAAGATGTCCGCAGCAATGTTTATCGTCCTCTACTAAACTAAACTTTTGTTTCTGTGGTTGAATATCAGTCCAATCACTAAATGAGGAAAGACACTAAAATGACTAAAGATATACAAAACTATCAGCATTTTTATACCTAAAAAAAAATCAGTAGAACTGATAATTCAAACATCTGTGCATGATTCCTGCACCAGATTGCTATATTCATGTAATTCTGCATCTGTGCAGTTGAGTAATTTCATAACCCTCATGGCGTATTATTCTGGAATGTAACTTCTACATATAAATGTTCTTGGTAGTTTATCATCTGACTTGCACAGAGTTAAGAGTATGAATGATGGGATGTAGGTCTTAGATTCATAGGTTCATAGATTAGTACTAGGCTAACTGCCCTTGAGAGCCATTTTAAGCCTAGCCAATTATCCCTTGTGAGACTCAAACCCAGCACCTTGTATTTTTAAGGCAAAAACCTTAACCATTAGGCCACCCTCCCTTATTTGGCAATGCAGAACTTCTGTTTGGGCAGGTTTGTAAATTCAATTATAAAGGGCTAATTTGATAATAGAGCATTTATGCATGCTTAAGTGATTCACACATTCTCTTCCAGAAATGCCATGACCAATACCCAATACTGCTATGACATCTTCTAAGATCAGCTTTTACTTGGCATGTGCTAAAAGTCGAAGACTTTCCTAGTTAGTGAAATGTGCTTACACTTTAAGGTGGTTTGAGGCTGTTGATCTGAAATTTGTAGTCTCCTTGGAGTCAAGCCAAAATTCGTGTTCTTACACAGCCTGGCTTTCTTTAGCTGTTTGGCATCTAGAGCGATTTCTAAAATCTCCTTGAGGGGACAAGCCGCAAAACAGCACCTCTTTTGTGTAGCTGGCATTTAAAACCAGCTTGAGGCT
>NC_056743.1:1489050477-1489202977 GCF_019279795.1 Protopterus annectens | reverse complement strand
TTGTTTATTTATTTATTTATTTGATAGGAAAGTCTGAATGGGATAATATCCCATTTTTACTGGAGGCCCAGGGAGAAAAGCTCCACATTGACATAATATGGTTACAGTTAAATAAAGGTATTACAAGGCCTGATGTAGAAGAATGCCATATTAACTAAGTAAACATTCAGCTTCAGTTCATAATGACTGAACCTATAAATAATGCAATATTTGTAGAGCTGTAACAAGCTGAAAAAGAAAAATGTCAATAGATATAGTATTTACAAGTTGCAGTTCATAAAGATGACATTAAACACAATGTACACATTGTACATGAGAACCAGAACAGAAATGTGCACATGAGAACCAGAACAGAAGTGAAGGACATGAGCACCTCAGAGGCAGTCTGCTATACATAATAAACAAATGCAAGAAACTTGAACATCTAAGTGAGAAAATCATTTCTTCATGTTCAAAGTTTGTTTTCAAATAAAATGCATTATACATGAAAAATTATTAAAGAAGACTGGATTTGCCACAGTTGTGATGGAAAATCCTTCAGGAGGTCTTGTTAGTAAGCATGTTAAGGCAAACATTAAGCTAATTTATAAGGCTAACTATAAAAATAGTTGAACTGGGACTGGAAGATACTGATGTTATTAAGTAAGTCATAATGAAAGTATTGCTTACCATTTAAGAAGATCTTTGGTTTTGTAGACACAAAGAATTTCTACAATAGTTCTTTGGAGCACAGGCCAGATAAACGTAAATGATAAAATAACTGTGTCTATGTGACTTAAACACCTAGAGATAAACTAAAATTCTATGAGCACTGTAAAGGAGTTTATGCAACAGTATAACACCTAACAGGTAATGAGGGCCACTGCTAAATGCAGGACATTTTAGATTGTGGATATAATACAATCACAACAGTATAGAGAATTTAAACATTTGTTAGCCTGTAAATAATAATTTACCTTTCAAGATACTTCAGTATTAATAATACTATTTCAAAACATTATCATTAAAAATATCCTATAAAACAGCACAGTGGCCCTCTATGACTGAGGTACGCTGCAGCAATTTAATTCCATGAAATCTACATTGTAGGAATTCATCAATATTAGGAAAACAGATTAATATCAATTAAGTGAGGCTAATAACGCTGATATCACAAAACATGTAGAAGTGGCAATACACAGTAACATCAGAAAACTCAAACAACATGACCTATACAAAAAATATCAACAAAAAAATTATTGAACAAGCCCAAGTGATACAAGCAACTAAGACCGTATACATCTGAAAACAAAATTAATAAAAAGTCCAAGAATTTATAAACTCAAAACAAGAACATAATAAATGTTCAACAAATTCTTTTTGAAAGGCTTTGCTCCTCTGATTCACTCAGATAGCTGTTCCCAGTACTGTATCTTGATTACTAGGTCTTCATTTATTTCATACTACCTATGTACTATGACCAAATTGCAACCGGGGCTGATATGAAACATAATTGTATCTTGAGGGGCAGCTGGGCTGCTCAGTAGTCCTTCCCACTTCCACATGGATCCATGTCAGCAGGCTGCTCTGCTCCCTTGGCTGAAGAACATCACAGCTGGCTTCTTGGCTTGTGCCAGGTAGCTCAAATCTCTTTGTTTGTCTGTGCCTGTGACCCACCCCACCAGAATGGGTCCACTGAACTTTGCTGCCATTAACTTGCATGCCTAAACCACTAATTTAGCCCTAGTTACTTGGCTTTGTCCTTCTTTACCATGATGTTGGCTAAACAAGCAGGCAAACTTTTGTAGGAAGGGTAAGCATTCCTTTTTCCCCACACCCTCCTTACATAAGAATATTAACTCACACATTAGTCTTTCCAAGGTATAAAAGAGAATCCGTCCTCTGGTGCATAACACATCCGATGCACAGTCTGGCATAAGAATATTTGAAATAAACACTATATGGTTACAAGGCAAATTGACAAATAGGATACAGCAATAATATGTTCACTTATAAATATATTTATTATCTGTCACATTTCCCAGAGAAACATATTTGAACCCATACACAAGCAGAAAACAACTCGCACACAGTATAATTTATGAAAGGCAGAATTAAGATCTCCTAGGAGATAAGCAATAAAATATGTAAACTCTTTAAATTAACATAGACTAGCACAAACAAATTCTAATGTATAGAAAATTATATCAATTTAAGATAAATTAAATGAAAAAATAAAATATGCTAGAGCAGTCTGAACAGAAGATAGCTAGAGTATGTATAAAAACAAAATAATGAACTATATGAGGAACAGTCAAAAGACATCGGAGAGATCATCCTTCAAAATACTAGATGTAGACTTCATTTCTGGCACTGTTTTTCATGAAATAGTAAAATATTTTAATGCAGTCATTGTTGAATTATAGCTACAGTTTGCTTACCAGAATATTGCAATTTCTGCAAAAATGACAGATAAGACATGGACACCTTAGGAAGCTCTGAGTCATAAAATAGGTAAGTGATGACCAGACAAATAAACTGATCCTTTTTGTGCCTTCTTCATTTTTGACATATGCTACAAGTGCAACAGCAACCACACTCTACATGTACAGGTTGGAGAAGCACAGAAACGTCAAACAGACATGATGAGAACATGCAAATTCAACCGAGCCACTAACTAGATGTCAGGAATGTACACCAATCAGTAATACCAAGACAAAAAACTTACCTGTTGAGCTACTGTATTGCCCTAAAAAGTTAAAAACAATTGAAGCTCTTCACTGTAACCTGTCAGACGGTCAATTCAGTGCCTAACAGGACAATCATGAAAAATGATAATCTAAGAGAATATGTCAGAATTTCAAATTCTTCCTACTTTGCATAATGTCAGGAAAATGCTGAGTTATTGATACAATATTCATGCTTTACTCAGACATGAGAAGAGACTATAATATTGCCATATTTAAAATTATACTGAACAGCTGCTTGGCAGTGGGGTGTTACTGGTGTTATTACTCAATGTCAGCTATATAGTCTGCTGTCAGTAAATATATATATTTGCATGTATAAATGCATGTACTTTGAGAAAATTGATGCTAACACTCATGAAAATCTGCACCTAATTTTCATTTTGTTCTCCTACTTGCCAAATAATAGAAAAATATTTCTCAAATGAATGATTCAAAATATCGGTATCTACTCTCGACTGACTGATCTTCATCTCTTCTATCGATATAATAATTTCTACTGCCGTTGTTTCCCCTTTCATGAAATATATGCTATTCGATTTTTGCAGTAATAAAAAAAAAATCACTTTTCATATATTTATTTATCCTTTGTTGACTAGCTTCATCCCACTAGGTTAGCAGCCTCTTTTCAGGAGAGACCCAAGGTGGCATTTTTTACTAATAGTGGAAATTTGGCCAGGGGCATCAATGAACTTCCCCTACTCATATTTGTGTGATTAGGAGACTCTGAATGCCATAACACTTCCGGATTCTGTTCTGGAAGTAGTGGGGGCCTGGAGACACAGGAAGAAAGTATGTTTGAACCATCTGGCCATAGCAGTAGTGATTCTAAAGCTATACAGGCAATTAAGCTTGTGAAACATTGTAATATGAGTAAGGAGGTAGAGCAGGAAAAACTGAAGACAATTATGTCTTCAGAACCCACATGGATATAGCGGCAGTGATCTGAATGGTATGAAGAAGGCAGTCAAGCCTTCAGAAGTCAACAGTTTATTTACTGACAGCAGGAACCAGCAGAAGAAGGAAGGTATGTCTCAGTTGCACCAAAAGGCAGAAGATGTAAAGAAAGCAAAAGTAGTCAAGTATTTCAGGGATTCAGAAGATTTATTTCAGCATCAGTTGTTCAAGGAGAATACAGGAATGAATGATGGACATGTTATTATAACCGTCCACTTGGGAGGGTGGCAGGATGATTTATTATGGGGCGTGCCTACAGCAAGCAAGACAGAAAGTGGGAAAGAGTTATCATGGGGGATGTTATAGACATAACATAATAAGATGAAGCATAGAAGATTCAAGGAAAGGAACCAAACAAGAAAAATCGTATGCGGTTACAGTGAAGAAGACAATTGAGATAAAGGTGGAAACTAAGTTGTACAGTAAGCAGAAAAAGAAGTACACGGTGAAGATTTATAATAAGAAAGAAAAAGTGATAGATAGAGATATGAGGTATGGGAATTTTTTTTTACCTTTGGGACAGAGGTAAATGAGTTAAGAGCTTTCTCTCATTTGAATAAGAATGCTTTTTGCGATATTATTTTTGAAAATTGTTAGGTAGCGGAAATTTTGGGGGAGAATATGAAAAGAAATTATATATTCATTTCTGAACAAATGTAGAAAAAGAGACTTTAAAAAGACATCTAGACAATAAATGCAGATATGTGTCATCCATTACTAAACTGCATGATAATATAGGATTATGAGCAGGCAGATGGGATTGTATGTTGTTCTGAAAATGGAAAATCAAAATATTTTTTATATGCCAAGTATTATAAAAGTTAAAGGTGAAAAAAGGGGTATTAAAATATTTGAGACAGCCTAAGACATGTATTTATTATGTAAGTCAGATAATTTAATTGAGAATTGCAACAAAAATGTTATATTTGTGGGGAAATAGGATCTAATGCTAAAAATGTGAGATGAAGTACTATAATGTAGGACATTTATGGACAGTTTGTGAACAAAACAAGACTAGAGTTGAAAGAGAAATGATTAATTCTTAAGATACAAAAAGATCAGTATAAGACAAAAAGGAGGGTGTTGCAGAGAAAAATAAAAAAGGAAATTTAGAAAAAAAAATTTTGAAAATGTTATAAATACAATACAGGAAAAGGAAATGGGAGAAGGTTCAGAAGTAAGTGATAAGGAATAGGCTACCTGGATGATGGTAAAATAAAAAAAAATGATTGGGTAAATGAGTAAGAGAGAGGAAACGAAAATTTATAGAAACAAGAAAGAAAAAAAGAAAGTGAATGGATGCAAATAGCATATGTAGCGGTATAACATATTACTATAAAAGATATGACGGCTAGAATGTAGAATTGTAACCATAAATGTAAGCAATATAGAGAATACAGTTAGGAGAATAAATACATATTTTGGTTCCCTATTAGAAGACTGAAGACACATTCTTTCAAATGCATCTTAGTCGAACTCAAAAGCCTGAAATGGCAAAATATCGAAGCGGCTTTTAAGCAAATTCTTTCCCTGAGAAAGAATTTGCTGGGCCGCTTCATTACTTTGCCATTTTCAGCACTGTAGTACGGTCTCAGAGTTGATATATTTAAGTAGGGGTGGTGTGGGGGGTGAAGCTTCCCACTTAATGTAATGTTTAAAGTATGTTTTCTTTTTTCTTTTTTTTTTTTTTTTTTGTTGGAACCGGAAAAAAATCGCTGTTCTGACAGTTCAAAATTGTAAGCTTTTGCTTACATAGGGTCGATTAATCACCATTCACTTTTTTAAGCATTCGGTGATCTATTATAGACCCAATATTTTAGAATGGTGCCAAAAGCTTGATTCTGATATTGTAGTTTTGTGAGATATAAGATTTTTGACAAATGCAAATAGGTTACAAATTGATATATTGTGCAGAGGTAACACAGTGTGGAATTTAGGTAAAGAAACATGCTCTGACATTGGTATTCTGTGTAAAATTTTGATTAAAGTCTTTGATGTGGCATTGTTTATAATGGGAAGGGTCACAGCTTTAGATTTTAGATGGAAGAATAAAGTGTATCATATGATAGCTATATATGCATATATAACAAGTAAAAGATAGAGAAAATATGTTTACAAGAATATTGGATTATACAACTTTATATATGGTGTGATTCCCCTGCACTGGCCCAGTAATCAAGGAGCTTCAATCCTTATCTCCGGCAACAGTGAGGGAAGTACACACTTTGTGGATGACAAGTACATACACAGTAAAGTGCAATTTCCCTTAAGAGCACACAGAAATCACAGTCAGTCTGTGGCTGGTTTCTCCCTGTTTCTCCAGATCCCCAATAAGACTCCCTACTAGCACAGCTATAGGGTTGAGATCTCAGCTGTAGCCAAGCCAACACCTCTAGTACCCTCTCTGCCCAACCAGCACTTCATGTCCCTGCTCAAGTAGCTGACACACACACACTTTAAAGTTTGATACACACACACACACACACACCCGAGAAAGGCTGGCACAGGTTTACTAGCTAAGCCCCCTTCTGCCCACACTATAAGGTAGTTCCAGCTGTCACCAGTCACCAATATCAGCTACTATAAGGCCCTTAACAAAGGGTGGCCAATCCTCATGTGTAATGTTACTATTAATCCGAACAGTAGTCTGACCAAGAGCAAGGCTATTTAGGAGTGGCCTGTACAGTATAACAATATAGATATGCAAGTTCACTAAGAGCCTAAATATGTCTTACAAATGTCAGCCACAAAGATAGGTTTAAATATATTAAATAATAAGTAATAAAAGAACAAGACAATACATAGTAAATCAACACAGCAATTTCAGAGTTCAAAATCACAGGATATATTTAAAACAACATTGCAGGACATTCTCAGATAAATAAAGAGGACATCTATGCTATACTTTACTATATTCCTATCTGAATGTAAAAGAGTTACTATGTCCTAAAAACTTACAGTAAGGCAAGTGCAGATTAGTGGAGTTTTCTTGGTCAAAGACAAAATACAAAATGCTCACCATCTCTCTCTCTCTGAGAGAGTTCTTAAATTAATATCAAATATTACTGCTTAGTTACCTTGGATGACATCACATATTGTCACCTGACTTTAGTTCACAAGCTAAACCTTCTTTTTCAGTAACTAACAGAATTTAACATCCCTGTGTGAAAAATACATATCTCTCAGATGTCTAAATACCCTGGAATTCATAAAACAATAAAACACTTCTGCATCTTAAACCTAGTAATTACTTCTGTTCCAAGACAATACAAAAACTTCCATCTCTAGACATTGTGTCTGCTACTGAACTGAAACTTTGAGATAACTTTATAGCACAATCGTAAAACAATTTAATTTCAACTTATTTTCTTGAAGTTTTGCAAGTTAACCCTCTGTGTTCTAGTTTCTACTGTTAAAACGTATACACTTACACAATTGCAATAGTTTATATACATTTCTGTTCTCAGCCAGCAGGGTATGCTGTGGTTACTTTTTAGCTCAGCACATTACACACACGTCTGTATAAATCATATGAATATTTACACATGACATAGAATTATTTACAAAATTCCAGACAGTTGGGCTGGCAGTATCTCCCTCTGTTATATTTCTATAAAAATCATATTAATATTCACAAATGACAGAATTATTTACAAAATTCCATCAAGCTGGGCTGGCACCATTTCCCTTCTGTTACACCCCCCCCGAAAACTCAAGCTAGTTCATAGGTTCATAGGTTGGTACTAGGCTATTGGCCCTAGGGCCTATGCACGACTAGCCATAACAATTCCCTGGATATTTCTTCCCACAATATTTATTTCTCCAGGCCCCTGTCTAGCAGGGTGACTGACATGATCCCCGGGGTGAATTTCCTATTTCCCATCCAACCATCAAGGTTCCTTTTGAAGAGGGCCAATGAGGCACTCTGCTTGATATGTATGGGCAGTCTTTTCCAGAGTATAGGGAGTCTCTGGGTCAGGAACCTATCCCTCCAGCATGTTTTGTTCATTGTGATGACAAGGTTTAGATCCCTGGAGCATGTGGCTCTGAGGGATTGGGATTTCTTTAAGTGGAGCATGTCCAACAGCTCAGGGTTTGACATGGCCTTGTATGTTAAGCAGAGATCGCCTCTGAGTGGACGATATGCCACAGAATATAGCTGGAGTTTTTTTAGACGGTCAGTATATGGCATCTGCTTTAGGCCTGTGATTCTTTTACTGAGGTATTTCTGTGGCCTTTCCAGCTATTGCAGATGTCTTGTGAGGTACATACCAAACGGGGCATTATACTCTATAATGGGTCTAATGAGGGATGAGTACAGTGGGACAATGACCTCCTTTTTTCTGGATGAAAAGCCCTTAGTGATGAGGTGTGCCACATAGAAGGATTTCCTGACTGTTATGGCAATGGGGTTATCGAAAGTGAGACCACTGTCCACCTGTGTCCCTAAGTCTCTCATCACACTTTCAATGTTTAGTGTCCTGCCACCTATGTGGTAATTCATGGGTACATGTTTTTTTCCAAAGGGGATAACTATACATTTCTTGGCATTAAGCTTGAGCCCATAGCTCTGGCACCAGGCATCTGTTTCTGTAAGGCCCTTTTGTAGAATATCCACATCATTTGGGGATTCAATAATGGCTCCCAGTTTGCAGTCATCTGCAAACTTTGTTAGCCAGAGTCCCTTAGTGTTGGCCTGTACTTCAGAGAAGTAGATGCCAAACAAGAGTGGTCCCAGGACTGAACCCTGAGGTACTCCACTTGTCACTTGTCTGGAGCTGGATTTGGAGTTGGCTACTTTTACTGTCTGGGTTCTGTCAGTAAGCCAGTTAGCAACCCATCGAGTGATGTAGGGATATATGCACAGCTTAGTAAGTTTATCTATGATTCCAGAGTGGGGGATGGTGTCAAAGGCCTTGGTGAGGTCCAGATAGGCTGTGTGGACTGCCTTACCCTCATACAAAGCTCTAGAGACTGATTCAAAGAAGTCAATCAGATTCAGGAGACAAGATAGGCCCTTCACAAACCCAAACTGGGTGGGGTCCAGTGTTTGAAGGTTGCCAATGTCTTTGTTTATAAGTTCCATGATAATGCGTTCCATGCCCTTGCAAATCAGGCTTGTCAGACTGATGGGATGGTAGTTCCCGGGATCCAAGGTGGATCCTCCCTTGTGGAGCGGGATAACTGTAGCTGTGCACCACTCAGTGGGCATGAAGCCTGAGTTGAGGCTATGATTAAACATGACACTTAGGTGAGGTGCCAGTTCATTTTGTAGTTCATGTAGTACACAACCTGGGATGTCATCTGGTCCCATGGATGCTGTATTCTTAGCTTTGGAGAGTGTGGTTTCTACCTGTCTGGCCGTGATTATCAGAAGTTGGCAATCTTTTGGTATTGAGATGGGCCCTTTAGGGGGTGAGAGTGGGGCGAAGTTGGCACTAAATCGATCTGCCAGGATATTGGCAATATCCTTGGGATCAGTATATTTAATACCATTCTGTTGTAACTCAGAGCAGATCTGAGCATTGCCATTTCGATTCTTGACATAACTATAGAATGCCTTGTGGTTCTCTTTGGAATCTTTGGCAATTTTATTTTCGTAACTAGCTTTTGAGGATTTTATGAGGGATCTGAGCTTCTTACTGAGGCTGGTGAGGGAGTTTTTTGCATCCTGAGATTTTCCTCTTTTTTGCAACAGTTTCTTCCTTCTGTTGTATAGTTTGTTTATAGCAGGGGAACACCAGATTGGCTTCCTTTTTTTGGAGAAGAGCATCTTGGTTCTATTTGGGATGGCACGATTCATGCACGAGTGGATGTGCTCGTACAGTGCCTTAGTGTAGGATTCTGCAGTCGAACTTCCAGATCCTGTCTGCGTGAGTGTTGTAAAGCTTGTCACTTCTGACTTCAGTAGCTTGAAGTTGGCTTTGGAGAAGTTTTTTAAGGAGGTTTCCTTACTGGAGGGCGGGGGTGGGATGTGGATGTCAAGGGTGATTTGCTTATGGTCAGACCTGACCAATGAGGGGGTGACTACTGGTGTGAAGCATCTATCTCCCATGTTGGTAATGACCAGGTCTAGGATATTGGAGCCCCTGGTGGGACAATGGATTAGTTGATCCAGGGCATTGGAATTTATGAATTCCAAGAACCTTTGGGAAAAGGAGTTGGTACCTGAGTAGTTTTCCCAATTAATGGCAGGGTAGTTGAAATCACCCAGTATTAGGGTGTTTGGTTGTATCTTAATATTTTTCAGTATGTATAGAAAGGTGTAGTGAGAATCTTGGGGCATGGTTGGGGATCTTTAGCAAGCTACAATTTGGATTGCAGTCTTACCTAGTATTAGTTGCACCTGGAGAATTTCAGATGCATTGTGTTGGGCAACTAGCCAGGAGGTGTGAATATCCTTGGTGAATATGGACACTCCTCCACCTTTAGTGTTTCTGTCCTGGTTTTGTGGCCAAAAAGTGTGGTAAGAATTGTAGCCTGGTATTGCAGGGTTGCTCTCTGGAGCCTTGAACCAGGTCTCAGTTACTGCACAGATATTGATGTTCTCCATTTTTAGGTGTGCCTCGAGAGAGTGCATTTTGAGGTTTAGACTTCAGGCATTGAGTAGCATTACCTTCAGATTTTGCCTGCTTCTGTCTGTTACGGTGGTGGTTTTATCCTTTGAACCTTGCCTAAAAAAGGCACTATAGGGTGGCAAGAGCTTTAGCCAGTAACCTGAATCCCAGGGATGAGAGGTAGAGACCATCTCTGGCAAAGTATCATGGTTTGTCGATCATGTCTTCCCAGGCAGACAAATACTGGATCCCCTTTGAATGACACCAGAAGCTTAGCCAATTGTTGAAGTCAATCATTTTGTCCTTATACTGTGGTATGATTCTGGGTGAAGGCAGGATGCTACTCAGGGCTAGGGTCCTACCTTCCTGGGTCACATGATCCAAGAGCTCTTCCATATCTCTTTTCATGTAGTCCAGGGAGGTACGTCTCAAGTAATTCACTCCAGCATGGACAATGACAGAGTCGTATTTGTACTTGTTGTGGAGTGACTTGAGTGCATGCATTATGTGGCGGATCCTGGCACCCGACAGGCAGCTGACTGTAATTTTCTCCTTGTTCAGTCTGGTGATTGGGACATCAGTGTGCCTGACTATAGAGTCACCTATGACTAAAGTGTTGGGTACATTGTCTTGTCTTAGGGGCTGTTGTTGGGTGGCACACTGGTGTTGTGAGCTATGTGTCACTTTGGTTGTGACTGGTGTTTATTTGTGTTTCGGCTTCAGAGGTCTTTGTTGCTTGGGCAGGTTAATGTTAAGGGCCTCCGCATATGTGGGTTTAGTGTTGCTATGTGTGGGTGTTGATGGTGTGGGTTTTGAAGGGCTATGAGATGCTTGAGGTGTGATGCAGGTGTTAACCTTCTCCTCTTGACTGTCTAGCAAAATCTTGGCCAGAGAGAGCTTTGCTTCCAGTTTGGCTATGTAAGTGCATCTCTCACAAGTTGTAGTGTTGGGTGGTAGGAGGAGAGGATTGTCTGTGTACATGAGGCAGTTGCCGCATTGCCCCAGTATGCCCAGATTCACGAGGTGGACAGGAGAAATCACCGGAAGCTGACCCTTGGACATGCCTGTTAAGGTGCTTTTATGTAAAGTTTAAGAGCTGTTTTCCCTTACCTTTGCAAGGTACTTTGCAATTATAAGCTGTTTAGTGCCTATGATTAATTTCTCCTTATTGACAAGGAGAGCTGAGTGCTTGTATCTGTTTCAGGCTTCCTAGTGCTTTTCAGCAGGTTCTAGAGCAAGTGCTAGTCACAGGGGTTCAGATTTTAGTGCTACTACTGAGAAACCAGCTAGTTTTAAGGGAAAATTTGAAGAGCAGACTTTCTGGCACCTGGAATAGTTTAACTGTAGCCTCGCAGTGCTGCACGATGTGAAAAATGTGCAAGCACTCGCGTTTTTAAGCCAGAAAGTTGAATTTTCAAGTGACCCTTGCGAAACGCTGCTTGAGAGGGTTGACTATCTGGGAATACCTAACCCATTCCCTGTCTTGAGAGCCTATCTGGGTTGGCATTGCTAATCCCACTGTGGTGGTGCACTGTCATATCACATGGCTGCAACCCTAGGCTCCACCTTAGTAACTTGGCATTTTGCTGGCTGGCTATATGTAGCCATGTTAAGGGATTATAGTCTGCATACAGTGAATTTCCTTCTATACAGATAAGGCTGAAGTTTCTGCCATGCCCAGACTATAGCTAGACATTCCTTTTCTACAGCCACATAGTATTCCTCCCTGGGTTGGAGCCTATAACTGAGATATACCACTGGGTGCTCTTCTCCCTCTGAGGTGTCTTGGCTGAGTACAGCATCTACCTCATGGTCTAAAGCATCCACCTGCACAACAAATTCATACATCCCCTTTCCAACATATGAATGATACTATCAAAATTATTCCCCTCTGTAAATTGCGGAAGAAATTTACCGACCTTTGTTGCTTCCTTCCCCATTACCTCCATGAATCTGGCAAAAAGTCAGCATCTCCTTCTGATATTGCCTCTTCCTCTCATTCTCCTCCACTTCCAGACATCACAGTTTCACATTTTCCTCAGCCTCCAGATGTCTCAGTCTCTCTACTGCTTCTATTTCCAAATGCTTGGCCTGAAGTTCAACTTTCTTTAACTCCAGATTAATTTTTAAGTCCTCTGTGGAAAGGATGAACTGTCCATTTTCTGAGAGTTGTACATCTCCAAGGCCAGTCTGATTGTCCTCCTGATTGCTATTCTGTGATGCAGCTATGCCCAAGGCTATAATAATTTCTGCTTAAGTCAGGTTGGAGTGCACCAGTCCTTTAGCCTGCCACATCTAAGCAAACCGGCTCCCTGTCAACCTCTGCAGACATGTTGGCCTGTTCTCCCTGACTGACTAAGGTACCAAAAAATAAATAAATAAAACAATTGAAATATGAAACTTTGAATGTTCACTGTGTGGCTGATTGAAAGTACAAACACCTTCCTTAGTGACCACTGTTTACAGGCTACAGGAATTCTACCTCCACACCACTACAAGCCAATTAATATGTGATGTGAATATCCCACCACTGCCAAGCAGTTAATATGTGATGCCTCTGCACTGGCCCAGTAATCAAGGAGTTTCAATCCTCACCACTGGCAACAGTGGGGGGCATAAACACTGGGAGGATGATAAGTGCACACACAGTCAATTGCAATTTCCCTTAAGACCACACAGGGATCACACTCAGTCTGGGGCTGTTATCTTCCTCTTCCTCTTTCTCCAGATCCCCAGTAAGGCTCCCCACTGGCACAGCTATAGGGTTGAGATATCAGTTGAGTGGCCAAGCCAAAACCTCCAGTACTCTCTCTGTCCAACCTGTGCTCATGTTCCTGCCCAAGTAGCAGACACGCACACACTTTTTGATTTACACACACACACACACACACACACACACACACACACACACACACACACACACACACACACACACACACACCCCTTGGAATGTCTGGCACAGATTTGCTAGCTATGCTCCCTTCTGCCCAGACTATAAGGTAGTTCCAGCTACCAGCAGCCACCCTTATCAGCTACTATAAGGCCCTTAACAAAGGGTGCCCAATCCTACTGTATAATGTTACTATTAGTCCGAATGGTAGTCTGACTAAGAGCAAGGCTATTTAGGAGTGGCTTGTACAGTGTCACCATAGAGATATGCAAGAGCTTAAGTATGTCTCACAAATATCAGCTACAAAATAGGTTTAAATATATTTAATAATAAATAATAAAAGAACAAGACAATACACAGTAAATCAACACAGTAACTTCAGAGTTCAAAATCACAGGAGATTTTTAAAACAACATTGCAGGGCAGTCTCAAATAAAGAAAACATCTATGCTATTAGTCCTATTTGAATCTGAAAGAGTTACTATGCCCTGTAAACTTATTTACACAAGGCAAGTACAGATGAGTGGATGTTTCCTGGTGAAAGATGAAATACAAAATGCCCACCCTCTCTCTCTGAGAGAGTTCTTAAATTAATATCAAATATTACTGGTGGGTTAGCTTGGATGACATCACTTTTTGTAACCTGACTTCAGTTCCCAAGCTAAATCCCCTTTGTCAGAAATTAACAGAGTGTAACATATCTCTGCATTTCAAACCTAGTAATTACTTCTCTTCAAAGACAATCTAAAAACTTCTAGCTCCAGACATTGTTCGTGCTACTGAACTGACACTGAGAGAAACTTTTATATCACTATCATAAAATAATTTAATTTCAACTTATGTTCTTCAAGTTTTGCAAGTTAACCCTTTATGTTCTAGCTTCTACTGTTGAAACATATACATTTACACAATTACAGTAGTTTATATACATTTCTATTCTAAGCCAGCGGGGCATGCTGTGGTTACATTTTAATTCAGCACTTTACACATACACTGCTGTATAAATCATGTGAATATTCACAAATGACATAGAATTGTTTACAAAATTCCAGATAGCTGGGCGGGCAGTATCTCCTTCTGTTACTTTTCTATAAAATCATATTAATATTCACAAATAACATAGAATTATTTACAAAATAACAGCTAGCTGCACTGGCAGTATTTCCCTTCTATTACATATGGATGGTATAATGGTAGGGGATTTTAATTGTCATCTCATGAAAAAGAATAAAAAGAATAGTGATGTGTGTGAAATAAATAATGGAGTATTAAATATCTGGAAAATGCTTAAATAGACATATAGTGGAGGTGAGCTGAAGATAGAAATTGTTTATTTCCTGATATCGGTAGGATTACAAATTAAAGAATAAGGAATACTAGAAACAGGCTTTTCAGATCAAAGGGCCATTAGGACAGAGTTAAGTGAAAAAAAAAGAATATATAAAATAGGTAAAGACATTAAAAGAATAAATGAAAAAGAATGGGCTGAAGAAGGAAAGAAGATGGTAAATGAATCATTGAAAGATTATAATAATTGGTCAGAATGGTGGATAATATTTAAAGATATATAAGAAATGTTATGTAGACAGGCAATTGAATAAGAATAAGAATGAATAAGATATAAAGAAGATGATGCAGTTATGAATTTAGTGGAGAACGATAACACATATTTTATTAAAGAATGAGAAATATATGAGATTAATAAAATAAAAATCAAAAGTTTATTATTCAGAAAAAAAGTATTTTTACAAGGGGAAAAAGAGAAGTAGCTCAGAATTTGAGTAAGATAGCAAAAGAAGACAAGATTATAATGAGAGAGATGAAGGATAAGGAAGGAATAATCTATAAATATTAAAGAGATATAATGAAGATAGTGATTCATGTTAAATAGACGTTTGTAGACTTAGAGAGGGAGAAAAAAAGAATAGAAGGTAAAAATCCTTAGGAAAACAGACAACAAAGAATTATAAAAGAATATAACAGTAGAGGGAGCAGACAGAGTACTGAAATTATTAAATACTCAGTTGGCAGGTAGCAGGGCCTGATGGAATAGCGTATATGTATAAGGACATGTTTGGATGGCCAAAAAGATGTTTTACTACATTTTTACAAAAATGGTTAGAAAATGGATTCCAATACAAAAATGCATGTACTAGTAAAATTAAATTTTAATTGAACAAAGGATACAGAGATGATATACACAATTGCAGACACGTGGTATTGACTAATACAGATTATAAGATGTTCGTGAGCATTTTTCAACAAAGAATGGAGGTGAAAATGAATGGAATAATAGAGAAAACAATATAAAGCATTAAAGAAATAGGTGGTCAAGAATTATTACTGATGATAAGATAATTGGTAGATGATGTTATAAATAGAGAGGGACAGGTTAAAATTTTAGTGGCAGACTTGAATAAAGCATTTGATACCATTCACCATGAAACATTATGGGATATACTTCAATCGTACAAGTAAGAAAATAATAAATGCATGTATATCTGCATATAAAAATGATATTATATGGTTATGATTAATGGATGGGTGAGTGATGATGTAAGTATAAAAAGAAGTATAAGACAAAGATGTCCACTGAGCAGTGTATTATTTACATTGGTGATGACTGCAGTTGTAAGTAATATAAATAATTTGAAAGATGTAGGTTATGTAACTAAAGAAGCTATCAAAATGCCTATAATGTTATCTTATAGAGATGACATCATGATGGTTGCAAATGATATAAATGGCATGAAACATACTTAAATGTGTAAGTGAATATCTGTACTTCACTGGTGTGTCTGAATAAAGAAAAAAATAAAGGGATGGGTTTTGAAGGGCATGTAGAAGGTGTTAGATTTAATATGGAAGAAACAAGACTGCTAGGTATCGATTTTCTTAAGCAAGAAATACAAAAGGTAATGGCTAAACATAATAGATTCAGTAAGGAATACATATAGATTTTGGAAAACATTTTGTTTTTATTTTCAGAAAATTCATATTTAATAAATTCTATTGCAATAGCAAAGATGGCATATGTTGCTAGTGTATTTGGTTATCCATTAGACTATGAAAAATAAGTACTTAATATACATTTTTCTTTTATTTGGGGGTTCTAGACATAACCCATGGAAAAGAGGTGCTTTATATGTGCCAAAACAGGAAGGAGCGATAGGCTTGATAAACCATATGGTGTCATTAAATTTGTATAAAATTCTTAAATGGGTGAAAGAGAAAGATAAAAGATTGGTTAACCAAATATTTGAGATAAAATATGAAAAGGAATGGATGTTATTTCAGACATAAGAGAAAAAAAGGTTTAAATGATGACTTTACAATTTATCACAAACAATAATACTATAGAAAATAATTATAAATAAGATTGAAAAGAGATATGATATGAAAAACCATGTATAAAAATGATTAGCGTTTTTCTTGGAAAGATATATAGGAAGGCAAAATAAGAGCTATTAAAACAAGAATTTTGTCATGCAAAAATATGGCAGAATGTCAATATTTTTTTATGGAGACTGGTGATAAGTAAATCGCCATTTACATTCAAAATGTCATATAAGAAAAAGGAAGAAAGTATATGTAGTTATTGAAAAGAAATAGAACAACAGAGCATGTATTTATAAAATGCAAACAGGGCATTACATTATAGAAAAATAAGGTGATTTACAATATTTTTGTGATAAATTTGTCCACTAATTGACTTAAAAAGAAATAAGTCATTGGCATTCAGAACCACCGTATAGCTGAAATACTTGGTGTCCTTAAGGGATCATTTATATAAATCCCATAATCCTTTTTTACAAGAGGTTTCAAAGAAACACACAGTGCAAACTCTAACTTAGCTAGGTTTTTCTTGTATTTTCCAGTTGGATTGGCTATGTGTCCTGTTTACTCTTTTATTCAGTTGTTAGATGGGATGTTTTGCAGACACCTAAATGGTTAATGACAACAGCTGGGTAAAACAACCCTGTGTTTCTAAAGATTAGCCAAACAGTCGGTTTATGTTGTGCTGATGATGTCATAACAAAACTGGAACATGCATGTCCGCAGGTAGTGGGGTTTGGCTTTATTGGCCTGAAGTTGTCCATTAATCGACTTAAAAAGAAATAAGTCATAGGCATTCAGAACCATCATATAGCTGAAATACCTAGTGTCCTTAAGGGGGTCTTTTGCATATACCCCATAATCCTCTTTTACAAGAGGTTTAAAGGAATCACACAGTGCAAACTCTAGCTTGGCTAGTTTTTTTCTTGTTGCTTTTTCCAGTGATATAAAAAGTGTGAATGATATTAATATGGACATAATACAATAACATGATACAATATGGCTTTTATGGCACCAGAAGTAAGAAATATGTATATATATATATATATATATATATATATATATATATATATATATGAGATTGATAAAAAGGATGTTCAATGTACTATGTATTATTTGGAACCAAAGACTGAAAGAAATAATGTTCAATGGGAAATGAGAGTTGCCTGTAATTTTAGAGCATATAAGACTGTGGCTTTGGAAGATGGATTAGAAGTGCCCAAAAACTTAAATTATAGGATTTCTGTATAAAAATCACATGAAATAAGGTGTGTGGAAAATGTTGTTAATGTTGCCTATATTGTATATAATATGCAAAGTCTTTTAGTTTTGTAAACTTTGTAAATATATTTAAAATAAAGGATCCCTACTCTTTATAGGTATCATGGGATGTTTTTCATCTATGTGAGTTATCATTAACTCAAGCAGATGAGGACTTAGGTTAACATTTTATTGAGTGCAGCATCCCCATTATGCTGCACTGTAGTGTCAGCAACCTATCTACCTGATGTGGGAATAGAACCCACAGCTTTCTGCATCAAAGGCAAGCATGCTACCTGTTTCACCACT
Source organism: Protopterus annectens (assembly GCF_019279795.1). Lineage (NCBI taxonomy): Eukaryota > Metazoa > Chordata > Ceratodontiformes > Protopteridae > Protopterus > Protopterus annectens. Next base: position 1,489,184,942 of record NC_056743.1, on the reverse strand, counting down.
GACAGTACATAATAACCAGGTAAATGGTCTTTAAGTCATACTAAACTAGCTGTAATAACCCATGACTGTATTTTATGATATTGGTTGGCTCTGGTTGTCCTGTCAATCAAAAAGGAAGATAACTTTATATTTCCTTATGGTGCTTCCCTATATGTGAAGTTGCCTTTCAAAGGTCCATTCTTGTTCCTTTCTTGCTTATTATCTGTTTTAGTGACATCACTTAGTGTTGTTGTCCACTTAGTGTTGTATAGCTGGTTTATAATAGTGCAATACTGTAATATTCACATAAAGCCTGTATATTTTGTCTTTCATCTCCATGCAGCCTAATCTCAGTTACACAGACATTATTTCTGAACTTCGAAGACCTTAATTAAAATAATTGGTTTGTAGTGTACCCTTGTAAAGGCTAATGGTGATTTTAATCACTTATTAAACAGAACAATGAATCAACTATGCAGAGTGCAATAAATAAGTTATATTTACTTCTGCAGTTCTCATTCCCAACCCACATTTCTAAATTTAGAGCTCAGTACGCACCAGGATAAGATGCTAAATGTACTTTTTATGCCTATGTTTTCCTTGCAGGCAGCATTAGGCTCAGTCTTAACAAAGTTTACTTCTATGCGATTTTGCAGTTTCTCAATCGTAATGTCTCATTCTGCCATTTCTGTTTAGTCTATTATTCATTCATTCATTTTTCAGCACCCTCCTTTGTCCAGTTCAGGGATGTTGAAGAGATGAAGTCTTTCCAAGCACTCTGTAGATGCAAGGCACAAGAATTAATCCCTGATAGGATACCAGTCTATCATAACATTGATACATATACACAAACACACACACACACACTCACACACACACACACACACACACACACACACACACATGCACAGTCATTTGAAAGATGACCAGTTCACTTCCAGCATGTGTTTAAATTGCTGGGAAAGGACAGAAACTTGGTGAAAGCTAAATCAGATATTAAAAAAACATGCTGACTCCAAACAGAAGACATCAAAGACAAAAATCAAACAGGAGAACCAAGTGGTATTATGTGTACGCAAATTCTTACCACCATATCCCATGAGATTATTGCTGTTATACTAAACCACAATGACCTAAACTGAGTCACATGTTTTCTGTCATGCTTTCTGTCTCATCTTTCATTTGTTCAATCCCTACTAATTCTTGACATTTCTAGGTCTTCATCTTCTCCTCTGGAGGAAAGTCCTTCAAATATCAAGAGTTAACCTGACAGGGCAGAAGGCTCTAGATCACCTCCTGTATTCAGTTGAGCATTCACAAAATCTATCCCTATTGATCTTCTCTGTAAAGAAAATAGTTAATCGGAAAAGACCCTTAAGAGACCGTTTTCTAAAACAGAATTGATCCTGCTGCTAAACCTAACACAAATATTTTAATATATGTTTATCAGTGATTTTGTCTTGTCATTGGGCAGAGGGCTAAAGCTGTGAACTGTAGTTCCTGTGATACAGGGTTTGATGCCTTCAGCTCTCATTTCTCTACTGTTTGACGCTGAGCCAAGTCACTTAGTGGGCATTTTTATTATTATTATTATTATTAGCATTATTAAATATATTCTCTCGCTCTATATTATTTTCTTGAGATATTTGTTCATGTTGCCATACCTTTGTTTAAATGTATATATACTACACATTTTTAATCTGTATTTAATACATAGGTTGCATTGATCATGTTCTAAAATCAAGAATAAATACATTTATTCTAGTTAATGTTCATGTGTATGAAACACATACTGACAGAAGTTTAGTACAGAATGGTTTTTACTTATGACACTTGTTATTATTGGTAAACCTCACACTGCTGCATACATTACAATTCCTTGTTTGCAGTCACCAAACAACTGCATAGAAAACCATCTAACAGTTTTAAAAGCTGTAGTTCACCTCCCTATGCTGTGCAGGCTGTAGTCATAATCAGTGTACCTCTCAGCTATCTCTGATTTGCATGAATGTTTTTCATTTTTGCTCAGATTTTTGCCTATCTCTCATAAAAGTTTTGAAATTGTAAGGCAATTGATCAAATTACAGAAATAAATCATGCCAGATATTACAATTAAAGACATCTTGAGAAAATGCATGTTAAGGAGATCCTATTATAGAATTTCTGCCAGTGTTTAAAAAGAAAAAGGGCCCCTTTTATTTGTGACCTCTATCCATAGCCATTTTTGGATTTTCCCTTATTTATGAAGTAAAAGGTTAACATACACCAACAGCTTTAAAAGCTGTCAGACACTTCATACTGCCACACTTTTTTATCTGGTAGTAAACCAGGGCAGCTACCCCCCATGTATAAAAAAGAATTATGATTGGTTCTCCATTCATAACCTTTTGGGGTGTCTCAGCATGGACACTTGGCCACACAAGTCGTTTTGGATTTCTTTGTGTGGTATGATAGCATTAAGAAACAGTAAATTGCAGATAAGTAGACCTCATAGAGCAATATGAGAAACAAGCTTTTCATAGGTTCTTTGGTGTTTACTAGGCTAACAACCACAAGGCCCTTTTAAGCCTAGCCATGCAAACTAAATCTCTGACAAGTTCTGCTATCCTAGATAAGTGTAAGTAGGCGCTTGGAAGATGAAGCATTTACAAGCAGGAGTCTAGGAAATTAACCATTTATAGGCTGCCTGTGTCCATTAGACACAGGTGCCAAACCTGTTCACTATCCAATTTCCAAGTTAAACAGTACTTCACATAGATAGGGAGCCTGTTCTAGAGAAGGGGTATTCTCTGGGATACATGCCTGTCTCTCCAGCAGATCATGTTTATATAACAGGCAAGGTTTAAGTCTTTAGAATGGGTAATTCTGGTGCTGTTTCTTTTGCAGATTTGCAGGAGGTCGATCAGAGTGGGGTATGTCAGTGCCTTGTATGTCAGGCATCGATCTTCCCTCAACAGCCTGTAGGAGACAGAATACAAAGATAGGGCTTTGAGATGGTCTGTATAGGACATGTGACTTATGCCCTGTATCCTTTTAGTGATATGCCTGGTTAGGTACATACCAAAAGAGCCATTGTACTCAATGATAGGTCTGATGAATGCCAAATGCAGTGGAACAATGACTTCCTTGGACCTAGATGCCATACTTCTGTTTATAAGTTGCACAACATAAAATGATTTTCTCAGTACTGAAGACACGTGGTGATTAAAGGCTAGGTTACTGTTTATGTACGCCCTCAAGTCCCTGACAACTGGGTCATCTCTTGTGGGTGTGTTGTCAATATGATAGTTATCAGGGGTGGATAAATTCCCAAAGGATACTGCTATGCATTTCTTCGTATTTAATTTTAGTCCATGGCTCTGACACCAATTATTTGTCTGTGTCAGCTCTTCCTGGAGATCATTTGTGTTAGTGGGGGATTCAATGACAGCTTCTAATTTGCAATCATCTGCAAATTTAGTCAGCCAGAGATCATTGACATTGGCCTTGATTTCAGATAAGTAAATGCCAAAAAGGAGTGGTCCCAGGACTGATCCCTGAGGGTTTGTGCTTATTACTGGTCACTTTGCAGAGGTGTACTCCCCTGTTATAACTTCATAGGTCCTGTCTGTGAGCCAGCTGGCTAGCCATCAGGTGACATGAGGGTCTGATTGATTTCAACAATTGGCTAAGTTTCTGGTGTCATTATAAGGGTATCCAATATCTGTCTGCCTGGGATGACATGATTGGCAGACCTAGATGCTTTGCCAGTGATGGCCTGCGTCTGTCACACTTGGGCTTCTGGATACTGGCCAAAGCTCTTGCCACCCCTATAGTGCCTTTTTTAGATGGTGTTCCAAAGACTATATTACCACCATAACAACTACAAACAAATGCAATCTGAGGGTCATGCTGCTCAATGCTAGAAGTCTAAAATCTCAAAATGCACTCGCTTGAAGCACTCCTTAAAATGGAGAACAACGACATTTGTGCTGTAACAGAGACCTGGTTCAAGACAGCAGATAGCACTCCTGCTGGGTGGCACACTGGTGCTGTGAGCTATGTGACACTTTGGTTGTGATTGGTGTTTGTTTGCATTTCAGCTTCTGAGGTCCTTGGCCCAACATAACGCATCAGGTGCAGCTAACATTGGGTAAGACAGAGATTCAGGTCACAGCCTGCTATAGGTCCCCAACGATGACCCAAGACTCACACTCCATGTCCCTAAGCACCCTGGAGAATATTAGAGTCCAACCTAACACTCTCATATTAGGCGACTTCGACTACCCCACCATTAACTGGGAAAACTACTCATGTACCAATACACTTGCCCAGCATTTCCTGGAATTCATTAATTCCAATGCCCTGGACCAGCTCATTCTTTCCCCCACTAGAGGTAGCAGCATCCTTGACCTGGTCATTACTAACATGGGTCACCATTGCTCTGTACCAGTAGTCAACTCCTGCCTGGTTAGATCCGACCACAAACTAATCATCTTGGAAATCCACATCCCTCCCACCCCCCCAACCCCTGCAAAAGTAACCATCATGGAAAACTTCTCCAAAGCTAACTTTGGACTCCTAAAAAAAGAGGTGTCTAACTTCACAACACCCATGCAATTGGAAAACAGCTGCATGACCACCAAATCATACATTAATGCCCTGTACAAACACGTACACAAATGCATGGATCTCACCATACCCAATAGAACCAAGACATTCTCCTCCAAAAAAGGAAGCCAATCTGGTGTTCCCCTGCCATAAACAAACTCTACAACAGAAGGAGGAAACTGATGAGAAATACGGTGAAGTCCCAAAAAGTTGAGATCCCTCATCAAATCCTCTAATGCTAGCTATGAAAAGAGAATTGCAGCAAATACTAAAGACAACCACAAGGCCTTCTATTGTTATGTAAAGAATCTCCATGACAATACCCAGATTTGCTCTGAGCTCTTCCACAATGGCACCTCCTATACTGAACCAACAGATATTGCCAATATACTGGCCAACAGATTCATTGCCAACTTTACCCCTCTCTCCCCCACCAAAGGATCAATCACAATACCGGTAGATTGCCAGGTACCCAGTATTACTGCTGCACAGGTTAAAACAGCACTGCCAAGGACAAGAATACAGCATCTATGGGACCTGACAATATCCCTGGCTGTGTTCTACATGAACTACAGAGTGAACTGGCACCCCACCTGTGTGCCCTGTTCAATCACAACCTCACCTCAGACTTTGACCCTACCAAATGGTGCACTGCTACAGTCATCCCTCTCCACAAAGGAGGAGCGACTATAGACCCTGGGAACTATCGCCCCATTACCCGACAAGACACGCTGGATGGAAAGATTCCTGTCCCAGAGACTTCCTATACTCTGGAACAAGCTACCTATCTATGTCAAGCAAAGTTCTTCATTAGCACTCTTCAAGAAAAATCTTGATAAGTGGATGGGAAATAGGAAATACACCCTGGGGATCACTGCTGTGTCTCTGCTGGACAGTGGCATAGCAAAATATCTTTCTTGGGTAGCGTAAGCTATGGTACTTTGCTGGCTATGCTTACGTAAGCCCTTGGGCCGATAGCCTGGTACCTACCTATGAACCTATGAACCTATATATGCAAAACTATAGAACACAGCATCATGGACCTAATAAACAAAGATATAGGGAACCTCCAAACTCTGGATCCCACACAGTTTGGTTTTGTGAAGGGTAGATCATGCCTGCTCAACCTAGTCGACTTCTTTGAGTCAGTCACCTGAGCTGTGGATGAAGGCAAGGTGGTTCATACAGCCTACCTTGATCTGGCCAAGGGCTTTGATACCATTCCCCACTCAGGAATCATAGAAAAACTCACTAAGCTAGGCATGAACCCCTATATCACTAGGTGGGTTGCAAACTGGCTCACAGATAGAACCCACAGTGTGAAAGTAGCTGACTCCAAGTCAGACTGTCGACTAGTCATGAGTGGAGTCCCACAGGGTTCTGTCCTGGGTTCTCTCCTGTTTGGTATCTACTTCTCTGAAGTTCAGGCCAACATGAAGGGAGCCATAAGTAACTCCCCAAGTGATGTTAACATCATACAGAAAGGTCTCACTGAGACCAATGACTGGTGTCAGAACCATGGCCTGAAGCTCAATGCCAAAAATGGTGTCATCATCCCCTTTGGGAAAAACCCAGTTCCCATGAATTACCACATCGATGGTAGTCCACTGAACACAGAAGACTTCATAAGAGATCTGGGAACATGGATTGACAGCAACCTCTCTTTTGACTACCACATTGCCACTGTGGTTAGAAAGTCCTTTTATGTGGCACATCTCATTAATAAGGGGTTTGCATCCAGGAAGAAAGAGTTCGCTGTCTTCATCTACTCTTCCCTCATTAGGTCAATCATCGAGTACAATGCCCCATTTGGCATGTACCTCACTAGACGCCTAGAACAACTGGAGAGGCCTCAAAAATACCTCACAAAGAGGATCTTAGGCCTTAAACACTTGTCCTGTATGGACAGACTCTAAAAGCTTCAAATATTATCTGTCTCATATCGCCTACTTAGAGGCGATCTCTGCTTGACAAACAAAGCCATGTCTGACCCAGCTCTGTTAGAAATGCTACATCTAAAGAAATTCCAATCCCTCCACACTACATGCTCCAGAGACCTCAACCTCATTACTACAATCAACAGAACAAGCTGGAGGGACAGGTTCATAACCTAGAGACTGCGCATGCTATGGAATAGACTTCCCATAGATGTCAGGCAGAGCGCCTCACTGACCCTCTTCAAGAGAAATCTTGATGAGTGGATAGAAAATAGAAAATTTACCCCAGGGATCACTCCAGTGGCTCTATTTGACAGAGACACTGGGAACTAAGGTCGGGTGACATGATGCCAGGTTAATACCAAGGGCTAGGCTTGTAAAGGCTCCAGGGCCATTAGCCTACTACACACCTATGAACCTGTTGAGTTTGTCAACAATGCGTAAGTGGATTATTGTGTCAAATGCCTTGGCCAGGTCACAGTAGGCAGTGCGAACCATTTTGCCGACATGCATTGTTTTGGTGACCTTCTAAAAGAAGTTCATCATATTGTGTAGGCATGACCTGCCCTTTATAAAACCAAATTTGGTTGGGTCCAATGTGTGGAGGTTTTCTATGTCATTATTGATCATTTCAATGGTAATTCTTTGCATGGCTTTCATATGACACTAGTGAGACTTATGGGACTGTAGTTTCTAGGGTCTGTAGATGGCCCATCTTTGTGCAGAGGGATGACTGTTGCTGTTCTCTCTTCATGAGGCAAGAAGCCTGTTTGGAGAATGCAGTTAAATAGCAATTCCAGAGGGCCTGATAAGCTATGTTTCATGCTACTTAGAAGGCATTCTGGAATATGGCCTGGGCATATTAATGCGGTTTTCTTTGCTTTAGAGAGAGCATTAAATATCTCTTCCCTAGGGATAGCAGGGGGAGTTATCATTGATGGTATTCCCTTTGGGAAGACTGAGTGGGAGAAAGGCATAAAGTTGGAGCTGAATTTGCCTGCTAGTAATATCTCCTGGTTCAGTGTAGGTGGTTCCATTAACAATGAGCTCTGCACTCAATTGCATATTGCTTTTGAGGTTGTGGACATAGCTAAAGAATGTTTTCTGGTTGTCATTGGCCTGGAAGGCCAAATTTACCACAAATCTGGGTTTGGTAGACTTTGTTTGTCCTCTGAGTTGTTTGTTTAGTTTGATGAGAGTGTTTTATCCTGCTGAGTGCTGCACTTCATAATTTTTGCCATGATTTTCTTCTTTCTGTAATACAGACTACTGATGTTGTGATTCTACCAGGGTGACTTGTTTTTTAAGCTAGATCTGTACTTCTTCCTGGTGGATACAGCTAATGATATGCAGCGTTTATCATGCTTATATAGGTTTCCTTTGAACAGTTGCTTGTAGGCAGCAGTGTTCTTAGGGCTTATGTGTGCTTGAAATTTTCCTGGTTATCACTTGAAAGGTTAAATGCCGCTCAGTGCTTGGCGCATACCAAGATGGGACACATATTTCAAGAACTCCATGATGTCTGTCTTTATATACTCTGGGAGGGTACATCTCAGATAATTTACACCCACATGGGCTTTGTCTACATCATACCAGTACCTGTGGTCCAATGAACATCAGAGATCAAGGTACGCACGTAAATAGTAGCCTTATCTTCAATCACTATGTGGTCACAGTGGTGAGCAAATCCTTTTATGTTGTTCAATGTATAAGTAAGGGCATGACATCTAGGTCCAAAGAGATCATTATCCCACTGTATTTTGCCCTTATCAGAACAGTCATAGAGTACAATTCTCCCTTTGGTGTGTACCTGACCAGGCATATGCAGCACCTACAGTGAAATCAAAGGTTCTTTACAAAAGGAATACAAGGCATAACAAACCTGCCTTATGTGAAGTGCCTTAAAGCCCTTTCACTCTACTCATTCTTCTATGGAATACTGAGGGGTGAGCTGTGCCTGGCTTACAAGGCATCTGCAAACCCCACACAATCTCCTACATATTATTAAGTCAGAAAGTACCATAAATACAGGGTCTAGGGACCTAAATTTTGTCTGTGACTTAAACAAAACATGGAGAGGCAGATATGTGTCCCAGACATTGCCACTTTTATGAAACAGGCTTCCCATTCATGAGGAGCTGAATTCATCTATTACCTAGTTTAAGCACAATCTAGATAAGTGGATGGAGAATAGGAAATTCAAACCAGGCCTAGCACCCATGTCCCTTATGGACAGAGGTAACTTATAAATGTCTCGCCCTGAATGTCCTATTTGGATGCAGGACATCACTATTCATTCAGGAGAACTTGGCTAGGCTTAGAAAGGTCCAGTGGGTCATTAGCCTAGTAACAGTCTATAAATCTATGAATGAACTGAGTTTGTTGTAATGTGGCAGATTCTGGCCCTGCTAAACATCTGACTGTGACTTTCTCCTTACTCACCCTGATGAGAGGGACATCAGTGTGTCTCACAATGGAGTCTCCAATGACCAGAATGTTGGATTGTGTGGTGGATTGTCTTATGGACTTAGAAGTAGAGGTTGTGTGAGATTTTGCTGTATGTGTTGATGTGGGTGTCATTTTGAAAAAGTATATTCGGGCTGCTGAGGGTATTTGTTATGTGTACTTTGTCGATAAGAACTTTGGTGTTTAGGAAGCTTATATTTAAGTGCCTCAGTATATGTGGGTCTATGTGTCAGCTTTGCATTTAATTTATTTATTTAACATTTGTTTACTGGGAAAGTCTGACTTGGAACAAGACAATTTTCAGCAGAGGCCTGGGGAGAAATGCTCCAGATGGCATGTCTTTGTAACATGGGAGGAAACTGGAGCTCCTGGAGGAAACTCACATGAACAGAGGGAGGACATGCAGACTCTGCACAGAAGGCACCCCAGATGAGAATCAAACCAGAGAACCTCTTGCTATGAGGTGACAACACAAACCTCTGCACCACTGGGCCTGAATTGTTTGTGATGGGTTCAGCGTGTGTAATACTGACAACCTTATTGCCATTAGGAATGCTTTTATGCAAGATCTTTGCCTCCAGTGACGTTGTGTAAATACATATCTCACATACCATAGCAGTTTGTTTGAGAAATAACTGGTTATCAGTAAACATGTGACAAATTCTACACTGCCTCAGGATGCCCATATTCACCAAGCTGGTAATGAAGACAGTGGGAAGGTTCATATCCATAACAAGAGATCCTTTAATATTGGAGTGATGTCAGGATTATCTGGTTTTCATGGGTTTGTAGATTAATACTAGGCTAACTGCTGTGTGGGCCTTTTTATGCCTAGCCAATTACCCCATAAGATATTAAAATCCTGCACCTTGTCTCTGTAAAGTAAGCACCTTAACCATTATGCCAACTCCTCAAATCATTGCAACTCTAGGGGCAGTGCTTGTAAGCCAGTTGTGCTGTGTGCCATTAGGTTTTGATGAAATTTCAGTGGTGCTTTCACAAGAAAAATGTCAACTCAAGGTGTTTGATTCTATACAGGGCACAGCCAATGGCTTGAGAGGAAATTAATATGTCGACCCTGATGATTAACTGATGAAGTATTTATTCAGATATTCCGAAGTTAGGTTAGACAGCAGGAAGTCAAACAGTATTTACTGAAAAGAAAGAATTAGCTTGTCAAGAATGATGAAAAATGGGGAGTCACCTATATGGCTACTGCCTGCTTACTACTAGTGCTAGTCTCATCACAGCTTCATGCTGATGGGATACAATGCTCCTTTGCATCTTTTCTCACCATAAGTGAAATTATATAATTAATCCCAAGATGAGAAGCAGGTCACAAGCTCTGTGGTGATCCACGGTCTTGTTCTGGATGATGCAAGGGTCTGTAGTCTGTTTTAGCCTTTTCCTGGTAGATGCCTCTGATAGCAATCAGACCAATCAGGAAAGTCAAACACAGAAATTTGTTGTCCAGTCAGAAACAGTCCAGAATCAATGCACTTTGTCCTTCTCTTACAAGGAGCAAAATATATGCACAAATTCCTAACTGGCACCTATGAAGCAGTTATTAGGCTTTATGGTGATCAAGAGTCTCCAGGAAATAATGTCTCTATATGCCTTCTCTCACCAGGAGCAAAACAGAAGCACTGATCCCATGATGACTGCTGAGTGGCAGAATGTAGGCTCTCCAGTAATTGGTGGTCTTGTAGTGGATGTTGCAAATTTTAAAGGTAAGATGGAAAAATGGCTTAATATCCTAAGAGCTGCAGTGTGCACTAAGGAGTTAGATATGAGAGAGGGTGTAGTTTAAGCTTTAGCTATCTAAGTGGACAGACACTAATTTTAAAAAAGAAACATAGATTGGAAGGGGGTGGGCACTTGTAGTCTGGTTACATGGAATATACTCAGATGGCCAATAAATGTAATTAGCTGAAGAGGAGTGATTTTACACAATGATAATTTGGTGCTTACTCACAATAACAAATGAAAGAGGAGAGGAAAGGATATATATGGTCAAATTTAAATATGGGACACGCCACTAGAAATACAGTTTAGAAACACAACAGTTGCAGGGTGGCAGGGTGGGGAAAAAAATTAATTTTGTGTGACTCACAAGAGACACAACTGTGATCTCTTTCCTACTTTATGCAATTGAAAACAGAATACAAATAAAACACAGTATAAAGAAAATAAATCCCAATGCACAGAACAGAAGAAGGCAATGAAGCAATACAAAATTCAAGAAAGAAGTAACAAACTAACTTTTCCCTCACAGCAAGCCGTGACAGAGTTTGGGTGAGCTTTTCCAGTAAAGCCAAATTCATGGTTTCATAAGTTCATAGTTGATTACTAGATTAGCTTTCTTAATAGGCTATTCTAAATCTAGCCAGTTTCCCTCCCAAAGGTGAGAATCAAGCACTGCACTTTGTGTCTGGGAGTCAAACACATTAATCATTATACCATTCCCCCAATAATTTTCAATGCTTTGGACTTTCTCACTCTGGTTAGATTGTTCATGTGCTTCACAATGGAAAATAATACATGAACATATAAGTGATGATTGAACATTAAAATCCACTACATAATTTTTGAATATTATAAATAACCAGTTGTTATGGGTTATTAAGAATTATTTTGCTAGATCTTCAAGTAGGCTAACTTAATCAAATTTTATCAATATGTTGCTTAGATCTTTTAGAAAATTCAGTTATAGAAATGTTTTTTAAATCTTGCTTCTTTACAATTTTTCTGATTGCTTTTGCAAAATGTCTTAATAATAGTAAAGACCATAATTTTATCTTGAAATTTAACTCACATGATCTTAAGCTCTGGACTGATTTGATAAATAATCCAGATATTTTAATGGTAGATAATTTTAAGAAATTATAACTTAAAAACAATAATTACCTATTAGAAAAAAAATCAATGTCTGAAGTGGTTGAAATGAATTTCCCTAAAATTACATGAATACTTGTCTGGATTTTTTTGTAATTGTGTAATAATTACAAAAAAATACAGACACTTGCCTGTATGTTTTGTAATTATTGTTCTTTTAAAATTAGAAAGTTGCTATAATACCATGTTTGCATTAGTATGCATGTTCTGAAGGATATGTAGTCTGAAACTCATGTGCCTATTATTATTTAGTGACTTCAGTCCTCAATGACTTACCAGAAAAATACAACTTTTATGAGGAAACAGTCCAAAACATGAGGGTGAAAATCTGGACATTCTGCAAAAATTTGGACAATTGCAAGATATGGCTCTGTGAATTGTTAGAAGGGGAAGATAATGTATTTTGTTGTGATACTTTTCATTATTTTGCAGTCTGTACTTTACAGAAAAGATTTTAAACATCTGTAGTTTACAGAAAAGATTATAAAGTAATGTTTCTATCATCAAAATATTCATGCATCATATGTTTATACCCTGATGTTCTGTGCAGTATTTGTTGGCTTTAGAGATACTAGGTAGAAGAGAAACTTAGGACAGGGTAATCAAAAACTCCAAATCATAAGAATAGACAAGCCCAAGCTTACCTTGAGTTATTTATTAGCAGAAAAAGTGTAAGAAACTTCTCTGTGTAGAAGTTTTTCAATTCCTGTATGTCTAGTTAATTAAAAAGCAGAAAAGAAATAAAAGAAATGGTAGTAGAAGTAGTGAAATAAAAATGGCCTAAAACTAAAAAATAAAAAGCTTATTTTGAAATATTATTAATATTATACACATTTATTAACTCTAGTAGGTATTCAAAAGTAATGCAATCAGGGTAGACAGTCTCTTTTCAGTCAAAAATGTTTCATTAAGCACACAGACAAGCAATCCAAACAAAACAAAAAAAAAAAAATAAACAGAATGTTTTATCTTTTAAATAAAAATAAACAAATAAAGAGTCATTTATTTAAAAACCAACCATAAACCCACAACTTTTTGTGAAATGGGTGTTAAAATACACAAAACTAAAACCACAAACACCAGGGCCAGAGCTGTTAGTAGTGTTTAAGAACTTTAGTTAGCATTTTCATTCAGACTAAGACTAAACTTCATCAGACTTAAAACAGCAAGGAAATGCAAGTACTGTATGTAACATTTCCTGCATCAGTGATATCACCAGCTGCCACTGCCATTTAAAGTGGAATACATATTATAAAAAAATTATTTGAGAAGTACATAAAAATGACAAAAAATATACTTAGTACATTTTTATATTCTTTTAGCTAAAACACATTTAATATTAATAGCTTCATTAAAGCTGGGACTACAGCCTCATTTTAATCTTAGTTGTTATTCAGTTTTCTTTGTCTGCAGCTTAGTTGAAAAATTATCCCTCTCATGTTTACATCTTGATAACAATCACAGAAGAATAACAACTTTTTTTCCACTCAGTAAAATGTAATGTATGTTTACATAAGATATCTTTCACATCTTTAATTTTTATAGCATATAAACTCACCAAAAACTAGGCCTACTTTACAGAACTAAAAAATTCCTAACACAAGAATCTTGACTCTCCCTTACCCATACCTACCTTCTACCTAGTTTCTTCTACAGCGCAGAAATTCTCACTAATCTACAGTCCTCACGCTCAGCTAAACTTGAATCCACCTACAATAAAGTTGCCAGATTTGCTACCAACAAAACCTGTAAACCTCACCACTGTCTTTCTTTCAAGACCTTAAATTGGTTAGAATTCCCAAACCAACTGCTTCTCTCTCAACTACTGATCATTCATTCCTTCCTCTACATGCCTTCCTTCTGCTCTAAAATCTCCTCATTAGTCTCAGTCTATAGCTCTCCCAGGAACCTCAGAAGCTCTGACTAAAATCTACTAGAAATTTACAATTCAAAAAGATCCACTGAGCAAAATCTCTACAGTTACTCTCCCTCCCTGACCTGGAACAAACTTCGATGTATTAGAAGTATAAACCATCCACAAGAATTCAAAAATGGTGTCAAAGAATTCCTAATAAACACCTGGACTTGCCATTGTAAAAATCCTCTTTGAACCTCTTATGATCTCCATCCAGGCTGTCTTCCATCCCTGACTCTGATTAGCACCCCTTTCACAACTTCAGCACCTCAAAAACTCTTGCTTCTCCTTCCTTACCTCTCTCTCATCCTTTCTCTCTAAACTTCATTACCCCTCACTACTTCTTTAATCCTCCCCTCAAGCTTAATATCACCCATGACTACAACATCTATTTCCTCTAAGAATCCCTACATGATATTTAAATACTTCTACAGAATCTGATGACCTAATGTTTTATTATGATCTGGACACTGCCAGAACAAACAACTCTGATACTTTACTTTATGGTATCTAAAATGCTGCTACTGAATTAAATGACAAAGTGATTGTATTATACCCAGGACACTGCCTCTGCATACAAAGTTTCTTCTAAATGAACTATCTGTTTTCCTGTTGTATATATGAATATATCCTGTAAATATTTTTGACAAACTACATTTGACACAATCTGTGTATTTAATTGTGCAAACTGATCATCTGCCTATCCCTGTGATGTAATATGTAACCTTATGATGTAACTCTGAGATTTTTCTCATTGATGAGCTATGTTCTCTCTATATTTGTTAGTGTGTTAAACTACTGTATATGATTGTGGAGCTTTTCTATCTGGGTCTCTGCTGAAAAAGGGCACTAGGTCAGTCAAACTATCTTGGTTAACACATGTCAAATAAATAAATAAAATTAATTCTTAATAAGACAGACATGAAATCATTGCTTTCAAAATTCAATAAGATTAGTTTAGATTTAGACATAAAACTCAGTTATAAATTCTGATACTTTACTTAATACAATCTTTATGAATCTGATAATGTTAATTTTTAAGCTATAATGTTATCTGTATTGGTTTCGCATCTTCTTCTACTTTTTGGAAATTATTTACTTGGAAGTATTCATATAAAATTCCCATTACTCCATATAAGATGTCTAAAATATATAAAACTAATGAAAAATTCATGTTGGAAATGTAAAAAAAAATCTTGAAGGCTTATTGGTGTTATGTCTTTCTTAATTTTGAAAAGAATAAGAAATTTTGGGCTAAATTTAGAAATTTTATAGAAGCACTGATGACTGATAAATGTGAAGTCACCAGTACTCTTTTACTGATAATGCTGTTATACCTTCATCTGTTAAAAAGGATCAGTTCTCATTTTATAGACATTATTTGCAATTGCAAGAAAAATAATTACAACTGGCTAGAATAGTTAAATACCACATAATTTCAAGGACTTCATAAACTTTGCTAGTTGTTTGCCAAAAATAAATTGATATCAATATAACATGATCAAAACAGAAGTCAAAATTCTTTTGTTGGTAGAACTTATTATTGCTTCATGACAAATATAAGTAGCTAACTGTGCCACTGAATTTTAGTAATGTACAATTTTATGTTCAATCATTTTTATCAAATTACTATTGTAAGTATTATAACTTATCATTTTTCTTCTTTTTTTATGTTTTGCTTTGCTTGTATGTTACTATTATTAAATAAAATGTTGCAAAACAAAAATAATTGAGCCAAGAGCTGCATAAATAGAACAACTTTATACAGGCAAAGAAAACTGACTAAACACACAAAATAGCATTGTGGTCAATCAGAGGGCCAGACTTGAATTTAATTTATCTGCAACTCCCAGCACAGAACAGACCTGGATGCCCCCTCCCACTGCCACTAAGGTGCAGTCCTAGTCCCTTTAAGGCAAAATCACAAAGGCAAAGCCCAAAGATAAGAAACTAAAGCTGCAAACATTTTTGATAACAGCTTTACAATGAGATTTTGGGTGAGAGAAAAAGTGTTGTGATTGTGAACATGGCGCAGGTTAGAAAACATTTGTAAAACTGCTAGTAGGTAAGGAGGCTGAATAGGAAATGCAATCCCTAATAAGGTTCAGCAATTGTAGTGTAATACTGTTAGAAGCTATAAAATGGTTAGAGCTTGGAGTAATATTTAAAGTGCTTATAGCAGTATTTTAGCATGTTTGCTTTCGATAAATTTTAGAAGTTGCCACTTACAGTATTCATTTGCTGAATTTTTCTTAGGAAGAAACATTGGAGAGAGGTTAGAAATTATGAGTACTAATGTCAATTCATCACCTCATTGTGTAGAGGCTGTTCTGTTGTCATAGCAATAGTCATAATTATGCATGATAGCTGCTGTTTTTCATGGTGCCCTTTAACTATGACCCTGAAATTATCATAATTGTAGGATAGTATTCTTAAGACAAGGCATCCAAGTGCTGCCATTTATTGTTAGTACTTAGTATGTTCATATATCTGATAGATATGCTTTTTATTTATTTTTATTATTCATTACATGGTAAGTGTTACTTACATGTATGTGTATGGTGGGGCCTAGATTTAGGTGGACATCTCCTGATAGGATTAACACTATAGTTTTAATAAGTATGGTTTTATGAAATTTTAGTAGAGAGCATTGTGGTGTACATTTTGTCGCAGATAGTATTGGATTATTGTTTGTTTCTTATTAATAAATAAAAGGGAGGGGTTACATTTTGTTTACCACATTACTACCTGAATTGGAATTGCAGAAAGAGGTATTTCAGGACCATTACTGTGTTCAAAGTTTGATTTTGTGTCTGATCTCTGAGTGAAGACAAAAGGCTAGAAAGAGTCTCAATGGAGCAGCAAGTCAAGCTGATTAGCATCCCTGAATGACTCCCGAAAGCAAATACTAATATGGAATTTGTATCTTGTTTGTTGAACCTTGAAACACTGTTTTTGCTGAACTGTTTGAAATACCTTGAGTTTCAGGAGTACCCTTTGGGTTAGCTGAATTGTATAAGAAAAGTGACCATTAAGTATCTTGTCAGAGCTTTAGCTGCACATTGAATGAATTTATAAGTAATTTCATGAGAGCCAGGAGAAACTAAGGGTTTTACAAGACTCTTACTTACTTCTTGTTATAGGAATGTTCCACACACTTGAGATCAGAATATCAGTACACGGTGCAACGATTGAACTGACTATCTTAGCAACTCTAACACTGGGAGGTTTCTAAAGGCATATAAGATCTAAGGAAGATCTGGTGGCACATTGTGATATGGATTCATTAAAATAGTGACAAGGTGTCATGTGACAGAATCTCTTAGAGTGGGTCAGAATATGCTATGGAACTCTACAGAGTCTGTAGCATTGTCCATTGTACTGAACGTGGCAGCAATCATGACAAAATAACAAGTGCATGCACTTTGATTGCTCAGTTTAAAGCCAGTGCAATGTGTATGATACAGATGCGCTGTATATTTATTAACATGCATATTTCATTATGGCTGGCACTTGAGATATCAGGCCAAGAGAAAAATTAGTGATAGCACACTAGTCTTTTCTCTATAGGAACTTCCTAACAACAGACAGCCTAACTTGGCTCATCAATGCATAATGCTTTAGCCTCTTTAATGCATTATTAGACCACCATAGCCTTTTCACGCTAACAGCTTATTGCTTCAGCATATGCAATTGTAAAATAGATGTATTTTCACCACACTCTAAAATAAAAAAAATACTGTTAATGTTGCTGGTATTTAGTTCCACAGTGAAGCTACTATGATATGGAAGTATTAGGGTTGTTGTATGGAAGTATTAGGGTAAGGTACTTTAAATAAAAATACATTGTTTTATAATAGCAAAAAGATCCTCTAAAGAAAGTTCTAGTGCCATGGCCAAAGTGGATCTACACAAGGTCCATTTTTCACATACTGTAATGTGTATTTTACATGCAACATAATTAAATAAAATAAAATGTTTTCTGTGCAAACTGTGAAAATTATCAAAAATAATTTAGATGCATGATTTTCTAGAATGATTGGTCTGTATTAATGTATACCACAAAAGAGCCCTACATTTAAAAAGTTTCTACCTTGACTTTCTGCTATTAATATTGTACTTTTATCTCTGAATCATCTCCAATATAATGGGTAAACTGCTGTGATGTATACTTGCTTGTTTAAATTTACTCACATTTATGTCTTTGATTTCATCACATTAGCAAATTCAAATAAATTTGTGAAGTAATGCACTTTAAAGAAAAGGCATAGGATAACCTAATTTATCGTAGAGTATCTCTTGCAGTCATTCATTATTCATTTGAAGTGCCTTGTCAGTTTGAACTGACCAACTTCAGTCATTTTTACCCTTTTATTTTTTTCTCTAATGTATCTCTAAATTCCCTGCTGTTCATGGTATTTTACTGTTTAACAACATTTAATGAGAGGATCATTAGCTTAAAAAGATTCGCTTTTGTGTATTTCTGATTATTCCTCAAAGAAATAAAGAATTACAGTTACTTTCACCTATTCAGTAATATAGAAATTTACCTACTTCTATTGCATTTCTTGCTGCTAGGTAATGGTGTTTTATTAATGAGAAAGGATGAATGTAAACTTTATTTGACAAGAAATAAACTCAGTGTCATTGTTGCTTTTGAAATATTTTGTAATTAAATTCTAAGCAAAGTTAGAAATTCATACTTTTATTAAAGATATCTGTTAGTATGGACAGCACATACATTTCAACAGTTCTTTGATTAATGAAGCATTGAGAATGCACGTAGTTCTTTAATTATGCATTCAGGCAGTAAACTTTTGTTATCACTTTTAAACTAATGCCAGCCAGTTCTATCCTCCTTTCAATAACTAAGTAGGTTAAGTATCTATCTTGCACTTGGATTTTGGTTCATATTCATCCCTGACATTCCAGATGTCATTGTAAAGAAACATCTTTCTGTCTGCTGGGGCTTACACTTCAATTTTCTTAGTAAAGCTTCATTATATATGCTTCTAAAGCTTGATCAAGTATAATTTAAAACTGAATTGAAATTAGCAATTAGTATAATACAGGTTCAGGGACTTCAGTGATCCCTTAAGATAGACTAGAACAACAGTTCCAGGATGTGTGTGAGTGTACATAACATATGTAGTAATTGTGACCTCTTGTTGATTGTGACCTGTAAGTTTGATCAGAAGAGAGTGCAGTGGTAGAGACTAAAACACTTTGGCCAATGAAAATAAATCAATATCATTTTCAGCAGAGTAAACCCCCTTGATCGAATCCCCCCTGCTACTTTTAGATAGATAAGAGAGCTAGATAGATGGCTAGATGGCTAGATAGATAGATAGATAGATAGATAGATAGATAGATAGATAGATAGATAGATAGATAGATAGATAGATAGATAGATAGATAGATAGATAGATAGATAGTGTTTATTTATTTAGCATTTTTTTACCAGGAAAGCCCGGCTTAAATAACTACCAGACTGTTTTTCAGTGAAGGCCCTGAGAGAAAAGTTCCATAGTTAGATTACAAATGACAGGAACTGGAGCAAAACAGAATATTTTATTGATAACTGTACAATATATTTATATATGTATATAAATATATATATATATATATATATATATATATATATATATATATATAGAGAGAGAGAGAGAGATCTATTACATGTAGTAAGACATAAGACAAACACTGTTAAAAATTCAAGAAATACATCCATTTCTATGTAAGAGTATTAGTATGAGTCTATTTTATTTTTCAAAATGCACAGGCATTGAAACATAGGTAAGTGATTCTAGTATTTTGAAATGTAACATAATAAGTCTTTCACAATATCAAAAATAAAAAAATATATACAAGAATAGTTTCATTTTACAACTCTTTACCCAAAACATACTTTTTCTTAATAGTGGTAGTATAAAAGAAAATGATTTCTAATGTAGGTTGTAGAGTTAGTGATAGCACACATTAGTAAGATGGTGCAGGGAAGTTTCACTCCCCCCCTCCCCGCACCACCTTAGAAATGGATGCTAACCCTAACCCTAACTGTGCCCTAACCCTAACCCTACCTTACCTTAGAAAAAACTTTTCACAACACTAGTCACTACACAAGATTATCAGACACACACACACCACATACAACAGAACTCATACCCAGCATTAAATCTATCAGCTTAGCTCTTACTCTGACCCCATTCTCCAAACACATACAGTCCCCTAATGGATCAACTTTTGGTATATCAGAAAGTTTTGCCATTATCCACCCAAACGTATACTTACTTTACCTCCATGCAATCAGTCTTCCTTCTTGCAACACCTGTGACATTCAGTGGTGTAAACTGTTCACATATTTCTAACACCATTCTATTAACTAAGTGTATTTTCCAACAGCATGAAGGAAACACACATACACACGTGTGTGTGTGTGTGTGTGTGTGTGTGTGTGTGTGTGTGTGTGTGTGTGTGTGTGTGTGTGTGTGTGTGTGCGTGTGTTTATAGACCTATAGAGATCTATAGATAGATAACTAGATAGATAGATACTGACCATAGTAGGGCAAAGCATCAAAGTATACTTTCCACACATACGATAATATCGAAGAAAAAACAGTAGCTAGATCAAATTGCAAACAGTTTAGCAGTCACACTACTGAAAATAAAACCATTACATTAAAACATTACATATGTACACTAACATTTGCCATTCAGCAGCATTTGCATACAATTATTGTCAATGTAAACATATTTATAAAA
Source organism: Protopterus annectens (assembly GCF_019279795.1). Lineage (NCBI taxonomy): Eukaryota > Metazoa > Chordata > Ceratodontiformes > Protopteridae > Protopterus > Protopterus annectens. Next base: position 1,489,164,398 of record NC_056743.1, on the reverse strand, counting down.
ACTGCCTAATAAGTAGAGCACTTCCTAACATAAATGCAACTTATCATATAAAGAGTTTTCTTCCTCAGCATTCTTAAGCTTTAATCATATAACCATTCAGTGCAAATGCAATACAGTATTGGCTTTCAACCAAAGTACTATTCAACTAAATGATGATACAGATATACATATACACATGGATCTACTTTTAAATAACGAATCCCATAACATCAAAATAAAACATATTGAGATCAAAACTACAAAATGCCAAAATACTGAAAGTTCATATAGCCGAAATTTGGAATTCCGAAAATTAGATTGGGAGATGTGTTTTACATTTGTACAAGTGGTAGGTGTAGTGTTTTGTAGTCTTAAACTGTTTTATTGTAGTGTGCTGACTTGCCATTTGTGTTTTTATGGGAAGTTGGAGAATGGTGCAGTGTGTCTTTAAGGATTTGTAGTGCATTATTTTGGGAGTATAGTGTAATTACGAAGACGCCTTGTTTTGTTTTTGGAGACATTTTGGTAAGTGTATATTATAGGTTCATAGATAGGTACTAGGCTATTGGCCCAAGGGCCTATGTAAGCCTAGCCAACAAGGTTCCCTGGCTTACACCACCCAAGAAAGTTATTTTCCTGTGCCACTGTCTAGCAGAGACAAAGAAGTGATCTCCGGGGTGTATTTCCTATTTGCCAACCACTCATCAAGATTTTTCTTGAAGAGTGCTAATAAAGAACTTTGCTTGCCATAGATAGGTAGCCTGTTCCAGAATATGGGAAGTCTCTGGAACAGGAATCTATCCCTCCAGCATGTCCTGTTTATTGTGGTGACAAGGTTTAGGTCCCTAGAGCATGTAGCTCAGAGGGATTGAGATTTCTTTAGGTGTAGCATGTCCAACAGCTCTGGGTTTGACATTGATTATATGTTAGGCAGAGATCACCTCGAAGTAGGCGATATGCTATGGAGTAAAGATGGAGTTTTTTGAGGCAGTCAGTGTAGGGCATTTGTTTGAGGCCAGTAATTCTCTTTGTGAGGTACTTCTGTGGCCTTTCCAGCTGCTGTAGATGTCTTGTGAGGTACATTCCAAAAGGGGCGTTGTACTCTATAATGGGTCTAATGAGTGTCGAGTAGAGGGGAAAAATTACCTCTTTTTTCCTGGATGAAAACCCTTTTATGATGAGGTGTGCCATGTAGAAGGACTTCCTGACTACTGTGGTGATGTGACTATCAAAGGAAAGACTACTGTCCACCTGGGTCCCAAGGTCTCTTATCATGCATTCAGTGTTAAATAGATTGCTGCCTATGTGGTAGTTCATTGGTACAGAGTTTTTACCAAAGGGGATGACACTGCACTTTTTGGCATTGAGCTTGAGGCCATGGCTCTGACACCAGGCATCTGTCTCAGAGAGACCCTTCTGTAGGATATCCACATCATTTGGGGACTTGACTATGGCTCCTAGTTTGCAGTCATCTGTGAAATTTGTTAGCCAGACACCTTCTTTGTTAGCCTGTTCTTCAGAGAAGTAGATACCAAACAGGAGAGGTCCCAGGACGGAACCCTGTGGTACTCCACTTGTCACTGCTTTGAGGTCAGATTTGGAGTCTGCAAGTTTTATAGTGTGGGTTCTGTCGGTGAGCCAGTTGGAAACCCATCTTGTGACTTAGGGATTTATACCTAGTTTAGTGAGTTTAGCTATAATTCCAGAATGGGGGATGGTGTCAAAAGCCTTGGCGAGGTCAAAATAGGCTGTGTGAACCACCTTACCCTCATCTACGGCTTTGGTGACTGCCTCAAAGAAGTCGATCAGGTTCAGAAGGCATGATCTGCCTTTCACAAACCCAAACTGGGTGGGATCCAGAGTTTGGAGGTTATCAATGTCTTTGTTTATGGGTTCCATGATGATACGTTCCATGGCCATGCAGACCAGGCTCATCGGGCTAATAGGTTGATAGTTCCCGGGATCAGTGGTGGCTCCCCCTTTGTGGAGTGGGATAACTGTTGCTGTGCACCATTTAGTGGGCACAAAGCCTGATGAGAGGCTATTATTGAACATGGTGCTTAAGTGAGGAGCCAGTTCGTTCTGAAGTTCATGTAAAACGCAGCCTGGGATGTTGTCCGGTCCCATGGATGCTGTGTTTTTGGCTTTAGAGAGTGCAGCTTTTAGCTGCGTAGTTGTGATTACAGGGACTCTGCATTCTTCCTGTATAGATATGGGCCCTTTAGGGAGTGAGAGGGGGGTAAAGTTAGCACTGAACCTATCTGCCAGGATGTTGACAATATCAGTTGGTTCTGTAATTTTCTTGCCTTTCTGCTGTAACTCAGAGCAGATCTGAGTGTTGCCATTGAGATTCTTGACATAGCTATAGAATGCTTTGTGGTTGTCCTTGGAATTAGTGGCAATTTAGTTTTCGTAGCTAACTTTGGAGGATCTTATAAGGGATCTCAGCTTCTTACTGAGGCTGACCAGGGAACTCCTCCACTCATGGGATTTTACTCTCTTTTGCAACAGTTTCTTCCTTCTGTTGTACAGTTTGTTTATGGCAGGGGACCACCAGATTGGCTTCCTTTTTTTGGTGGATAGTGTCTTGGTTCAGTTTGGGATAGCACGATCCATGCACTCACGTAAGTGCTTATAGAGTGCATTTGTGTATGATTCAGCAGTTGTAACTGTATTGTCCATCTGCATGGGTGTCATGAAGTTCACCACTTCTGTCTTAAGAAGCATGAAGTTGGCTTTGGAGAAATTTTTACTGTGGTTTCCTTAATGGGGGGTGGGGGCAGGATGTGGATATCAAGGGTGATTAGCTTATGGTTGGATCGGACCAATGAGGAGTTGACTTCAGGTGTGGAACACTGGTCACTCATGTTGGTAATGACTAGGTCTAGGATATTGTTGCCCCTGGGGGGGTGTGGATAAGTTGATCCAGGGCATTGGAGTTTATGAATTCCAGGAAGTGTTGAGCTTAGGAGGTGGTACATGGGTAGTTTTCCCAGTTAATGGTGGGGTAGTTGAAGTCGCTCATTATTAGGGTGTTTGGTTGAATCCTAATATTTTCCAGTACATCAAGAAAAGAGGAGTGGGAATCCTGGGGCATGGTGGGGAATCTGTAGCAAGCTAGAATTTGTATTGCAGTTTTGCCCAGAGTTAGTTGCACTTGGATAATCTCGGATGCATTATGCTGAGCAACTAGCCTGGAGGTATGGATATCCTTAATGAATATGGACACACCTCTGCCTTTGGTGTTTCAGTCCAGGTTACATGGCCGAAAAGTGTGGTATGAGTTATGGCCTGGTAGTGCAGGAGTGCTCTCTGGAGCCTTGAGCCAGGTCTCAGTCACTGCACAAATATCGATGTTCTCCATTTTAAGGAGTGCCTCGAGTGAGTGCAGTTTGAGATTTAGACTTCTAGCATTGAGTAGCATTACCCTCAGTTTTTGCTTGCCTGTTCCTGTTATGGTGGTGAATTTGTTATTTGAACCTTGCCTAAAAAAGGCACTATAGGGGCAGCAAGAACCTTAGCCAGTATCCGGAATCCCAGGGGCGACAGGTGCAGGCCATCTGTGGGAAAGCATCGTGGTCTGTCAACCATGTCATCCCAAGCAAAGAGATACTGGATCCCCTTAGAATGACACCAGAAGCTTAGCCAATTGTTGAAGTCAATAATTTTGTACTTGTACTGCGGTATCATTCTGGGCAATGGTGGAATGCTACTCAGGGCTAGGGTCATAGCTGCCTGGGCTACAAGATTGGAGAGCTCTTCCAAGTCTCTTTTCATGTAGTTCAGGGAGGTACATCTCAGGTCATTTACACCAACATGGACAATGACAGAGTCATATTTGTACTTGTTGTGGAGTGACTTGAGTGCGTGGGTTATGTGGCGGATCCTGGTACCTGACAGGCAGCTGACAGTAACCTTCTCCTTGTTTAGCCTGGTGAGTGGGACATAAGTGTGCCTGACTATAGAGTCACCTATGACTATTATTTACAATATATATAGGTTGTTGTATCAGGACCATATTTGTTGTTGTGAAAGGCAGGCATATAGTTAGGAAATGGTGGTTTGGGGATTTGTTATTGTGGGCTTCAGTTTTGTGACTTGTCAGTATTTTGGTGTTTTGTTGTATTGGTCTCGATATTTTGCATTTAGATGTTATTTATTCTTTATGTATTTTAGATTTGGTTACTGGGAATGTCTTACTGGATGTAGGTCCTTTTTCAGTGCAGACCTAGGCAGAAAAGCTCCAGAAATAACATTCACATACACAATAATAGTCCTCAATTTGAATTCACACAGAGCAGTACATTAATGAGAAGCAGCATTATTTAACATATGACATAAAGGTATATAGTATCACCAACAATTTAAAATATTAGTTACAACAAAAAGCAGTAGCAACTGTCATTAAATACAGCAAGGGTAAGTTGCGGGTCCACTTCGTAATTTTGAAAGACTGAAATCCCGAATTTCAGTATTTCGAAATTACATACCCGAATCACAGAATCACAAAAACACAGAAGAGCGAAATTCAAAATCCCAAAGCTCGGAGATGTTGAATTTCACTCTCCTCATGTTGCGGTGTGTGAATGGATGAGTGGAAGTTTAGGTAAGTATGTATGTATGTGTATGTGTGTTCATTAGGGACTTTAGTGTGTGTCAGTGTGTGTTGTGACTGTGATCTGTGTGTGTGAGGGACTGTGAAATGTGTGGGTATGAGTTTTCTTTCTGTGTCTGTCTGTGCAATCTCGCAGTTAGAATATTTAAGTAGGGGGGTGTGGGGGTTGCAGCACAGACTTATCTGTAGTGTAGGTTTATCTGTTTGATTGTGGGTGGAAGTTGTGTGTATGTGTATACGTGTGCTGTATGTGTATTGAATGTTCGGGATTTTAAATTTTGCGGTTATGGGATTTCGGTATTTAGTGTTTTTGGCTTTGTAAGTCCACAATACTGAAATTCGGGATTTCAGTATTTCAGGATTACAAAGTGAATCCTAAGGTACACATAGGTATAATTATGAGAGATGTGAGGAGAGAAGAGGTAGTGATATTGATAAGTACAGAAACAAGGAGAGAGATTCTCCAGGTGCAACTAACACCTAACACTAGGTAAAACTGCAATCCAAATTGTAGCTTGCTACAGATCCCCTACCATACCCCAAGATTCTCACTACACCTTTCTAAACATACTGGAAAATGTTAAGATAGAACCAAACAGCCTAATACTGGGTGATTTTAACTACCATGCCATTAACTGGGAAAACTACTCATGTACCAACACCTTTGCCCAACAGTTCTTGGAATTCATAAATTCCAATGCCCTGGATCAACTAATCCATAGTCCCACCAGGGGCTCCAATATCCTAGACCTGGTCATTACCAACATGGGAAATCGATGCTCCACACCTATGGTCATCCCCTCGTTAGTCAGGTCTGACCATAAGCTAATCACCCTTAACATCCACATCCCACCATCACCCCCCAGTAAGGAAACCTCCATAAAAAACTTCTCCAAAGCCAACTTCATGCTACTCAAGTCAGAAGTGACAAACTTCATGACGCCCATGCAGATGGGAACTGAAAGTTCAACTGCTGAATCCTACACTAAGGCACTGTATGAGCACATCCACTCATGCATGAATCGTGTCATCCCAAATAGAACCAAGATTCTGTTATCCAAAAAAAGGAAGCCAATCTGGTGGTCCCCTGCCATAAACAAACTTTACAACAAAAGGAAGCAACTGTTGCAGAAAAGAGGAAAATCCCAGGATGCAAAAAATTCCCTTACCAGCCTCAGTAAGAATCCCTCATAAAATCCTCCAAAGCTAGTTACGAAAATAAAATTGCCAACGATTCCAAAGACAACCACAAGGCATTCTATAACTATGTCAAGAATCTAAATGGTAATGCTCAGATCTGCTTTGAGCTAAAACAGAATGGTATTAAATATACTGATCCCAAGGATATTGCCAATATCCTGGCAGATCGATTCAGTGCCAACTCCACCCCCTCTCACCCCCTAAATGGTCCATCTCAATACCGTAAGATTGCCAAATTTTGGTAATAACGGCCACACAGGTAAACACCACACTCTCCAAAGCTAAGAATATAGCATCCATGGGACCAGATGACATCCTGGACTGTGTACTACATGAACTGCAATATGAACTGGCACCTCACCTAAGTGTCATGTTTAATCATAGCCTCACCTCAGGTTTCATGCCCACTGAGTGGCGCAGAGCTACAGTTATCCCACTCCACAAGGGGGGGTCCACCTTGATCCCAGAACTACCGTCCCATCAGTCTGACGAGTCTTATCTGCAAGAACATGGAGCATATTTTCATGGAACTTATAAACAAAGACATTGGCAACCTTCAAACACTGGACCCCACCCAGTTTGGGTTTGTGAAGGGCCGATCCTGTCTCCTGAACCTGATTGACTTCTTTGAATCAGTCTCCAGAGCCATGGACAAGGGTAAGCTGGTCCACACAGCCTATCTAGACCTTGCCAAGGCCTTTGACACCATCCCCCACTCTGGAATCATAGATTAACTTACTAAGCTCGACATTAATCCCTACGTCACCCAATGGGTTGCTAACTGGATTACTGATAGAACCCAACTGTAAAAGTAGCCAACTCCAAATCCAGCTCCAGACAAGTGACAAATGGAGTACCACAGAGTTCAGTCCTGGGACAGCTCTTATTTGGCATCTACTTCTCTGAAGTACAGGCCAACACTAAGGGACTCTGGCTAACAAAGTTCACAGATGACTGCAAACTGGGAGCCATTATTGAATCCCCAAATGATGTGGATACTCTACAAAAGGGCCTTACAGAAACAGATGCTTGGTGCCAGAGCCATGGGCTCAAGCTCAATACCAAGAAATATATAGTTATCCCCTTTGGGAAAAAAACATGTACCCATGAATTACCACATAGGTGGCAGTACACTAAACACCGAATGTGTGATAAGAGACTTAGGGACACAGGTGGACAGTGGTCTCATCTTTGATAACCACATCACCACAACAGTCAGGAAATCCTTCTATGTGACACACCTCATCACTAAGGGCTTTTCATCCAGAAAAAAGGAGGTCAATATAGAATACAATGCCCTGTTTGGTATGTACCTCTCAAGACATCTGCAACAACTGGAAAGGCTGCAGAAATACCTCACTAAAAGAATCATAGGCCTAAAGCAGATGCCCTATGCTGACCGCCTTAAAAAACTCCAGCTATATTCTGTCGCATATCATCTACTCAGAGGTGATCTCTGCTTAAGATACAAGGCCATGTCAAACCCAGAGCTGTTGGACATACTACACTTAAAGAAATCCCAATCCCTCAGAACCACACACTCCAGGGATCTAAACCTTGTCATCACAATAAACAAAACATGCTGGAGGGATAGGTTCCTGACCCAGAGACTCCACAGACTCTGGAATAGATTGCCCATAAATGTCAAGCATAGTGCCTCTTAGGCCCTCTTTAAAAGGAACCTTGATGATTGAATGGGAGAAAGGAAATTCACCCTGGGGATTACATCAATCGCCCTGCTAGACAGGGGTCCAGGGAAGTAAATAGTGTGGGAAGAAATAGCCAGGGAATTGTTATGGCTAGGCTTGTATAGGCCCTAGGGCTAATAGCCTAGTACCAACCTATGAACCTAAGAGTGAGAGAAGGGAGGGGTCCTAGTATTAACCTGGACTCTCACATTTGCAGAGCCATGAGTTCAACAAATGTGTTTTTAAGGAATTTTAAAATTCATGTATGGAAGCTATAGCTGTGATGAGAGGGGGAAGTTTATTCCATTGTTTGGCTATTGTGTTAGAGTAGAGGGATGAACCAGCAACATTATTATCTTTAGTTACTTTGAGGAGAAGTTTGTTAGTGGGGTGGAGGTGTCTGGTACAGGAGTATGGAATAATCAGGTCTTGTAGTTATGGGGATTTCTCAGGTTGATGTAGAATTATATGTGACAGGATACATTGATTATATAGAAGTAGGTGAGGATATTCAAGCCAATTGAGCTGTTTGAGAGGTGTACAGTGGTGTGATCTCTAAGAACTGTTAGTAGTAAATTTGGTGATTTTGTTATAGCAGGCTTCTAGCTTGCTTAAGTCAGATTTTCTAAGGTTGGTGAGGATTGGAATGCATACAGTAGTGTAGAGATGAGATGTGTGCGTGCAATAGTGGGCAAAGCAGTGTTTATTAAGAACTGTTTACTTCTATATAGAGCACCTAGATTTTATGGACTTTCTCTATGGTGAGAGAGATATGGATATTGAATTTCATGTTAGAGTCAATTACAACCCCAAGAAGCTTTGTGTGGGTAACAGGAGATATGGTAGTTTTGTTATTGGATATGATGTTAAATGAGTGGTTAGGATTGGAATGTTGTGTAGGTTGGAAGATAAGTTTTTTTTTTATTTGGTTTGAGTACTAGCTATGGTCAGTAAGCCAAGAATCAACAGAGAGAAAGGAAGACTGAGTTTGCTGGGGTAGTTCCTGGAGGGAAGAGGAGGCACAGATTAATGTAGAGTCATCTGCAAACTGGATGACTGAGGAGTGGATAATAGAGATATAAAGGTTATTGGTGAATATACTAAACAACAGGGGTCCAAGAATGGAGCGTTGTGGAACCCCTATTGCTACTGGGAGCAGAGATGATAGCTCTTGGTACCACTTAACTGTCTGCTGTCTCCTTGTTAGGTAGCTATGGAACCGTGCAATAGTGGACTGGCTAAGACTTAGCTCTGACAGAGCTTGTATAAGATTGTTATGATTAACCATATCAAAAGCCTTGGAAAGGTCTAAGAAGATGGCTGAAATGTTTTTACCACTGTTTCTATGCCCATTAACTATGTGAGTGAATGGCATGAGAGCAGTGGTGGTACTATGGTAAGTCCTGAATCCGTGTTGAGTGTTAGTGAGCAATTTTTGTGTGTTGAGGTGTTCCATGATTTGTATGTGAATACACCTTTCCAGTATTTTTGAGAGGGGAGATGGTATAGTTATGGGGCAGTAATTTGTTAGTTCTTTGAGTAGCCTCCTTTATGGAGGGAAATAATATGGCAGACCTTCCAGAAGTCAGTGACTAGTTTTTCAGAAATGGAGTTGTTGAGAAGGATGGTTACTGAATATGCTATTCCGTCAGTGGCAATTTTTAAAAATTCAGCTGAGAGTTCGTCTGCAGTCAATGTAGATGGTTTTAGCTTTTTGAGTATTTTTTAAATTAAATCTACAGAGACAGGTTGAAAGATAAAACTGTTTTCATTAGTAAGGTGTTTGTGTCTTTCAATGGGGACAGGGGATCTTTGCAAATTTGCTAGTGCAAGTATGGATTTAGTAAAGAATTTGTTAAATTGGGTGGCAATTTTAGTTGAGGAGTCTGTAGTGGTAGAGGAAGGAGTCTTAGATTTTTCTGGCTGAAAAACATTATTAACAGCTGTCCAAAACTTTCCGGGATTATGTTGATGTTTCATTTGTATGCTGTGATAGTAGTTTATTTTGTCTGTTCTGATCATTTTTTTGGTTTGGTTTCTGAGTTCCAGGTATGTTTGATTTGTGTTTATTGCTTTAGCTCTGTGCCAGTTGGACCAAGCTTTATCTCCTGCATGAAACAGAGATCTGGTTTCTTGCTCAACCAGGGATCATAGTTAGACTTAATTCTAATGGTTCTAGGTGAATCATGGGGGTTTAGTATGTTCTAATGGTTCTAGGTAGAGCATAGGAGTTTAGTATGTTCGAATGATTCTAGGTGGGGCATGGGCATTTGGTATGTTTTAATGGTTCTAGGTGGAGCATGGGAATTTAGTATATTTCAGAATGTGCAGTTGAAGTAGCTAACAGCTTCATTAAGGCTGAGTTGCTTGATGGGATTCCAATTACAGGCTTTTAGTGCATAGGTGAAGTTGGGATGGAATTCTTTCTGTTATGCATTTGTTGGAGGTGGTAAGTTTTCCTAGAGTAGGGTGGTATCTAATTATATAGGTAGGCAAGTGGTTACTTAGGCTGTTAGGTAGGCAGCCAGATTGACTTGTTTGGGATGGTTTGTTTGACAGTAGCAAGTCTAGGATAGACTGTCTGTTTGTTCATTTGTTAGTTCTAGTAGGGGATTGGGGTAGCTGAGTGAATCCATGGAGGTTGATATGTGCAGTGGGTATAGTTGAGTTCTATGGTGTCCAGTCAATGTTAAAGTCTCCTAGGATAAAGGTGTCCTGAGGGAGAGTGTTTGAGACCCAGTGGAGTAAGTTCTCAAGGGAGGATATATTATTACCAGGTTGGAAGTAGCATCCAATTATATTGATAGTTTTTCTAGCATTAATTTTTAGGTTAGAAAGTAAAATTTTGGTGGTACCTAGGGCTAGAGTTGGTATGTCTGATGTTATGACAACACCTCCTTTCTTTCTGTTTATTCAGTCTTTGCTTAGTAAATTATAGTTAGGGGCAGTAATTTTGGTACTGGAGATGTCAGGTTTTAGCCATGTTCCAGTTAGAAGTACTACATCTGGTGAGAAGAGGGGAAGATTAGCATGGAAGTCACGGGCTTGTTAGATACACTTATAATATTAATGTTTAATATTAGCAGATCAGTAACATTTCAGGAGAAGTAAGATAGATTCTGAGGTGTATTTGTATTGAGAAGGTTGATAGAAGGATCAGGAGGACCAGGGTTTTGGTGTATGCCTCTGCTGAGTGACAGCCTGGATGCAATGTGTACAATTAGTTTTATGATTTTGGTGAAATACTTATTGTATAGTAAGAATGGTTTATTTGAGTGCTGGCATGTTGGACTTTTTAATACAATGTGGTTACAGGTTGCTATGCAAAGTAGAGCTGGGTGTATGCAGTGTTTGAGTGAAGTAGATTTTGTAATATGTGCAGTAGTTGTGATATAGTGAGTAGCTCATATTGACTTAGTATGGTGATATGAGGTAATATGTGCAAGTAAAGTAAGAGCTGAGAGTATGAGAATGTGAAATAGGAGCATGTTGTAGCTTTGTTGTTTGGGCTACAGAAGTGAGAGAGATTACAGTTGTAGGAGTTAGACTGACTATAGCTAACTACTAGGAATACGTATTTGAGTACTTTAAGTTGTGGTGAATAATGTATAGCTAGTGTTATGTTAATCAGTTAATTTAAAGCTTGATAGTTTAGGTAATGGTTTGACAGGGTGTACAGTGGGATGAGGCTTGGGAGAGGGAATTTATAATTCTTAAATGAGAGAATACAACAATTGGACCATGTAGAGTGGTGGGTGTGGTTTAAATAGTATAAATTTAATGAAAGAGGGGGTGGGTGAGAATGGGGTAGGGTAGGGTAGGAGAGTGAAGTGAGCCTGAGAGTAGTGAGGGCTAATGGAGCAGGGTTAGCATGAGCTTTCAGCATGCTCAAAAAACTATCAATCATCCACCCTGTGATTAGCCAGGGAGCCGGATGGATGCTGTATCTGGTACAGTATGTATGTGATTTCTGCCAAACACTACCCTTACACTTCAAACATAAAACTCAAAATACAATATCCATCACTTTTAAATGAGTCATTACTTTAAGTAAGTACACCAACAATAAATTTATGCTAGGTGTCAACAAATGGCTTTTAAAATTAACCAGGGGGTTATGAAACAAGCAATATATATGGGATGGGGAGTATACAGGCAGGTATGAGTATTGGGATTATGAGATTCATTATTTAAAATAGATCCACACACACACACACACACATGTATATATATATATATATATATATATATATATATATATATATATATGTGTATATATATATATATATATATATATATATATATATATATATATATATATATATATATATATATATATATATATATATTTAGATCCTGAATGTTATGTCAAAATGTAAGTGTATAAATGAAAAAAATATTGAAATGTTGAATGGTCGTGTTTGGGAACATGAATGTTTTCCAGTGTGGAGTATATGTCTGTTTTAGTATGGTGAGTGCAAATTTTGTTGAAGGTAATGTTTAGTGAAGCTGTTTTTCAGTGGTATTAATTTTGGAAAATGGTTGTTGGATTGAAAAAGTTTAGTTTATGTTTTGGGTCTAATACTAAAAGTTCTGGATATCCTAGAACTTTCAGTATTAGAAGATGAGAGCATATGCACATGAGCATTTCTGGGTCTGGGCTAAAAAATAGTTTAGGGAAGTGAATAAATTCTGTGTACTGTGTTTGATTATTGCTGTCTCTGATGGGTTGGGATTGTAAACTACAGTTATTAGGTTAGGATTAGAGGAAGTGATTAGGTAGGGGATGTATTTAGTGCCATACATATGTTACTATGAGTGTGATGTACAGTGGTAATGGTATGGAAACATTTTTATAAGGTAAGGTACGGAGTTGGATTGGGGGCAGTGACAGTGTTTATGTGAGCTTGCATTAATAAGGTTATGTGGCTGAGGTAAAATCACATATCTTTTTAGGCACTTTCACAACAAATATCTATTTTTTACTATGTATTAGTTCTAATCTTGTATGTAGTCAGGTATGCTAATAATAGACTCCAAAAAATAGTGTTTATTTTAAAGTAGTGCATGACCTCATTATGCTTAATCTTTCAGATAAGATGTTAAAACAAGGACATGTCTGCCTGACATGATGATAGCTCATGTGAATGTGAAAGACACCAACACATTTATTGAAAAGAGTAGGGGTTCTTTGTTGAATAAAAACTTATATACAGTATTTGCATTATTTACAATATATACATTATTAACAATTACTTGCATCTTACATTACAACATCATATAAATTCAAATAATTCCAATATTTCAATTATTCCTCCAATCTTTTTTCCACAGCCAAAAAGGTATCTTTTTCAAAATTTCTGCTAATACCCATTTCCCATTATATTTTTATCTCATTCAATCTTTCATTGCATATGACCCATAAAACATAAAGTGTTTTTTATCAGTTTCTTTCACTTCCTTTGTTTTTTTTATACAATAATACCCATATACTGTCATGTTCATATTTATGTCTTTTATAATCATTCAATATATTAATTTAATATACTTTTTCTCACAATTTTCTCACTCTCGTGCAATTTAAGAAAACATGTCCTGTCATCTCAATCTCTCCGCATTGTTTACATACTCTTTCCTGAATTCTATTATATGACATATTACTTGTCATTAATCACCACATAAAATCTTTTACATTCATACATTTTTGCCGTAGCTAAGACTTATTTTAATTGCATTTCTTTTTTCATTATCTAAGTTCTTCCATGTATATATATATATATATATATATATATATATATATATATATATATAGTATTCTTTCATTAGATTTTTGTTCCATTCTTTTCTGTTGTTTCCACGCTTCATATTTTCAAATTCCATAGTATTTTATTTTGTCATTCTTCAATCTCATTGTTGACACTATGTATCCATCTTTTCCCATATCTTAAACTTCCCCAAACATCTTTAATATTTGATTTTCATTATATCATTACCTATGTTCCTGTTTTCTTCTTTCAATCCCTTCAACACTTTATACAGATTATATGAAGCTGCATAAAATAGGATTATATTAGGCCTAATTCTCTTTCTTCTTCTTGCAAATAAAAAAAATCCTCTCCATAAAGGGGTTAATCTTGATCCCCATATGAATGAAAATATAATCAATAGTTCTTTTTCATATTTAGATAGGATTTATATATATATATATATATATATATATATATATATATATATATATATATATATATATATATATATACACTTGTCAATCTTACCCAACAGAATTTAGTTTATTAAATTGTCAAAGGAAAAAACTTCAAAGACCAATACACGTAAGGTTCAGTTAAAGCACATTTACTAACTTGCAGCAAGGAGACAAAAACATGCAAATACAAGATTTTGCCTAACTACTAACAGGAAGTATGCTATTCGTATACTGTTTTACAAGACATGGCCTTCTGTAGCTGACGTAATCAAACACTACTTTCAGTATTGTTCTACAGCAGATGTTACTCAGATTTTCTGCTGACATTATTAGATTTGTGAGAAACTTTTTGAGAAAAACAACCTGGCCTTGGTGGGCACCAGCCCGTTACAAGCTACTATTGTATAGTTATAATGCATGTGTTACATTTCAAGGTACTTTTCTAGCTCAGACACAAGCAAATGCTGATTGCAGTTCATATTTTCAAGCAGTCTTTGTTCTAATTATCTATAGCTTCTGCAGCTGTGTATTTTCTCACAGCACAAGCGGAACTCCTTGTCTAAGTTTCATAACATTTATACAAGTGGTATTGTTCTATTCATTATTTTCCTGACACAAGCCAAAATCATCTGCTTCTCAGTAAATTTCCAAGGCATAAGCAAAGATTTTAGCTGCACATATTTCATGACAATACAAGGTCAGAAAGCATCTGCAATTTGTACAGATTTATGCAGTATGAAATAGAATAAATGTGTTAACCCTTTTCAAGTTCTAAATGCACTAAGCATATTACTAATACATATACTAATACATATTTTTCTGACATTTCCCCCCTTTTAATACTTTTATTCTAGTTTCAAAATAAGCATAAACAGTTTGTTTTCTTCTCCTAACCTCTTCCACTTAGGATTTGCAGTTAAGAGAGTCATTCAGTTTAAACTTATGAAAGCATTTTCAATCTTTTAACAGTTCTTCAAACTCAGTACTTTGATATAAGGTTTCAGAAACTGACATGTCTATAAAGTCTTTAATCAGTCTTTTCATGCAGGGGATGCCACAGCAAATACATACTCCCAGTAAGAGCATTCCTACACAAATGGCAATCAGGATGTTCATTAGGATGGTACCTCACCCCCCAAACCATTTCTGGAAAAAGTCTGTCAGTGGGTTTGGGCTTGGTTTGGTCATGGCCGACACTTGCTGAATTACCTCAAGATGATTGTCTATCTCATGTTTATGGTCAGGAATATATGAACAGCACTCTTCCTGGATTAAAGCGCAAGTACCACCTCTCACCACTAGGGTGAAGTTGAGAGCCATGTGGTTTTGAAACACTACAGTTCCCATGGCATTCAGTTCATCAGTCACCAATTCGAGAGCAGAAAGTTGCATTGATCATTACTTTGAGAAGTTTAGAAAGTTTTCTCAGCTTCCAGATCAATTTCACTGCTCCATATGCTGGTAATATGCCTGCCCACAATATAACACTATCACTCAAGTCCATATGTGTCAGTCCATTGCTCATAGAATGATGGCTTTTCCAACGCACATTGATTTGTCCCACTGGATTTACAGGTTTCTTGACGACCTCTCGGGCATTTCGAATTTTTCCTAGAGGCAAAAATGCAGTGTGTCATATGGCCGGAACCAGGTAACCCAAAAAACAACTGCCGGACCAATTCTCAGGTAACCATTTGTATATCTTTCTGCCACACACAAAATAACAGTCCTCTACTTTAGTAGTAACCTTACTGTGAATATACACTTGCCCTGCATGAAACATTTTTCTATCAATTATAGACAGTTGTTTATAAAAAACAGAATTATGCTTTACTTCATCAAGTGTTTTGTGCATCAATCCAATAAATGAATCATAGTTTGTATTACAATAAAAATCTGCATTGCTACCTTTAGTGTAACATTTATAAGGAACAGTCACATTGCAATTGCTCCACCCCACCTGAACAGTATCATTTTTATAAAAACACACAGTTCCTTTTTGTGGAACAGACAAGTGCAATGCTATTTTATCTTGTAATGTAATGGTTGAGGTATCATAAATCAAGTTTTCCCAGGTCTCATTGACCCCTAGGGGGACCATAGTAATTAATAACCCCCCGTATGCTGTTGGCAAAGCTGTGCAAATCCAGCAATTCGAAACATTGAAAGTCTCAGCATACACATATTTGATTGCCTGGTAAGTGTTAAAGTTTGGATGCCAGTCTATGAGTAATGCTTCACGTTTATTCAGTTCGGTCTGTGTGGCTAGGAAAAGGAAAGGCCACAGCAAAAAGATTATTGTCACTAGAACAGTTAACAGGATGATTATGCAATACTTCTGAGGAAAGGGTTGTTCTGCATTCCTGTTTCTTCTGAACTCTATCATTTTTACTCTTGGCATGTGACAAGATTTTTGTCCAGTTCAAAGTTTTTGACTAGTTTGCAGTGCGTCAGGTGGATCCAGGAGGCGCACTCTGCTATCTTGACTGCAGTGGGTGTCAACAGAAGCACTTAATATGGACCTTCCCACTTTGGTGATGCCCAATTCTTTTTCTTTATTGTCTTCACCCAAATCCAGGTACATGGGACCACTGCCACTTCTGACGGTCTGGTTTGTTCTTTATCTGAAACAGAATTTGACTGCAACAAATGTTTAGAATTTAACAAGTTTCTCATGTACTCAGCTAGTGTACAGTCGGCTTCCTGGTCTGCGGGTATGAGAGGTTTCCACTGAGGTATATAATAAGCCCTTCCAAATAGTTTTTCAAAAGGAGTCAATCCTTTTGCATTCGGAACAGTTCTCATGCTCAGCAGTGCCAGGGGCAGACAGTACACCCTATTCCTCTGTGTTTCTACTATTAACTTCCTTAGCTTACTCTTTAAAATCCCATTATGCCTCTCTACTAGCCCTGCAGATTGTGGGTGATAAGCACAATGATTTTTTAAAGAAATACCAAAATGTTTACTTAACTGTTGTATGGTCTGGTTTACGAAGTGTGTGCCGTTGTCACTGTAGATCCTTTCCGGAATGCCGAATCTAGGAATGATTTCTTTAATGAAAATTTTTGCCACGGTTGCCGCATCTGGATTTTTAGTCGGAAAGGCTTCCACCCATCTGGAAAACATATCTACATTGACAAGACAATACTTCTTATTTTCACATTTATTCAATTCTATGAAATCCATACAGATAGTATGAAATGGATA
This sequence comes from Protopterus annectens, assembly GCF_019279795.1. NCBI lineage: Eukaryota > Metazoa > Chordata > Ceratodontiformes > Protopteridae > Protopterus > Protopterus annectens. Next base: position 1,489,147,504 of record NC_056743.1, on the reverse strand, counting down.
CGGTGGTGTAGGGAAACTCCCTTGCTTGGGCTTTAACACCCCTTGTGCATGATGTTTATTACATACATGGCACATCGAACAAAATTTTTTTGAGTAGTTTAAGAATCCGTATGTCGTGAACACTTGGTTCACCAGCTGTACCATCCCCCCCTGTTGAGACATGGCACTGCCCATGGCTCAACAAAGCTGCATATCTAAACAAATTAGATGGTAATATCGGTTTCCCTTCTTTAGAGATGTACAGCCCCTTTTCGAGAATTGCTCCTCGTTTTACCCATCTTTGTTTTTCAGCTTGCGTAGTAAGTGTCTGCATTGCCTTTAACATTTCTACATCTAGAAACTCAGAGGGTTGTAATTCCTCATTCAAAAGAAATACTTCTAAAGCTGCCTGCTTTGCAGCTGTATCAGCTCTCACATTACCTTTTGAAATCCTGTCCTGTTGCTTGGTATGAGCTGTGCATTTACAAATAGCTACTTTCTGAGGTACCTGAATAGATTCTAAGAGATCTAAAATAAACTGTGCATGACTGATTGGTTTGCCAGTAGATGTTATCATTCCACGATTTTTCCACTGTTGCGCAAAAACATGTACAGTAGAAAAAGCGTACTGGCTGTCAGTAAAAGTGTTCACACATTTACCCTTTGCTAAGGTACATGCCCGTGTCAAGGCAATCAATTCTGCTGCCTGCGCAGATAAATTGTGTGGTAAAGACTTCGCTTCTACAATGTCAGTATCAGAAACTACTGCATATCCTACTAGGTTCTGTCCTGCAGGACCCCTTTTGCATGAGCCATCCACGTAGTATGTCACCTCGGCATCATCCAAGGGGACATCCATGAGATCTTTCCTAGGCAGTGTCTTTTGCTCAATCACCTGCAGGCAGCTGTGTGCCATCTGCAGGGGTTGGGAGCAAGGTAGAAGGGTTCAAAGTCGTACATTGTTCAATTGTCATATGAGGTTGGCTCAACAATATAGTCATACAGGAAAGATGCCTAGCAGGGGAAAGATATGCTACCTTCTCTTGCAGTAAAATAATCGCGACTGCATGAGGCACTCTCAATGTGAGAGGGTGGGACAAAACTACTGAGGCCGAAGCCTGTACTGCCATTGCAGCTGCAACTACTGCTTGTACACAGTGAGGTAAGGACCATGCCACTGGGTCCAGTTGTGATGAATAATAAGCAATAGGGCATTGCTTGTCCCCATGCTGCTGTGTTTACACTGATGTCATATAACCTTGCTTAAAATCTACAGTTTGGAAAAAATGTTTATGATAGTTTGGTAATCCCAAAACTAATGAGGACGCTATTAACTGTTTCAGTTTGCAAAAAGCAGATTCTGTTTCTGGTGTCCATTGTAACAAATCCTGTGCTGCCATAGGCTTTTTATTAATCAAGTTAGTCAGTGGTGCAGATTCCAAGGCAAAGTTTGTAATCCAGCTCCGACAAAAATTAATCGTACCCAGGAAGGACATCATTTCCTTCTTGGTACTGGGTTTTGGTGCTTGTAAAATTGCTATTTTTCTGTCCTCATCTAATGTCCTACCCTCCTTGGATATTACATATCCTAGGTATTTAACTTGTTTTCTCCAAAGCTGCAGTTTATTTTTGTTTACTTTATGTCCTTCAGTGGCTAAAAATTGTAATAGTGCTATGGTATCTTCTTTACAATCTTGCTGGGTGGGGGCCGCCAGCAGGATGTCATCAACATAAAGTAAAATCTGACTACCTCTTGGTGGGGTAAATCCCTCCAAGTTGCTTGCCATTTCTTGTGAGAATATTGTCGGACTTTCACAATATCCCTGTGGTAGTCACGTATATGTATACCATTTCCCCTGAAATGTGAATGCAAACCAATATTGGCTGTCAGGGTGTATCGGTATCGAGAAGAACGCATTGCTGATATCTACCACAGAAAAATATTTCTGTTGAGGTTTTAAATCATTCAACAGGGTGTGTGGGTCTGGCACTGTAGGTGCCCTTGGTATTACTGCGTCATTTACAGCTTGTAAATCTTGGACCATACGCCACTCTCCATTCGCTTTCTTAACAGGAAATAAGGGTGTGTTACATGGTGAATCAGGAGATTCCACCAGCACCCCTTCCTTAAGTAAAGCTGCTATAATAGGTTTGATTCCTACCTCTGCATCTTTTCTTAAGGGATACTGTCTTTTTTGTGGTCTAAATGCTGATTTTGGCATAATAGTAACTGGTCCTGCTGTTCGAATAAGTCCTACATCTGACTTTCCTGTTGACCAAAGAGTTTCCGGTATATTCTGTAAGGCATTCTCTTCCTCCTCTAATAGGAGTGCTAATCAGCTGTCCTTGCTAGACTGCAAGTGTACAGCTGGGTGGGTCTGAGTTATCCAATTCAACGTCTGCCTTTGTATTCTCTGTTCTGACAGTTCTAACTCTGTCTGTTTTTCCCATCTCGTGACTTTTTCTCCTAAGTCTATCCATTTTACATTCTTGTCCTTAGTTAAACTAACATGTGGTAATCGATATATTTATAAAGTGCAAAGAATTCCTGGGGCAATGAACAGCTGGCTACACTGTTCCCTTCTGTGTCCCAGTACAGATTACGTAATATCAGTCTGTTTGCATGATTTCTAAACAATTCTTGCTCATATTCCTTATCAGGTCCTGGTGTGTTACAATAATACAGAGTACAGTGCAACAAATGCTGTTTATCAATGTCAAGGGAGGGGAACTTGCTGATGGCTACGTTCATCAATTCTTCTGTTACTGCCCCTGGACCAGTCGTAACCAAGTCCTGGCTGTACCAATAAAACATTTCACCCTCCGATTGCACTGCAAAGGTATCAATTTGTCTCTGTGCTTCCATACCCTGCATAGTCGGAACTACTGCTATACCAAATAGCTGCATAAGGTCTCTGCCCAAGAGATTCACTGGGCACTTTGCAGAAACAACAATTTTGCTTTTCTGGGTCAATCCTGAAACAGGATCAGCTATTGCAATATTATGGGAGAGGGGCTCCCGATACAGCTGCCCATTAGCTGCTTTCACTAATATGTAATCAGGTGACTCTGAATTCTCTGGCAGTTTGGAGGGATGTTTCAGGGTCTGTGATGCCCCTGAGTCACACAAGAATCTGACTTCCCTCCCTTCTACCAGGAGTGTAACTTCTGGTTTCATGTCTGCTATATAGAGCTCTAAGCTCAATAAAGCTAAATCCAATATTTCATTTTCTTCACTATCCATAACTTCCTGCACTTCCTCTATTTCTTCTGTCACATCCTCTACTCCCTCTATCACATTCTCATTTGTCATTTCTCTGCTATCCCCTTCTAGTGATTCCTGACTATCATATAGTCAGTCTTCACCCTCCTTGTCTTCCGTGGTTGCCTTCTTGTTTTTCTTGCAATCCCTTGCCAAGTGTCCCTTTTTACCGCATTTAAAACATTCACCCCTTTTCTTTCGCCCTTCAAAGTCCTCTGATCACTGATCAGATTGCTTGTTTCCCTAGGCATTTCTCTTGCCCTTTTTCCTGGACTGTACTACATAAACTTCTGCTCCATCTTCTACGGAAAATACTTGGGCTTTCTTCTTCTTTTTACTATTAAAATGCCTTTCAGCAATCCTAGCATATTCAAGCAATGACTGTAACCTACTTGTAGGATGATCTACTATGTGCTTTGTAATAAAACTGCTTATGGGTGCAATGCTGCCTTTCAAAAATGCATTCTTTAACTGCTGCTCATATGGGGAATCTTGTGTCTGATCTTCAGGAACCTGCATCCCACAATGGTTATTAAACATTCTAACAGTCTGGCATAATATCTGTCAACAGTTTCACCTTCTTGTTGGATGCATTGATTAATGCAAGTCCAGTCTGCCCTAGGCTTCCACTTCTCAGAGATATGGTCTGTAAGACCTTTCACTCTGTTGTCTAGCTCTGTGCTGCTATGTGGGAGGGGCCTGTGTGCAGCATCACGGGGATTCCAGTTGCCACTAATCATGTGCCAATCTGGTCCCACAATTTGTCTGACTACTTTTTCTACCTCTTCTCAGTTTAAATTATAACTTAGCCTCATTCCTTGCAAATCTTCTAAGAACTTTCTAAAATTAATATTTGGATGGGGATTTCCCTCAGTGGCTTTCTGGATGTCTTCCGGAGTCCAGGGTCTATACACTAGGATAGTTGGGTCCTGACCTTCTTGCCCTGCCTGAGGATTAGGCACTTCTATAAGTGGGCATATTTCTTCTTCACCCATTTGATATAACTCAATGTCCCCTTTTGAGTTACCTGCCCGTGTTCGAGACCTGATCTCGATGGGATCTCTAATAAATGGTTTTGCTCTTGTAGTGCCTCTATTTACAGTGACAGCAGGATATCGCGGGGATGGACTAACTTGTTCACTTGCTTCATATTCTGGTAAGGGAGGTGGAGGGTCCGATGCTATTACTAAGTTGTCCTCCTTATCTAAAAACATTGCTTTTGAATTATTATTCTTTTGTTCCCTTCGGTTTACTTCCTCAATCCACCTGTGTGCCTGAGGAATTCCTAATTGACATTACTTTTTTACCCGACCTTTAGAATCAGTTTTAAGCTGTTTGACAAGTTTGATAAGTGAGGATTTTTCTAATTTACCGTCGAATTCATACTTATTAACCCATTTTGAGTAATATTTAATATTATCAGCACGCTGTGACTGCATGTATTTCGCGTCTTCGGTTAACGATGGATTTTGGGACCTTTTTGTGCAATTATTACCCATTTTTTTCTACCCTTTTAATCATTACATAACTCCTTATTTTTAACGTGGTACCACAGATTTTGTTATAGTCTCATCAGAATGACTGCCTACCTGTTCTGTTTCCCTGATCTATGACAAGACAGTAATCTTTTTGTCCCTGACTTGTAAAAACAATGTCTCAACAAAACAATACAAATCTAGTCCCTGATCTAAAACAGAAAAAAAAAGGGTAGATTCACCTTACCTGAGCCTTCGTCATTGATCACCTGGTTCGTGTAAACCCATCCTTCAGTCGCAGATCAGAAAGTGGCTGGCCTCTTTGGTTTGACAATTCAGTCAGAGGGCTTTTCAAATAAGAGGAACCAATGTGGTTTCTTCCCCGTACGGTTTCAAGCCACCTGGCCTGTCTGATCTGAGGCGAAGTGAGGATTTCCGGTCCGAAGGACCAATCTGTCAAAGGGAAAAACTTCAAAGACCAATACACGTAAGGTTCAGTTAAGGCACATTTAATAACTTGCAGCAAGGAGACAAAAACATGCAAATACAAGATTTTGCCTAACTACTAACAGGAAGTATACTATTCTTATACTGTTTTACAAGACATGGCCTTCTGTAGCTGACGTAATCAAACACAACTTTCAGTATTGTTCTACAGCAGATGCTACTCAGATTTTCTGCTGACATTACTAGATTTGTGAGAAACTTTTTGGCCTTGGTGGGCACCAGCCCGTTACAAGCTACTATTGTATAGTTATAATGCATGTGTTACATTTCAAGGTACTTTTCTAGCTCAGACACAAGCAAATGCTGATTGCAGTTCATATTTTCAAGCAGTCTTTGTTCTAATTATCTATAGCTTCTGCAGCTGTGTATTTTCTCAAAGCACAAGCGGAACTCCTTGTCTAAATTTCATAACATTTATACAAGTGGTATTGTTCTATTCATTATTTTCCTGACACAAGCAGAAATCATCTGCTTCTCAGTAAATTTCCAAGGCATAAGCAAAGATTTTAGCTGCACATATTTCATGACAATACAAGGTCAGAAAGCATCTGCAATTTGTACAGATTTATGCAGTATGAAATAGAATAAATGTGTTAACCCTTTTCAAGCTCTAAATGCACTAAGCATATTACTAATGCATATACTAATACATATTTTTCTGACATAAATAAATCTTTTTTCTTATATAATAATCTGTATGACCTCCAAAATAAGCACATTTCCCTCATCTTTTGTATCTGTCTCCCTCATTATGTTTCTTTCTTTGTCTTAACCCCGGACATTATTCTTAGATTATCTACCTCTTCATCATTAAAGTGAATCCCTTATAACTCTTCCAATAGTACAGTCCTTTACTTTTATCCTTTTTGATGTTTTGACCAAGCGTATTAAGTACTTATTTAATTTATCATTTCATTGTCCCATCTATTTCTTGTTTTTAGCAATTAATACTATATTGTGCATAAGTAGGAATAACTGGGACATAAATCCCCTCTATTATCCTATACCTTGCTGTTTTCAGTTATCTATTTATTGCTTTTATAATCACATTCATAACTAATGCAAATAAGATACTGCTTGCTGAACAACCTTATCTTATCCCTCACTCTTTCTTATTTCCTTACTTAACCATCCATTTAATATTATTTTATTAAAATTATTCTCATATACTGATCTTATAACTTTTATTATTTTGTTGCTTACATTATAACCTCTTATGTAAAAGATACAAATGAATTCCTTTATGCTTTGCTAGAATTTTCTCAGGGTAGCACTGCACCTTTAATACAATTATTTTAGCTGCTATGGCTATAAAGTCAATTTTTACAGTCACCCCTAATGAATTGGAAATACAGTTTATTAGAGAAGTTCTAGTCATAGCAAGTTCATAGCATCTAAAATTTAAATGACTTGCTTGATATGCAAAATAGTATTAGGCAATAATGTCTTTCTTTTTAATGATGGATTTTTCCATCAGCTGTCAGGAGTACCATTGACATTCTGGTAGCCAATAGCTATGCAGACTTAGTTCTCACTAGATAGAAAGAGCTTTACATGTATAGTAGGAATGACTCCACCTCTAGTTTTCATAATAAAAATGTAATATTTTGCAAACGATTCATGGATGACATTTTTCTTCTTTGGAAAGGCAGTGTAGAAGATTTAAGAGTATCTGTTAGTGATTTATGTAAAACTGCAAATGTTCTTGAATTTGAATTGAACTAGTCTTTAGAAAAGATAAATTGTTTAGATATCACCATTTCGTATATAGATAATACCTTCCAGACTGCCATACATAGTAAAAATGTTCAGGCCACTAGTTACATACCTGTAAATAGCATGCACCACAGGCTAATGAAGGATTTTATAATGAAATGCACAATATGGCTATAGACTTTTATTCTAGAGGTTATGACTTAAAGTTAGTTCAAGATAATATGCTGTCAGTGTCTTTTGGATGTGAAGGTACATCTTAAACCTATCTTTTTGGTAATTGGCACACTTATAGAAAAAGGAAAAAGGAAAATAATTGGTCTTTAGATTATGTGACTAAATTTAATAGGTGTACTATTCAACTCAATGCAATTGTTGAAAGAAATTGGGTTATCCTATACTCAGACAGTGAGATTAAAAAATAGTGTGTGAAAAAACATATTTTATTTATAACAAAGAGAAGAATCAGAAACAGTGTCTTTGTTATAATGATTTAGATTCTGTTAAAAATGGAAATATATTTATTTTTATTAAAAGGAATACCCTTCTTTACTACACTTGTGTATATTGTAAACATCAGTTTAGGGAAAGATTTTGTGCATCCAGTTACTCAACACAAATTAATTTTTAACAGTTTTGCCATGTGTAGTACTGAGAACATTGTTTACTTTGTGAACTGTGTAAAATGCAACTGTTTTTACATAGGCAAAACTAACCAGAAGCTAAAAGACAGGATCACATGACATTTAAGTGAAATTCGTAGGAAAGTTGACACCAGCACCCTATATAAACATATTTCCTTGTTTAGTGATGAACATTCATTTCAATTCAGGGTCTTACAACAAATATATGTAGAATGAAGAGGTGGTGATGTTATTACTCAAACTGAGCTTGCCTAGTATAGATGGATAAATTATATATATATTATGATACACCAATGGGTCTTAATACAGCAAACAGTATTTAACCAGTACTTAAACTGAAACATTCTTTTATTTAATACTATTTAATAATAATGTAGGCAGTGTTCAAAATGTTTATTAGTTTATATTTTACACTTTATAATGTATATAATGTATATTTATTGTGTAGATTAAACAATAAACAATGTATTTTATATATTTTATATATTTTAAGTCTTATATTTCAAGTATGGTAGTATTGTAAAATTGTTAGTCATGTGATGACTTTTTAGAATTTTGATAGGCTGGATACTCTATTTAAGAAGTGAGTAACTATTCAAACCTTGTTTACATTGACAAAGAGTCCATCAGGCTTCAAAGCTTGACATTTTATGTTATGAATTAAATAATTTTTATACTGACAGAGACGTTTTGGACCATTGGCTTTGTTTTTGTGGATTATACTTTGTATCCTTATGGTCTATTTTGCTGCTTTGTCTTTCTTTCATTGTTTGCATACATACACACACACACACACACACACACACACACACACACACACACACACACACACACACACACACACACACACACCACTAGAGAGAATTCCTTCAGTATTGCAGACGTCCTGACATTTCACAGGAATTAAAGCTCTTCCTTTTTACAAACATCTGTCTCTGGCAGCCAGGTGGGGCTTTAACTGTTACATGTGTGCAATATATGGCATACAGAATGTTTGGGAGGTATGTTGTGTTATACCTACCAGTCACACCAGCTGCCTCCTTTGCCTCCTTTGCTATCCTATGGAACCAGATATGGTCTTCCATGTGCAAAAGTAGATTCCAAAAAACGTTTGCATTTCTAAGTCAGGTGCCTGTGATATGTCTAATAAGGCCACAGATGATTACTGATATGTCACATTAGCTAAGGTAGTAAGTACAGCACATACTTTACTCACCACAAGGATATGAACACCATGCACTCCCCTTGACTCAGCATGCAGGTAATATGTCTACCAGACTCATTATTATATCTTTTTCTATACAGAAGCTATCAATTATCTGCTGGTAAGTCATGTTGTGGTATGTTATCTGTTGCATAAATTTTTCTTGTTGCAAGGGTCTGCTATGACTGGAAAAGTGGTTTGTGTCAGCTACTGTAAGAAAAATTAAGTGCCACCCAGACCAGCACAGATAGCTGCGACTCCTTTCATTTTACCAATATACTGTTCAGTTCTGTCCTGTATGCTGTACATTTAGAGTCATGCAGTGATACGAGCAAGATACAGCACATACAACTAATAATTGCAACATACTTTTGAATGTCTGCACTTCTATCACTTCTATATCGTTGCTACCTCATTTATTTATTTTTTGTTTAATTTACCTCTGTTGCTGAGCACAGTGGCACAGTAAGAGGTTCCCCAGTTCAATTTTTGGCTTGGGTGCCTTCTGTGTGGAGACTGCATGTTCTCTGTTGTGTTCACATGGGTTTCCTCTGGGTACTTTTGTTTCCTCCCACATTCCAAAGACATGTGGTAGTTGGATTGGACACACTAAATTGGTCGTAGGTGGGAGTGTGCATGCGAGTGCATGGTGTGGAAGAATTACCACGGCAGGGCTATCCACCGGCTGGTGCAAACCTTGGCTCTAGATGAATTTCACTGTTGAAGTGACATCCCTACCCCATGTGCAAAAATGGGAAAAAAAGGGTTGTGGATGGATTGCATCTGTTGCTGCAGGCATCTGTAGTACATGACATTGTGTTTCTATGCAGCTTATATATCATGTTGCCCCCAGTTACGTAACCGTACGCTGTGTATTACACATTGTTTTATGAATTCCATGCATTATCTCAGTTTACACAGAACAGGTGTACACTCTTAGATAACTTTTGCTACACCATCTGTGTTATTGTCTATGCCTCCTTTGTTTTTTATGGCTCTATTCTTGCTTTGTTTCCCTTTTCACATATTTCCCAGAGATTTCTACTCTTATCCTCTTGACCAGACCCCTCAATGGACAATAGTAAATGGTCATCTTTGGCAATATTTCAAGTTACCTGCTAGACACTTGCTCTTCTTTGTATGGCATGATTGTATTGAGGGTTAGGTTTTTGATCCCTTTTGACATAGATAATGTGCAAAATGGAAATTACATTTACCTTGTCTGAGGTCTTTGTTCAGAAAAGAGAATATGAATAATCTCTAATCACTTCTAAGGCTTTCCTAAGCACTGATCATATTCACAGCCCTTTATATAGGGGTAGAAGAGAAGCTGATGGCCTTTTACCCATCTGATCCAGTTACATTTCTGAAATAAAGTATAAGCTGTGCAGACAGAGATTTCTCAGGTTTTGGTAGGCCATTTCAAATTCATTGTTGTTTCACAGCAGTTCTGTGAAGACCTCTTTCTACTGTGACTGGAACTGTGAAGTCTTTCCTCTATACCATCTTCCCGGAATCTTAAATTCACATTTAAGTGAACGTTAATATTGGCCATGCCCCATTAGACCACACATGATATATGTTGTCCTAACTGCTACACCAACAATTCTGAGGACTGCAAGAGAGAATTGGATCTTCTGCTGTGGATGTGGGATATTACAGAAAAGTCTCCAGCCTTTCAGTTCATTAATGTTAAAACCTTCACTAAAAAAACTACTTGGATTTCCTGTAGATTGCTTGGCGTGCTCACTATGAAAGTCTGCAATTTAATATTTTAAAAAAATACATATTTATTATAACATTTTGACTCTTATCAGATTCATTATCAAAATATCTGCTGAGTTTTAGAAAAATGCTAAGTCCAAAATATCTGCTGAGTTTTAGAAAAATGCTAAGTCCATTGATGTCTTTTATGATTTCAGGATTGGTAAACAATTATTATCACAATAGTAAATCACTCAGCATTGCCAGGTATGAGGCTTTGAATCATACTCCTTGGGCCTTATGATTCCCTCATCTGGTTAGGCGGTGACAAAAGATGGTGGATATTGATTCTTAGAGTCATTTAAACAGTTTGACAGACATAAGGGTTGGCTTAGGATTCTTCATTCATTTAAACACAGACTCATAATGTAATGGAGGGGACCCATGGTTTTTGGAGTAGAGGCACACCTTAGATGACAATTGAACCCCTATTCCAAAATCCTCTGTGACGTGTCATTGTTTTTCTATCTCATACCGAGAATGTTTGCAGAGATTCGTTAATCTTATTCCAGTGATTAGATTATTTTGGATAGAATTTGTTCCTAATTCTTGCCACATCCCGTGAACATTGAGATCTTTGCTAGTTCTAAATTTTAAATCACTGTGAAGAATTACTTATTAAAATATGCTGACAGCACAGTCTCTTACTCCTGATGTCCTGTATCAATACTGACATTTCATTATCAAATTATTTGTATGCCCTACTAACTTATTTATGTGCTGAACATTTAACCTGTGAAAATAATATAAAAATGTACATTCTGTGTATAGGTAAACATTCTGATATATTTTTCCTGTGGTCTTGCAAAAAATCTTTATATAGTTGTGTCTAGCTTGTACACCTATGCTTTACTGTTGATTATGTCATTTTTGGAGATTACTTGTATTAATAACGTTGCCCTCTGAAAATGAAGGATTATAGCTACATATTAACATTTTGTCCTGCACATCTCCACTTCTTCCACATTACCTATTTATTTATTTTTTTTTGGCATGTACCTCCACCTTAGAATACTGTCCATCGGATTATCCTTTCTTCTAAGCAGAGTTACTTATAGCTTGGCTATGGTCAAAAAGTTGTTATAGAGCCAATATAGTTCACTTCTTCTGATTGAATTTTCCTTAATCTCCAACGTTGGTAGCTGACTAGTGGATGGATATGTTGAAGAAGACTTCACAACCGCAAAGTCTGTCCTTCCCCTTTGTTGTTCACAGGTTTTCATTGCTATGTTTCAAGTATGCCCTATTTCTGCTGCTTGTACTGTATGTGACTCTTAGCTTTCTCCAAAAATTGTCTTTCTGAAATATTTTTTTAACCTTATCCATTCCACTGCAGACTGTAAAATTGCTGAGTACTGGGTTTAATAACATTTGTGATTCAAGTATTTATTTATTTATTTATGTATTTTTGTAGATTGGGTTAGGCCCACTAGGCTAGTGACCACTTTTCATGGGAGACCTGAGGTGGTATTTTTACTACTAGGGAGACATTTGACAATTTAAAATCAGAGAACTTTCTCTTCTCTTTTGGATAGGTGCAGTGGGGTGTTTTCCATCCATCTAAGCTACCACAAACTCAAGCAGATGGGGCCTTGGTTTAATACCTCATCCATAATTTGAAACTCTCAGAAATGCACCCCCCCCCCCATGCAGCACTGCTGCGTCAGTAATCCATCACCAAAGGGTAGTGTGCTATCTGTTGCTCAACCGACTCTGACAAGATCATATGAAAATGGTCTACCCAACCTTATTGGCTTGAAGGAACTGTAATTCTGATCACCTTTTAGAAAGTGTTTTTCTTCAGAGACTCCATGTACATTAGATATGACTTCTAATAATGACTGCAATTATCATGAGGTACCAAGTGTGTCCCAGTGATATCTGCTAATGACAGGAGTAATCCTTGTTTCTCTTACTTTCATTGTGCTTTCAGCAGGCCTGATTACATTGATAAGGCCTGAGAAACAGTTCAGTTTTTGATAGTCATTTGCAAAAATACGGTCCAGGCTGTTATCCCTCATTTTCACTCATAACCATCTGTCCTTAGAACACTTTTGTATACACTTATATTATCTTCCCTCTGTCAGCACTGCTAGTTACTCCCAATAACCATGTCAGTCGGCTGCCTTAACTTCATCTGCTACTGTGAATCCTTTGCTTTGCTGTATTAAATCTGAAGGTATAGTCATAATCCATAAAATAGCAAGGCAGGTTACTGACTAGGCACCTAATCACTATAGTCCAAGTGGCAACAGAATAAATATGGAGCACCTCACTAACTTCTTGTACAGCAAGTAACGGATGGGTAGCTGACCGTTATTTCATTCGATTTTAGGATGTGTTATGCTACAATGTAGTAGAATGTGCGTGTAAAATGGGTTTATGTAGATTCCAGTTTCAGCTCAGTGTTTGTTTCACAGGCTACTGCTGTTGGTCTTTGTGAAAACATATTGTTGTTCATATACATGCACCTCCGGGCTCTAACAGGAGGGTATTTAAACTGCACTGGAGTCTCCTTCCAGCTCCGCACTAAAAAGATAGCTGTTGTTCAGTTGTTCATAACTACCAACCCTCCCCCAGCTAGATCTCCAATGTCTAGATGTGCCCCTAAACCCAGGTCACTAATGCAAGATGTGAAATTGCTGCCTCATTGGCATCATTACATCTGGCTTGCTTTGACAACCTATTTTTGTACAAAGAGCACTGTTAGTTCTGTTTATTTCATTTTCTTCCTGTATGAAGCAAATATTCAGTAGCTGTATCTGTGCATGTTTATGTGTGCGCGTGTGTGTGTGTGTGTGTGTGTGTGTGTGTGTGTGTGTGTGTGTGTGTGTGCATGTGTGCGTGTGTGTATGTGTGTTTATGTTTATGTATTTGTATGTATGTTTATGAAGGTAGTACTCCAGGAAGCAATATTTTGCTGTTAAATGATGAAAGCTGCCCTTACACCATGCTCTAAATAAGTATTTTCTAAGAAACATTTTCTCTCTCTTACTTTCTGTGAGTTAGCACAAATCTTAAAGTTTTCATTGCACACCTACAGTTAATATTTCTCAACAAACATGAGCTTTCAAAGAATTTAAATTGTAGTTGTTTAAGGAAGTTACCTCTGGCAGTATAGCCTCCTTTCAGTTTAGGTGATTCCAGTCTGGAACTGTCAGGAATGTTGCATTCCTGGTAGTCATGCCATACTGTTCATGGTATACTCATCAATTTCTATTGCACCAGTGTCATCAAGAAACCCAAGCTAAATGTTTAAAAAACACATAATTTTATTATCTACTAATGTTCCACATGGCCTGTCATCGTTAAAGCTTACACTTCTACAGCCAGCCTCATGGACACTGCTTTCTACTCTTTGTTTGACTAAATCTTTGAATGTAACGATGTTAATCCATTTCTTTGTGTATATCCCTGTACCCTTGTTATACTACGCATTAGTTATCAAATTCCAGCCTGATGCTTCCAAAACCTCATGATATTACTCTACACATATGAGACCTGTATTAATCATCATTATGAAGCATGTGCGTCTCACAGCATTACATTTTTAATCTCAGTTCAGGCAAGGTTAGTTTTCCTCTTCATACTTTGTAAATACAGATTCTGCATCATGTGATATTTACCATTCTGATTTATCTCATTGCTCTTTGTAATCTCTTCTGTGTAATCTATGCTTTGCAAAATGTCTTTAAGTAGGTGTAACTCCTAATGTATTATTGTATCTTAGCTTAGCTTAGTCTCCTTTAAAAATAAAGAGACTCAGTACTGTTTGTCTAGCTAAATAAAGATTTTGATTGATTTCTTGATTGATGGTCTGTACCTACAAGGAAATTTGAGAGACTGTAGGTCTAAATTCACTTAAGAGCAATGAATGAATGATGAAAACTGACAAATGTAAGATAGAAAAATTACATAAAATTGCATACTTGTCATAATTCCTGATCTTCTCATGTGTCATCGCTATTTATTATATCTATTAAACAACCTTGGAATAGTCCATTTGCTTCTGACTGTCCATTATATTTCTTGCAATTTCCTTCCCAATCTTATGTGTGCGCATATTTTATGTGTTTATTTTTGGCAGTGTCTTAACACACAGCCAGTGTCTGTATCTCAACAAGTGGTGCACTTGCCTTTGATGCTAGGAGATCAAAAGACCATAGGTTCTATTCCCACAACAGTAAAGCTCAAGAGGGTGCTGCCTTTCTGAGTGTGCCATACTTCTATTGAGGCATTATACTGAGGTTCCATGTGCCTCCTGAGTTTATGGGAGCTCAAGTTTATATAAAAGTTCTCATGGCACATCAAAGCAAATAAGGGAATTCATATGGTACCCTGGCAAAATTTATCCTAGCTAGTATAGCTTCCGTGTTGGAGCTTCTACCTCGGGTCTTCCCTGAAACGGGATCATAGGCCCGACTGGACTACCCTGGTCAGCAATGCACACACACACAGTATGTGCGCATATATGTGTACATCTCATATAGATTTTATTATTAATCTATGTTAGTGAATAGTCTCTCTTCTCATAATCCCTGTAATTCAACAGGCATGCATAGAACGGCAAACATTCTCCTTGAAGTCAGATGTTACTCTTCAGTCACAAAGTTATTTTCTTTATACCAAAATAATTTGAAGAGGACTTTAAACATACAATTAATGTAATTAAAGAATGAAACATACTAATTAATTATTTTGTTTGGCATAATTGTCACAAACTACTGATGACTGCTAGAATGGTTTTCTTGTCTGCAGCAAAAAGTATTGAAAAGCCTCATGCTGTGTTATATGTTCAATGCATAAGCTTTGCTCTATAGGTCTTGACAGCTACTTATTATTTTTTAAGGCACCAGAATAGTCCTTTGTATTCATGTACATTTTATTTTAGTTGATCTGTATCTTAGCAGGTTATATACAGAGTTTTAACAATGTGCACTCTATCGAAAAAAATTGACAGTAGACATAACAAAACCCAACTTAAAGAATAATAAAGGAAATAAAACAATTCAAACACTGTAGACAGTGTATTATGACCTAATTATTCAGGAGGAAAAAATGGAGAAACTGTTCTAAACATGGAAATCAAAATTTCTGGTCTACATTTTTGAAACATGCAAAAAAACGATGCACCTGAATTATATATCGGTAAGCTTGAATGTAAGTTCTCATTATTATCATGATAGTCAGAAAAGTATCCTGACAGGCTTTAAAGGTCTAAGGCTATAACACAAAGTGCTGCATTGTTTCAAACAATAAGTAACACTCTTTTTCCTTGTTACAGTACGTTACAGGCACTTTTCAAGTTGGTTTCAGATTCCCAAATTATTTTATTTTTATTTTATATGTGCTAACTACTAAATTTCACAGGTCCAATGACTCTTTTCGTGAACAACCCAGGCCACAATGACAATTCAATGATGAGTACATAGAAATAGAACAAATATTAATTACAGTGATTATGCACAGGAAAAAATGGATTTCATTTCATATTAGCTAAGAATTTATTTTAGCACTGTAGGTTAAAAGTGAAATGTTTCAATAAAAGTCAGAAATCTGTCATATTATTATTATTATAATTATTACTAGCCATCATGTGGCTCACATTTTTATTAATTTATGTAAGATTTGTAAGCAATTTAATCATTGGCATTATACAAAAATTGATAGTAATGAAGCTTACATGATCTGGCATATAACAGCATTTTACCAAAATGCTCATCATTTTATATCTTCTTACTAATTGACACACACACACACACACACACACACACACACACACACACACACACACACACACACACACACACACACACACATGAATTCTCCACTGATTGTATAGAATTTTGCATGTTGTTCACAGTGGTGTATAGAGTGTTGTATAATTCAGCAGTTTTGATAACACTGCAATACTGTATTTTTAGCTTTTTCTAGGTTATGTTTGCCCCCACCCATGACTATCAACCATCACAATCCCCTCGATCAGATAGTATCCATTTGCTCCTTCACTCCAAGATTTCACACAGAGCGAAGATGAGGGGTGGGGGGTGGATCCTGGCAATGACAGTATTTTAAAATAACCTAACACCCTATCTTGGGTAGGGGAACGAGTGAACACGATCAGTGTAGTGGCCCACAGTGCCACCCCCTTGTGAGTACATGCTTCCACACATTTGCTATAAAGGCTACCACCCATTGGTGGCTTGCTGCCCCTAACACCTGCCCACAAGCGGCTTAAGTGATAAATCATTATAACCCTCAACCAGTTTTATGAACATATCATTAAAGGGTATCATTTTGAGTGTTTTGGCTTGTCTCTTAATTTCTTCTTTAAGTTTATAGCTTTGCAGCCATAGTAGTACGTATCTCACTGTTCTAGTCTTACACTCCCCTTCTACCAGTTCTGAGGATTCTTTCTGCTATCGGTTCTTGTAAGCCGGGAAAGTGACATCTTGTTTCCAGCAGCCCTGTTTCCAGTTGTATATCCAGGACATGAATTGGTACTCCTGTTATCCTTATGTGTTTTCTTCTGGATCTGGTTTCCAGTTTATACAGTTTTCCTGTTTGCCATAGTAGCTTTCATTCTATTTCTGTAAGATTTTTACTGTGTTTCTGCACCACTTATGTCATTGATGCCCTGTCCTCTTCCATGTCCTGGATTATTTCTTTCAGCTTTACACGTCTTTTGTTAATTGCCTATTGTTTCCTTCATTAGGCCTATATCAAAGGTGATTGTGCTCAACTAATGGTGTTTTGTTTCTTTCTGAGCATTCCTTTTTTCCAGCCTGAATTGTCATGACTATCCTGAAGGGTAGACTGGAGCAGTTCAATATCAGAGTCACTTGGAGGAGGGGCAGTAATGTAAAAGGTGGTTATGGGGTGAAGTATATGGTATTCCTCACTGTGGGTGCACAAAAGTGTGCACTCATCTGGGAAGAGTATTGTAGCTGCCACAGTGATGTGGGTTGCTTGGCCCCCACCCATGGGAGTGATCAGATCCTATGCAGTATGCCCTTTCTGCTGGGATTCCAGTGCTGTCATAAAGTACCCCATAGTTGCCTGCATTTTGCCTCCTCCAGATGTTGGGGTTAGCCAGTGGGGAGAATCATATGGTCTGAAGACAAAGTGGGAGAATTGATGGTAAACAGGCATGGAGGCAAATAGCACTTAGGGAAAAAAACTTGTTATGATATACTTGATTAAGTAGGTGAAATTGAAAGCACTTTTTTAAAATCTTGCAATGAGAGGATTTCATCAGCCACTAAGAGATAAAGTTTCAGAGTTGAGAGCTGACAAAAATTGCACATGCCAGAAGTCTCTAACCACACTCTGGCAAATAAGCATACCCAGAGAAGAAGAACATAAGTGCCAATTCAGAGTATAAGCCATGAAGGCCTCTTTATAAAATGGAGACTTACCCCTAATAGAACTGGATAAGCTAATGGTATGATTTAAACATACTGATGAAATATGTGACCACTGCATGTGCAACCACGCGGTGGACTTCTGAACTATCTGTAATCAATAAATTTCAATGTTAGTCACAAACACAGTGAGTTACAGTAATAAGAACAGACAAATACCAAGGTCTGAATCACCCCACATCCTGAAAGTGTTCTATATAGAAAGAGTGCTTCAGAGAGATGTTTTGCAGGTAGAAACCAACCAGGTAATCTGCAAATAGATGGCACATTGTTCCTAAGTGTCAGTATGTTATAAGTATTCATGCTTTAGCCTCCTTCATGAATGGTAACCTAGGACTGTTATAAATCCATCCATCCACAACCTCATTTTCCCATTTTTGCACATTGGGTTGGGGTTTCACTTTAACCATGACAATCATCTAGAGCCAGGGTTTGGGATTTAAGACTGGACAGTCTGAATCCCTTAAAGTGACATGAATGGCCACAGCAAGAGACTTAGATTGGTTAAGCCAGAGATGATTGACAGTCATCTAATTCTGGATGCGGACTGGATCGTCTCCTAAAGAGTCTAAAGTTGATATAGTGATTATTCTGAGGGAGAGAAAAGGGAGCTTATGAATCATCAGCATGACTATGATGCTGAAGTACTCTCTTCATAATGAGTTCAGTTAAAAGAAGCATAAATATGCAAGATGACAAAGGATTAACATGTTTGGAGCTCTGGAAATAACAGAATAAGAAAATGAAGAGGCTATCCCATACACTATCTGTTGAGTATGTCTTAAAAAGAACGAGGCAGACCACTTCAGGGTAGTACCTATGACAGCATATCAAGTTTACAAATGGTTGGGAAGAAAAGCTAGGTTTAATGAGTCCTTAACTATACCATGGCTGCCAAAGACATCACCTATCATCCAAAAACAGCCCCATACCCACCAATTATAGCCCCACTGTTGACTATGCACAACTCAGTTGTCTGATTGTGATAAAAGCAGCATATAATTAAGGACAGAATAATGTATTTCAAGTTTGTTTCACACAAACACACAGTAGCTAGCTCATTTCACACAAATACTCATGAGTCTTGCAAAGCCAGACTATTGAAATTGAGCAAACGAGAGGCTAAGTTTCTTTCATCCATAGACAGCTCCTACACCAACCCTGCATTAATAGTCACTTTACTGTTAAACTTCATCTGATTGTGTTAAACCTATACCTCTCAAACTCTTAATGTAAAAATCTGAGACAAAACAAAAACAATGAGGAATAAAGACAAGAATCAGAGACATATTTCTCTTATATATTTAGAATTTTGCTATTACAACTTTTGCATTCATTTTTCTGAAGGACATGAAGTCTGAAATTCAAATGTCTTTCATTATTAGTGATCATAATTCTCTGTGATTTGCCAGAAACCTCAAATTTATGAGAAACAGACCAAAATATTATACAAAATTGGGGGGATTCTATGAAATCAGGTCATTTGAAAGTTTTATAATTTCAGCTTCATTTTACATAAACAGTAGCCATGAGTACTTCAGTGTATTTCAAACAAATGCACATCACCTGCAAAGCTTGATAGGTGAGTAAATGACCAGATAGTAACTACTTTCATACACAGGCAGCCTCCTCAGCCAGTAGTTATAGTGATTTTGTTGTGTGTACCTCATCTTACGGTGATGAAAAATAATACCTCTCAAACTCTTAGTGCAAGAATCAAGTATGATGTCAAAATATAATGTGCGATAAAGCAACAAAATTACGGACAGATTCTAAAGACTTGTGTTACACAGTTGGAAAGTTCCTAGAACAGAATTTTGCATTGGCATGCATTTTCTAAAGGATGCAGAGTATGGAAAGTAAAATATGTATCATCATGTACTGATTGCACTCTTGAATGATATGTCAGAGAAACACGTGTTTTTCTGTATGAGGAATAGACTGAAAACATGAGGCAAAGCCAAGGACACTTTGCAAAATCAGGGGCAATATCAACTTTGTTTCACACAGACAGTAGCCAGAAAATAAATATTCCAGCCTATTTCATGCAAATGCATACAGTTCTGTTAAAACCACATTTTAAACTAAGCAAACAACAAGAGAGTAAGTTGCTTTCATCCAGAGCCATCCCCCCAACACACATTTATTTAGTGCTTCTAATGAGACACAGGCAAGAAATATGAGGAAAAGAGAGGGGTATTCTATAAAATTGGGGACAATTTCAACTTGTGTCACATAAACAGTTGGCAAAAAATAAATGTTTCAACTTATTTTGTAGAAGTGCAAAACTAGCCTGTAAAGCCAAACTTTAAAAGTAAGCAAACAACAAGAGAATAATAGCAATAACCCATGCCTGGGTGTGGGTAATGCTGGATTTACCCACGGTTGGTCAAGCCAAACGTGGGTAAATCCAGCATTACCCATACCCAGAAGTGGGTTATTGCTATTATACAATGACATTATTTAAGGAAAAAATTTGCTTTTTACAAAATGTTTCGCTATGTTAAATGGGTTTAACATAGCGAGACAGCTTTAAAAAAAGCAACAGAGCCGTTGCTTTTTTTAAAGCTGTCTCGCTATGTTAAACCCATTTAACATAGCAAAACAGTTTGTAAAAAGCAACAGAGAAAGCAAGATCTCCATTGCTTTTTACAAACTGTCTCGCTATGTTAAATGGGTTTAACATAGCGAGACAGTTTGTAAAAAGCAACAGAGATTCTCCGTTGCTTTTTTTAATGCTGTCTCGCTATGTTAAACGAGTTTAACATAGCGAGACAGTGTGAAGCAATGGAGATCTTGCGTTCTCCGTTGCTGTAAAAAAAAAAAAAAGAGTTATAGTAATGGAAAAAGTCCGGGCAACCGGACCTTTTTCCATTACTATAACTCTGATTTACAACGTACACGCTGACCAATCAGCATGCACGTTTTTTGAATATTAATGGGGGGTCGTTGCCTAATTTGTTTTTTCACAGCTATCCCTTCTCCCATATAGATACTGAAGTTCTCTGTGTGATTTGTCTGAAAGCTACAGATTTCTTGAGGCACAGGTCCAAAACATGATACAAAATCAGGGACAGTCTGTAAAATCGGACAGATTCAAAATTGCTTCATACACAAGCAGTTGCCAATACAGTAAATATTATAGCAATAACCAATGATGTGGGTGTGGTATAGTGAAGATTTGCCCATGTCTAGTGTGGTTTAATCACGAGGTTGAAGCCTGAGTGATTAAACAAAGACAACCATGGGTACATCTTCAATATACCACACCATAGAGTCAGTTATTGCTATTATACAATGACATTATTTAAGAAAAAAATGACTTACTTTTCCTAAATAATGTCATTTTAATATGGCTTCATGGTGTTCTGCTTTTCTCAGACATCCCAGTGCTTTTCTGATGTACTGCACATGTGTATGGGACTTCCGTTTCCACACTTACTCAGTACATCAGTGCTGTGTGGAAGGTGCTGTGTATAGGAGGCAATGGGGAAAGGAAGATCTCCTTTCCTTTTTTCGTTTTTTTTCTTTTTCTTTTTATTAAAAAAAGATACCAGGACACTGAAGATACAGGAGAATGGGCGAGACAGGGCATAGGAAATAAAAGGATAAGCAGGTATGTTTCTCTAGTTTTCCATATTGTACCTAATTATTCTTTAATTTTTGTCTGTCCCATCTCTCTTGTTGGTTTCAAGTGTATGGTTTTGCAATTTTATTATTTTTTTTTTTTAGTGAAATTTTTATGGCATATATTAATGGAAAAAACTCTAGATGACTGGACCTTTTTCCACTGGTATATGTTCGGATTTACAACAGTCACACTAGTTGAGCTGACCAATCAGTGTGCTACTTTTGGAATATTAATAGAGAGTCATTGTATAATATGACTTATTTCACACTAATGAACAGTCATACTTTAAAATCAGCAAATATTAGGTTTCCTTCACCTACAGCTAGCCCACACCCTCTCCCACCACCTTATTTTAGTAATTGCAATTCTCTATGCTCTAGCTCATTGCTTGCCAGGATAAGAAAAATATTTACCTCACATTACCAAAACCTGCAGCTGAACTTTCAAATCAGCAGTCTGCAACTCTCTGCTATACTATTTAATATTTGTGTGGTTTCAACTTGCTGTCTTCCCAATGAATCACGGAAAGGCAATGAACAGCAAACTGTGACATATTATATTGAATTTCAGGTAGTTTCATTATTTATTTTTTATTTAAAGACATTCTTTACTTAAAATAAATAAATAAATAAAAAATAAATCAATAAACAAAACATCTCCCCAATCGGAATGGCATCAGTGTCCTGTGACCTCACCTGTGCATTTGCATAGTCTTAAGAATTCCATGGGAGTAGTGTAATTTCTGAGGCTGTTGACACTGTAACATTTTGTCAGATTCTGGACTTTTGTTTGTTAATTCTGTTTGTAAGGTTAAGTTTCTGTTTTCTTAACCCCTAAACTAATGATGATAACACTTGGTATTGTATACCAACAGTTATGCAAGTTCAGTTGTCTAAATAACCATCACATCTTTATACTGTTGAAATATGCAACATACCTATAATTGTGCATCTGTCTTTAATCATGTTATTTCTATATATTTAATAAAAAGAGAAAAAAATATCATGAAGCTGGAGAACACAAAAATATACCTCTCATCAGTGTTTCTCATACACATCATTATGAGAAATGGTCCTCAACTGAGTCTTTCATAGGTTCATAGGTAGGTATTAGGCTATCGGCCCAAGGGCCTAAGTAAGCCTAGCCAACAAGGTTCCCTGGCTTATGCCACCCAAGAAAGTTATTTTCCTGTGCCTCTGTCGAGCAGAGCCACAGAAGTGATCCCCGTGGTGTATTTCCTATTTCCCATCCACTTATCAAGATTTTTCTTGAAGAGTGCTAATGAGGAACTTTGCTTGACATAGATGGGTAGCTTGTTCCAGAGTATGGGAAGTCTCTGGGACAGGAATCTATCCCTCTAGCATGTCCTGTTTATTGTGGTGACAAGGTTTAGGTCCCTAGAACATGTAGCTCGGAAGGATTGGGATTTCTGTAGATGTAGCATGCCCAACAGTTCTGGGTTTGACATAGCTTTATATGTTAGATAGAGATCACCTCAGAGTAGGCGATATGCTATGGAGTAAAGCTGGAGTTTTTTGAGATGGTCAGTGTAAGGCATCTGTTTGAGGCTATTAATCCTCTTTGTGAGGTACTTCTATGGCCTTTCCAGCTCCTGCAAATGTCTTGTGAGGTGCATTCCAAAAGGGGCATTGTACTCTATAATGGGTCTAATGAGTGTCGAGTAGAGGGGAACAATGATCTCCTTTTTCCTAGATGAGAACCCTCTTGTGATGAGGTGTGCCACTTAGAAGGATTTTCTGACTACTGTGGTGATGTGATTATCAAAGGAGAGACTACTGTCCACCTGGGTCCCAAGGTCTCTTATCACACATTCAGCATTAAGTAGACTGCCACCTATGTGGTAGTTCATGGGTACAGAGTTTTTACCAAAGGGGATGACAGTGCAGTTTTTGGCATTGAGCTTGAGGCCATGGCTCTGACACCAGGCATCTGTCTCAGTGATGCCATTCTGCAGGATGCCCACATCATTTGAGGACTCAACTATGGCTCCTAGTTTGCAGTCATCTGTGAACCTTGTAAGCCAAAGGCCTTCTGTGTTAGTCTGTACCTCAGAGAAGTAGATACCAAACAGGGGAGGTTCCAGGACTGAACCCTATGGTACTCCACCTGTCACTGGTTTGAAGTCAGATTTGGAATCTGCAACTCTTACAGTGTGGGTTCTGTCAGTGAGCTAATTGGCAGCCCATCTTGTGATGTAGGGATTTATACCTAGTTTAGTGAGTTTAGCTATAATTCCAGAATGGGAGATGGTGTTGAAAGCCTTGGAGAGGTCAAGATAGGCTGTGTGAATGACCTTACCCTCGTCTACAGCTTTGGTGACTGCCTCAAAGAAGTCGATCAGGTCCATGAGGCATGATATGCCTTTCAAAAACCCAAACTGGGTGGGGTCCAGAGTTTGGAGGTTACCAATGTCTTTGTTTATGAGTTCCATGATGTTACATTCCATGGCCTTACAGACCAGGCTCGTCAGACTAATAGGGTGATAGTTCCCGGGATCAGTGGTGGCTCCCACTTTGTGGAGTGGAATAACTGTTGCTGTGCGCCATTCAGTGGGCACAAAGCCTGATGTGAGACTATGATTGAACATGGTGCTTAGGTGGGGAGCCAGTTCGTTCTGAAGTTCATGTAAAACGCAGCCTGGGATGTTGTCTGGCCCCATGGATGCTGTGTTTTTGGCTTTAGAGAGTGCAGCTTTTAATTGCATAGTTGTGATTACAGGAACTCTGCATTCTTCATGTATAGATATGGGCCCTTTAGGGGGTGAGAGGGGGGTAAAGTTAGCATTGACTCTATCTGCCAGGACATTGGCAATATCAGTTGGTTCTGTAATTTTCGTGCCGTTGTGCTGTAACTCAGTGCAGATCTGGGTGTTGCCATTGAGATTCTTGATATAGCTATAGAATGCTTTGTGGTTGTCCCTAGAATCATTGGAAATTTTGTTTTCATAGCTAGCTTTGGAGGATCTTATACAGGATCTCAGCTTCTTACTGAGGCTGACCAGGGAACTCCTCCACTCATGGGATTTTACTCTCTTTTGCAACAGTTTCTTCCTTCTGTTGTAGAGTTTATTTATGGCAGGGGTCCATTGGATTGGCTTCCTTTTTTTGGAGGATAGTGTCTTGGTTCTGTTTGGGATAGCACGATCCATGCACTCATGTAAGTGCTTATAGAGTGCATCTGTGTAGGATTCAGCAGTCGTAACTGCATTGTCCATCTGCATGGGTGTCATGAAGTTCGCCACTTCTGTCTTAAGAAGCATGAAGTTGGCTTTGGAGAAATTTTTTACAATAATTTCCTTAATGGGGGGTGGAGGCAGGATGTGGATATCTAGGGTGATTAGTTTATGGTTGGATCTGACCAACGAGGAGTTGACTTCAGGTGTGGAACACTGGTCACTCATGTTGGTAATGACTAGGTCTAGGATATTGTTGACCCTGGTGGGGGTGGGGGTGTGGGTAAGTTGATCCAGGGCATTGGAGTTTATGATTTTCCAAAAGCTTTAAGCGAAGGAGTTGGTACATGAGTAGTTTTCTCAGTTAATGGTGGGGTAGTTGAAATTGCCCATTATTAGGGTGTTTGGTTGAACCCTAATATTTTGCAGTATATCAAGAAAAGAGGAGTGGGAATCCTGGGGCATGGTGGGGATTCTGTAGCAAGCTACAATTTGGATTTCAGTTTTGCCCAGAGTTAGTTGCACTTGGGTAACCTCGGATGCATTATGCTGAGCAACTAGCCTGGAGGTGTGGATATCCTTAATGAATATGGACACACCTCCGCCTTTGATGTTCCGGACCAGGTTAGGTGGCCGAAAAGTGTGGTATGAGTTATAGCCTGGTAATACAGGGGTGCTCTCTGGAGCCTTGAACCAGGTGTCAGTCACTGCACAGATATCAATGTTCTCCATTTTAAGTAGTGCCTCGAGGGAGTACATTTTGAGATTTAGACTTCTAGCATTGAGTAACATTACCCTCAGTTTTTGCTTGTCTGTTCTGATGGTGAATTTGTCATTTGTACCTTGTCTAAGAAAGGCAATATAGGGGCAGTAAGAGCCTTAGCCAGTATCCAGAATCCCAGAGGTGACAGGTGCAGGCCATCTCTGGCAAAGCATTGTGGTCTGTCAACCATGTTGTCCCAGGCAGACAGATACTGGATCCCCTTAGAATGACACCAGAAGCTTAGCCAGTTGTTGAAGTCAATCATTTTGTCCTTGTACTGCAGTATAATTCTGGGTGATGGCAGGATGCTACTCAGGGCTAGGGTCATACCTGCCTGGGTTACAAGACTGGAGACCTCTTCCATGTCCCTTTTTATGTAGTCCAGGGGGGTATGTCTCAGGTCATTCACACCAACATGGACAATGACAGACTCGTATTTGTACTTGTTGTGGAGTGACCTGAGTGCATGGGTTATGTGGCGGATCCTGGCACCTGACAGGCAGCTGACAATAACCTTCTCCTTGTTTAGCCTGGTGAGTGGGACATCAGTGTGCCTGACTATAGAGTCAGCTATGACTAGTGTGTTGGGTACGTTGTTTTGCCTTATGGGCTGTGGTTGAGTAGCACTCTAAGTCTATGGGCTATGTGTCATTTGGGTTTTATTGGGGGCTGGAGGTTGCTTGTGTTTCTGCTTTGGAGGTCTCTGTTGCTTGAGCAAATTATTATTGAGAGCCTCTGTGAATATTTTTGTGTTTCGATGTGTGGATTTTGGTGGTGTAGGTTTAGTGGGACTATGTGATGAGTGTGCTGTGGTGCAAGTCTTTACCTTCTCTTCTTGACTGTCAAGTTCAGTCTTGGTTGGAGAGAGCTTTACCTCCAGTTCGGCTAGATAAGTGCATCTCTAACAGGTTGTGGTGTTGGGTGGTAAAGAGTCGTCTGTGCGCATGAGGCAATTGCTACATTGCCCCAAGATGCCCAGATTCATCAGATAGACAGGAGAGAACACAGGGAGCTGATCATTTGACATGCCTGAATAAAAAACTGCTTTCCTCTAGACAAGTGAGGAAAGTGAGTATAACAGCTGTTTTTCTCTAAGCAAGTGAGGAAAGTAAGTACAAAAACTGTTTTCCTCTAGGTAAAGAGGAAGTTGAGTGCTGTAGTAATTTGTAGCTTATTTAGTGTTAACAACATGTTCTGAACAAGTGCTGAGCACAATTAAGCAAATTCAAGTGATAAAACTAAGAATCTATAGATGGATCTTATGGTAGATAGGCTACCTAGTGCTTATCGCTCCTACTGATAAGCTAGAATGCTTCCCTCCAACACAGAAAGGCTTGGGGGGCTCAGAAGCTTACAAACAGTCCTGGATACAGCAAATCTGTATCTGGACTAGACTAGTTACAGAAAAGGTAGGAAACAAGAGAAAATGCGGGCTTTTAAACTAGAAATTTGAAAGAGATGGAAAAACTGCCCAAACAACCAATAAACTACAATTTCTGGGCCAGAAACCACTCTTGTGGTAGATAGGCTACCTAGTGCTTACCACTCCCACTGATAAGCTAGAAGGCTTCCCTCCAACACAGAAAGGCTTGGGGGGGGGCTCAGAAGCTTACAAGCAGTCCTGGATACAGCAAATCCATATCTGGACTAGACTAGCTACAGGAAAGGTGGGACACAAGTGCAAACACAGGCTTTTGAACCAGAAGGTTGAAAGAGATGGAAAAAACTGCTCAAAATGGCCTGTAAACTACGATTTCTGGGCCAGAAACCACTCTTGTGGTAGATAGGCTACTTAGTGATTACCACTCCCACTGATAAGCTAGAAGTCTTCCCTCCAACACAGAAAGGCTTGGGGGGCTCAGAAGCTTGCAAACAATCCTGGATATAGAAAATCTGTATCTGGACTAGACTAGTTACAGGAAAGATGGGAAACAAGTGCAAATGCGGGCTTTTAAACCAGTAAGTTGAAAGAGATGGAAAAACTGCCAAACAGCCAATAAACTACAATTTCTGGGCCAGAAACCACTCTTGTGGTAGATAGGCTACCTACTGCTTACCATTCCCACTGATAAGCTAGAAGGCTTCCCTCCAACACAGAAAGGCTTGGGGGGCTCAGAAGCTTTTACTACAGTCCCGAATACAACAAATCTGTATCTGGACTAGACTAGTTACAGGAAAGGTGGGAAACAAGCACAAACACAGGCTTTAAACTAGAAAGTTGAAAGAGATGGATAAACTCTCCAAATGGACAATAAACTACAAGTTCTAGGCCAGAAACCACTCTTGTGGTAGATAGGCTACCTAGTACTTAAAACTCCCACTGATAAGCTAGAAGGCTTCCCTCCAACACAGAAAGGCTTTAGGGACTCAGAAGCTTACAGACAGTCCTGGTTATAGTAAATATGTATCTGGACTAGACTAGTTACAGGAAAGGCAGGAAACAAGCTTAGACATTTTTTTTTGGAAAGTGGAAAGGGACAAAGGAGAAACAGATGATACTTCAAAATTAATGACCTAAGTGGCTTGCCCTTCACAAATGTTCTCTCTGTATAAGTTTGAGTGAGCTAGTGACACTAGACTGGAATAGAGCTGAGGTAGAGCTGAACAGATGGGACTGGTAGGAGCGTCTGAAGTCAAAATATGATCTCACTGTACTTGGTCGAGTGAGCAAATGAGATAGACCCAGGAGGAGTGTTCAAACACAAATTTACAGAATCTGTATTCTATACTTTCTTTCAAAAATGGTTTGTAATGCATTTATTATTAAAAATTTTTAACAAATATAAATGGCAGATGATGCTGAATAATACTAAATCATATTAATTCATCAAAAGAACTCCTTTTACACTTGAAGAAACAGTTAATAACCATGTTGTGAGCTTTCTAGTTGAAGTTGTTAGCAACTGCTCACATTTTGCCCATATAGACCCCATTTTGCAAGGTACGGTTGCCCAATGTGAAGAGGAAAAGCTGAGAGAGAAATCCTCATCTGTCACCATTTTTTTTTTTTGTTAGCAGCCCTATGTGAAATTTGATTTTCTGGTAAATTGCTGAGGATTACTATCAGTAAGTAGTGCCAGATACTAAAGTTTCAAGATTTTTATTCAATAAGAAAAATGTATACTGATATAAACTTAATAGAATATTTTGCCAGTGAAATTAGAATTGTGTTTATAAAATCTGTCCTTGATTTTGGGCCTTTGTTCCCTTCCCTTTTTTATGCTTTGTCCCTCATATCATACTTGAGTAAAGAAGTGAAGAAGCAGGTACAGAAGTTAAGCACTTTTGTTGAAAACATATTAGTTGACTTTTTAATGTGTTGAAAAAAACTGAAAGTGAAAAAAAATGTCTACTAATGTGCAAGATGAAAGCACTTACCTTTAACAAGTTAGCTTTCTTTAGCTATCTTATGGCTAGCATAACACTTACACCATTTGAGTTACTTGCTCCCCACAGCCACTTGAAGCTCCATGGTTCACGTCAATCTCCCATCTACTCCCAAACACTCAGAGATGCAGACTTGACGGTCCATGGCTCACATCAATGTGCCATCTGCTCCCAGGCACTCAGAGATGCAGATATGAAGGTCCATGGCTCACATCAATGTGCCATCTGCTCCCAGGCACTCAGAGATGCAGACTTCAAGGTCCATGGCTCACATCAATCTCCCATCTAATCCCAGGCACTCAGAGATGCAGACTTAAAGGTCCGTGGCACACATCAAAGTGCCATCTACTCCCAGGCACTCAGAGATGCAGATTTGAAGGTCTATGGCTCACATCAATCTCACGTCTGCTCCAAGACACTCAGAGATGCTAACTTGAAGATCCATGGCTCACATCAATGTGCCATCTGCTCCCAGGCATTCAGAGATGCAGACTTGAAGGTCCATGGCTCACAGCAATCTCCCATCTACTCCCAGGCACTCAGAGATGCAGACTTGAAGGTCCATGGCTCACATCAATGTGCCATCTGTTCCCAGGCACTCAGCAATGCAAACTTGAAGGTCCATGCCTCACATCAATTTCCATCTGCTCCCAGGCATTCAGAGATACAGACTTGAAGGTCCATGGCTCACATCAATCTCCCATCTGCTCCCAAACACTCAGAGATGCAGACTTTAAGGTTATAGCTCACATCAATTTCCATCTGCTCCCAGGCACTCAGAGATGCAGACTTTACGGTCCATGGCTCACATCAATCTCCCATCTACTCCCAGGCACTCAGAGATGCAGACTTGAAGGTTCATGGCTCATATCAATGTGCCATCTGCTCCCAGGGACTCAGAGATGCAGATCACAAAGTCCATGGAGGTTGACAGGCCATTGTTAATTGTGCTCCTGTGTAATGTACCTCCACCTTTCTCTTTTGACCACTCCCTGTGACTCAAGTGTTATCCTTTCCAATTTTCTGAAGATGTGAAGTTTATTTTTCCTTATGAATATTAGGTAAGATGATAGGTTTAAATTTACAGTAAACAGAATTGCACCAAGGGAGGTATTGTAGTTGCTCAGGTATTCACAATTACATTTAAACACTTTGTATACTTTTTCTGATAAATTTATTGAGTCAAGCAGTGACTTTTATGTTTGTTTTGCACTCTGTTCATTGTTGTAGTGAGCCTAAAGTCCTAGGACCTGGTTGGCTGCCTGAAATGTCCCTATTATAATTTGCCATTGTCCAACATGTTGGGGAGTTGAAGTAATTAACTGAGCAAAGTCAACGCCTTTCATAAAATAAATAAATACTTGTTCTGGCCTGACAGACTCAACCTCATCCCAGATGTTGATGTTTCCCCAAACCTTCTAGTTTCAGGACAACAGCATTGGTCGACAAGGAACTCCATGAGCTCCTAAAATGAATGACTTCACATTACCAGGTGAATGGTACATGAGGAGGAATCCACAGCTTTCTGCTGTACACATAACATACTCAACTGAGTTATATACTTTAGTTCTGTTCAATAGCATTATATGAAGACCTTCTTAATGTACTGCTTAGAAATGTTTAGCAATTGGTATAGTTTTGTAACCTGAAAAACACAAATGTTTTGCTTTTTTATTTTCATTTTATTTAGCTTTGTGTTAAGTATTGTAGAATGATATAGTTGTTTATATTCTAGCAGAAATAATGGCACTGACTGACAGTTTTCCTATTTACCTACCTATTGAATAAGCTGGATATGAGCAACCAATATCTCCTCTGTGTTCTTCAATTTCTATGATGGAATAATAGAAACTATGGAATTTGTAGATGTAGACCCGGAGCACATGCAGCACAGCTGCCATTGGTTCAGAAGGTTGTAGGTTCTATTCCTAGACCAGTTTAATTGATTGCTCATACTGTTGTGAAACATTGGGGGGGGGGGGCTGTACTACTGAGTATGCTATCCTTTGGACGTAATTTTAAACTGTGGCCCCATCTACTTCAGTAGGTAGTAGCAGAGGTGGAGGTAAATGATCGCATGAAACCTGTCAGAAAAGGTAAAGGATGTTCTCTGATGCCGTCCCTGAATTTCCCCTAATAGTATAAATACCACCTTGGCTCTCCCATGAAAAGAGGTTATTAGCCTACTGGGACTAATCCAATTAGTAAAGGATAAATAAAATGGTGGTTCAAGCATTTTCTGTGTTACATCCATTATTTTTTGTCTTTCTGTTATGCCTGGGGTTTGATCAAACCTTTTGGTACCTAGCACTCCTTTCACAGTTTTTCTTTAATAAGTTTTTCACAGTTTTTCTTTAATAACTGTCTTGATTATATTAGCAACAAATGCACTCTAATTTATGATAAAATGTACCAGCAGGAACATATCACACAGTGAAATAAATCTCATGGTTTGGGTCTTCCTACATTTTCAGAAAGTCCTTCTGGTATATGGAGGCAATGGATTTTCATTCAGCCTTCTTCTCTAGACCCCCCTATCTGTGAACATGCTCATTCTCCAGTCAGCAATGAGCAAAGCCTGCTGAACCTGTACAGTTCATCAGGTTGCATAAAGCAGCTTATTTACTGCAGTCACACACACACACACACACACACACACACACACACACACACACACACACACACACACACACACACACACACACACACACGCACGCACACATACACACACACACACACACACACACACACACACACACACACACACACACACACACGCACACATACCCATGCACGGACACACCTTAATCTTTATGTCATCTCCAAAGCCAACAATGGAGAAAGGAACCATCTTTTAGTTCATCGGATGATACAAGGCTATTAGACCAGAGGCCCTTATAAGCCTAGCATGGACAAAGTATCTATGACAACAATTTCCTTCTAAAATGTATAATAAGGTATTCCCTCCTCAGTCTAAATTAGGGATCAGATCTTCCTCCAGAATCGTGTTTAATGCATTTTCTACTTTAGTTTTCTATGTTAGTTTAGTTTTCTATGTTTGTTAACCAGGCAAGCTTACTATGGCAGTTGCCTGTTTTTTGATCACAGTCCAGGAGCACTCCTCAGGTTAAGTGAAAAACAGACCTGTGTCAACTAAGGGAATCAAGACAATGTTTACAGGAGGGAATATTAGTTATGAGTCTTATACTGGCTAAAGTACATAACTGCAAAGTTTATACTATGAATAGGTTGTTTTTGCCAAGAACAGTCAGTGTGGTAGATCTGCGCAGTGTCTTGGCACCTCCAGTGTTTGGTAAAAGATTCCTTACAGGCCTCTTTTTCCTAATTTCACCATTTCTGGAAATTTCGTTAGAAGCAGACAAAAACAAAAGCTGCCAAAGAATCAGTATTTAACACTGGCTGTGAGTTTCATCATTTATTTCTGTTTAATTTCCTCACTTGTGACTTGCATACTTTCTAGTTGCATATTGGCAGAGATTCATAGTTTGTGTGCTTTTTTTTTCTCTTCACAGTTGTGTTACCATGGGATTAATTTATGTACAGTAAGTAAAGTGGGTGGTGAGGTAAAGAAGGGACTGACTTGCAAAAAATATATATTTTTATTGTTGAATTAGTTTATTTGAAACTATAACTATTTTTTTTTCCATCTGGTTGAAGCTTCAACTTGTTTTCTTTTAACACAATGTAGAGGATGTCTTGTATCTGCTAATAATCCAGTAATCTGGTCTAATACTATATAGATGCCCTTCAAAATTTGCACTCTGTCTAGTGAGTCTTGTCAAGATAATAAATGAAGAAAACACACATGCCTTTTATTATATAAATTTCAGCCTTCATTCAAAATATTTAATCCCCAGTTACTTCTCTTCTCTCTTTCCTTCCACATATTTTACAACCAACTTCACGGGGCATGAAATATATCTTTTTAGTGTCTAAATCATGAACAGTGATGCTGATTTTATGAAATCCCATTTTCATAAGACAGATCCCAGGAATAATACCCATGATTTTTAAATGAAATATCCAGTCATTATCATGATTTCATTAGAATTTTCAGATCTTTAATATGTAGGTAATATTAAAACAGATTCTAGATATGAAGCACTTAATAGAGCATGTTGACATTATTACAAGTAGTAAATATTGGAAGAAGTCCAGGTTCTGGTGACTTAAGTGTTTAGGCTTAAAAAGCCATATTCCACAAAACTCCTGTCTTTATTCAGTACCTAGGCTTGATTTGCAAGTATTTGTCCACAGAAAACTGAACAATCCATATTGATTAGGAATTTCCCTGTTTCCTTTTCATCAAACAAGCCTTCTCACTTGTCTATCCTTCTTTAGACAACAAAAGATACCGCTATACACTAGGGTTCCAGACATTTGTAACAGCAAACATTCACAACCCCAGCATTCTAGGTATTGTGATATGCCTGTTTGCGTACTGTATTTCTTCATTCCTTACCTTTTATACAGTGTGTGCATCATGGAGAATTTAAAATCTTTTCCTTACTATCAGTCGTCTTGCATCGTTTCTCCCATGCTTATTCCCAGGGGCATCAGAAATGCTGCTAATGGCAAGAGAGGGGAACTGGATACAGGCTGTTAACCACATAGTGATGAAACCAGTAGAATCAGGGTGACAGAGAAGGGACAGTGGCAAGCAATGCTGGGACCTATCCAGGAGCAACATAATATAGAAGCAGAGGTACTACTCTCCTCTTTCGGCACATTGTCAGTTGACATCTTGAGTACAGTTCAGTTCTGGGGGACAAGCAAGGATAAGAGTATAATGAAGTAAAAGGCGTTCAGCGGGAAGCTGCCAGAAGGGGGGGTAAGATGGAGGGGGAAGAATACATAGAGACACTGGAGGAGATGGAACTCTTGCACTAGAATCCAGGAGATGAATGGAGTCCTGACAAAGTTTTGTACTAGGAAGATGAAAAAGGGTCACTTTGAACAAGAAGCAAAGAGGGCAAATCTCAGACATAACCAACATATTGTAGGAACCAATTGCTCCCTGGTTCAGTGAATATATTTTTCTCAGAAAGGATCATGGACTTGGGGAGTTGACTAACTTAATAGATGGTACAGAGGGAATACGTGGGGAATATTCTTGCAGACATTGCCTAACTGGAAAAGATGGAAGAAGAAATTAGGGAGATATAAGGAAGTGAAGAAACGCTAGATATGCTTAAATGGTAGCAAGACAAGCCAATTGCTTAATGTAAATGTATATATTAAATTCACATATAGTATCTCTCCCATTAATGGTTGATTTAATTAACTTCCATGCATAATGTTTGTAAAGCAGGATTTCATCCCTTTTCACAGTTATCAAGAATTAGTTTTCCATCTGACCTGCCCAATATCTTTTAGTTTATTAAAGAGATTATCCCACATTGTGTTCAGTATAGGTAAAATATATTAATTTTTTTAGCTTGTCATATATAGCAATAATTATTTAGATTTCATCAGTATCTCTGTAGAAAAAAAAAACAAGACGGCATTTTAATGTGTTTACTGCTGTAGGCAATAAGCCTGAGACATTGCTGGCCTTAAGTGAAATTGAGGCCTAGGCAAATGACTAGACATGATGCCCCTTACCACTGGCCACTTGTTTCCCCATCCTCAGGTGTCTCTCTCCCCCATTTTCTACCCAGACTAGCCTCTACAAACCATTCAGACAGATTATTTGTTTTTGTTTGTCATTTTCATACATTGATTCTTCAGCTTTTACCTATATACTTATAATACTTCATAACAAGCCAAGACTGCACTATAGTAGGAAGCAGTGCTTGCCTCCCTACCACCCCACTAGAAAAAGGTAGCCATCTTTTATTTACCATTCCGGTTATAGATCCATTAATTTTATATCCTGAAAAAAGACAGAACTGTCTCAGAATATTCCACAACACTGAGATGTCCTTTTCTGCTTCCAAAAGGTACAAATAATTTCATCCATGAATAAAACTAACTTTTCTTGGAAACCATGTATCCTTGAATTTCTCAGTCCCTTATTTTCTTTGCCAATGGTTCGAAATAAAGCTCAAATAACAAAGAGGAAAAAGGACACCCCTGCCTGGTTCTTGTGTTCCTATGCAACTTAACAGAGAAGAACCTTTACACTTTGATTTTTTTTGTGTTTGATCCCTCATATATTTTTCTAATTAACCTTATTTTTGTATCAGGAAACACAAATGCTTACATTGCCCTACTCATAAAATTCCTGCTTACTCTATCAAATGCTTTCTGTGCATCAAGACCCACCAATAGCAGTGGTATATTCTTACATTCTTCTTCATCATCATTCTGTTAATGTGTCAAATGTTTGCTTCCCTTCCACAAAACCATATTAGTTCATATATTCAAAAAAGGTGCTTAAAAAAAGAGAGAGAAAGAAGTTATGATTTTGAGCCATAATTTGTTTTTTCCCGCGCTGTCTTTCTTACTCATTGAATGTTTTGTATTGATTTTGCTGACTAGATTTTTCGGGGAACTTGACCACTCAGTGAACGTCGTGTGGTTACTCTCTATTATAAGACCTATAATAATAAGATTGTGCAGCTTCTCCTATTCTTCATTGAGTTAGAATGCAGAGAGTGTTCAATGCCATTAAATAAATTGATGAACCTTCAGCTAGATAAGACTTCTTTTAATAAGCACATATTTTGCAGGTGGACAAGACCATCACCCTGTGCACCCCCCATGGGAGGCATCATCTATTCACTAGTCCCAATACAACAAAGTTAAACAACTCCACAGTCACACAACCTTGGAGAAAGGTAAAAGGAAGGAAATGGAAAATGGAAAACAACACAAGCACACACACACACACACACACACACACACACACACACACACACACACACACACACACACACACACACACACACACACACACACACACACACACACACACACACACACACACACACACACACACACACACACACACACACACACACACACACACACACACACACACACACACACACACACACACACACACACACACACACACACACACACACACACACACACACACACACACACACACACACACACACACACACACACACACACACACACACACACACACACACACACACACACACACACACACACACACACACACACACACACACACACACACACACACACACACACACACACACACGCACACACACACACACACACACACACACACACACACACACACACACACACACACACACACACACACACACACACACACACACACACACACACACACGAAAACCACACAAGCATTGATCTCCTATGGAACAGAGTTCCTGGGGGTTCAATACCAGGGAATTGAACTCAACCCGATGGAAACCCAATAAACTGTGAATTGACAAGCTGTAGGGAAGCTTATTTTCATATTCTGGATCTCATCCCAAAGTCATCAGTTGTAATGCAGAGGAAAGCCTCTTATTTGTTTAAATAAATTATGTCAAGAAGATACTTGTAGCTAACTGTTATTTAGTTGTCCCTTTGTATCTCTAGCATCAACATATTCTCCATTGTTTAATCTCTGATTGATGGAACAGTAGACATTTTTGGGCTCCAACTACCTGAGCCAGTGTGGAGAGTGCATTCAGATTTGTAATCAACCATTATATAAATATTTTCATTATGGCACTTCTAATTCATGCAGCATGTATGTTGCCAGATTTTATTCAATTTTGTAAATGTTTTGGTCTGCTTGAAATTCTGCAAAAGCTTTCACATTCACCCATGCCATTAGAGCAACAACTGAAAAAAATTGCCATGCTTGCATTAAAGAATAGCCTTCCACTACTGCAACCATTTTAAGATCTCAGGATTATCCCTAATTCCAGCTTTCGGTTTAATTTCTGCAGGTCTTTTGGGTTTCTAATACCATGATGGGAATGAACCCCATTCCTAAATCAAAGTAGGATTAAAGTTTGTGAAATTAGTATTGTTTCATTCATTGTTGTTTGCCAAAAGTGTTCTTTGCAGCACCTGCAGTGTGCCCAGAACTGACTCCATCTGCAGTTCATACGTAGTTACTTGTATTGGTAGCATATCTAAATACAGCTGTAGATTCTTTATTATGAGACCCATTGCTCCTACTACTATTGGAACTGTCTGGGTAACCTTCTTCCACATTGCCCTCATTTCTGTCTGCAAATCATGGTATTTTATAATTTTGTATCTCTCTGCACGTAAGACACTGTAATCACTGGGTGTAGCAATTTCAGTGATCAGTGCTACTTTTTCTTCTTTTTTATGGACAGCTATATCTGGTTTTCCAACATCTGTTTTTTGAACTGTTGATAATAGGTGATCCTGTATGATATAAACTTCATCATTTTCTATAATGCTTTGTGGCTCATATTTCTAATGCTTCTCAGCTGCTTCAGTATTGTAATGGTTGCACAATCCACACTGCAACAGTTTTGCCACATTATTATGTCTGTCAGTATGCACACCCTCTGCCATTAGTGTATCATACCCAGCAACAAGATGTGCGTCAGTTTTCATTTCTGTTTTAAAGAACTTGCATCTGTCTGTTTCTTCCACATGTTCAATGGAATTTGTAAACCAGTTTGTATTTATTCCATTGTCCTGGGTTGCCAATATTAACCTTTCATCTTTTGGTTTAATTTTACTTCTCCTTAACCGTACTTGCAACTATATTGATGCCTTTTCCACATTTCTTGCCTTCCCATCTGATCCTTCTCCTTATAATTTTTATTTTCTTTTTGGCACATTCCATTACTGTCTGATTTTTGTCTAATTCTGGATTGATTTCATTCTCGTTTGACACTGATATGCTTCTGCTAAACTAAGCAGGAAAGTCATCCTACAATTGTTCACAAGTTTTAAAACTTTCATTATGTTTGGATCTGGTGAAGTGAGCAGATATGTATGCAGCTCTATGATTGCAGCTCTACACATGTAATCAATTTTTAGGAGGCCAATACTTCCTTCAGAATGAGGAGTATATAATCTTGGAATACACCGACGTTTACATATCATTTGATAAGACTGAAGCATTTTTGTTTTCCTGTCCAAATGATCCAGTACTTTTCAGGGCCAGTCAATCATCCCAAAACTATAAGGTAGAGCAGGAAGAACAAATTAGTTTATAGCTTGGACTTTGTTCTTAGATGTCAGGGCTATTTTCAGTATTAATTTTAGTCTTGTAAAATATTCCTTAATTAGTTTTGTTTGCATTTGTTCATGTTTTATTGTTGATCCTATGTCATTTCTCAAATATTTATATACTTCTTCCTGCTCAAGTTATTTTATATCACATTCCTGTCCCAGACTAATATTTTCTTGGTGCTGCAGGTTTCCTGCTTTAAATGTTGCTTTTGCATATTTATCAAGACCAAATGCCATCCTTATATAATCTGAGAAAGTTTGGATCAATTATCAATTAAGATTGTGCTTTCAGCTTATCACTTGATGAACTATACAGTTTTAAGTCAGTCACAAAAAGATGAGAAATTTTTGTACTTTGTTGTTTTTTGTGAGCCAAATTGTAACCATTGCCTAATCTGTTAAGTAGATAGCTTAATATGGGTTAAGGGCAAGACAAAAGAGTAGCAGTGACAGAGGAACCCTGGAATATCCCTCTTTGAATTTTTATCACTGGGATAATAGTTTGTCCTTTACCATGGCTTACCTGCAAAGTGGATTTCCACTGCATCATGGTCACCGTAATGTAATTTCTCAATGTAGGTGTATCGTATACATATGTAAGCACTCCTGTATCCATGAATGTGCGACATTGTCAAATGCTTTCTTGTAATCTGTCCATGACATAATTAGGTTCCTCCCCTTTGTACAATTCTCCATTATGACTTTATTTAACCTAAAATGATCCTTTGTTCCATATGACTTTCTTTTGTTACCCTTCTATTGCCAAGACTAAGTTTTCTTCTAAATGACTATAAAGTCTGTCAGCATCAATTACAGTATATAATTTACACATCATTGGAAAGCAAGTTATCAGTCTATAGTTTTAGCATGGCCTGCATGTTCACACTTAAGCAGAGTATAGTTTTCCCTGTTGTTAACCAGGCTGGTGTTGGTTCTGGATGTGAATATAAGTATTTCTTACTCAGGGCTGAATCTTCATGTAAAGATCTTAATACTTTTAGTCAGAAGTTTAATACTGCATCTGGGCCTGCGGTTATCCATTTAGGAGATCTTATTAATTTTGTTTGAATTTCTCTGGTCATTACTTCATCACAGTTTCATATCCTGTACACTGGAATTTCTTACTGTTTCTTTTACTTCTCCTATCCATTCAGCATCTTTGTAATGTTCACAGGGTATTCATAGATATTTCTCCAAAATGTGTCTCTTTTTCTTTTTTTTTTTTTTTTTGGTGGTATTTCTATTCCATTTGCTTTCATTCTCACTCATCTATAAAACATTTTGGGCCATCAATTAATATAGCAATAACCCATGCCTAGGTGTGGGTAATGCTGGATTTAACCACTGTTGGTGTGGTTTGGTCACGAGGGCAAAGCCTGAGTGGCCAAACAAAGACAACCGTGGGTAAATCCAGCATTACCCACACCCACAAGTGGGTTATTGCTATTATACAATGACATTATTTAAGGAAAAAAAGATAATTACTTTTCTTAAATAATGGCATTGTATAATGCCTCCTTGCTGCCCTTCCATGGCTGTCTGGTATTTTGCAGCAGTTATGATGTACTGCGCATGAATATGCTTACGCAGTACATCAGAGCTGTGGGCAAAAGCAACGGAGAAAGCAAGATCTCTGTTGCTTTTTACAAATTGTCTCGCTATGTTAAAGGAGTTTAACATAGTGAAACAGCTTTAAAAAAAGCAATGGAGAATCTCTGTTGCTTTTTTTAAAGATGTCTCATTATGTTAAACCCCTTTAACATAGCGAGACAGTTTTGAAAAAAGCAACGGAGAAAGCAAGAGCTCCGTTCTTTTTACAAAGTGTCTCGCTATGTTAAAGGAGTTTAACAAAGCGAGACCGCTTTAGAAAAGGCAATGAAGAATCTCCTTTGCTTTTTTTAAAGCTGTCTCGCTATGTTAAACCCATTTAACATAGCGAGACACCTTTAAAAAAAGCAACGGAGATGGGAAGATCTCTGTTACTTTTTTTAAAGCTGTCTCGTTATGTTAAACTCATTTATCATAGTGAGACAGTGTGTAAAAAGCAATGGAGATCTTGCATTTTCCGTTGCTTTAAAAAAAGAGTTATACTAATGGAAAAAGTCCGGGTGACCGGACCTTTTTCCATTAGTATAACTCTGATTTACAACGTTCACGCTGACCAATCAGCGTGCACATTTTAGAATATTAATGGGGAGGGTTGTTGCATAATTGGTTATCTTGCACTTTTCCTTTATGTTTATCTGAATATTTTCTAGGTTTTTCTGCCTGTGCTAATAACTTTAGTTTATTATTTGCAATAATGTATGGTAGATCCTGGTCTCTTCTGATACTGTGCATTGTTATTATCACATCTATCTTTCTAAGTATTTTTGATGATCTGTTCACTCTTCTATACTCTTAGTGACACTTCTTGCCAATCGCTTTATAATTTTCTCTGTTCAGTGCTTCCATGATGGCATTTGATTTTATCCCTTCATTTACCTTATTACTCTGTTTTTGTGGTAAGACTTTATCTGTTACTGATTTAGTTGCACAGTACTGCATCCTATTAACTTCTGCTATATCACATGAATTTCTGTTAATAGTCTTGATTACTGTGTTCATTTTTTTATCAGACTTTGAATATTTTAGGTCTTACTGATGTTCTGTCATCTATTTCTTTCACTGATTTTATTATGTCTATTCATCTGTATTAATCAAGCAACTCTTCCTGTGATCAATTTCTTCTAAACTGAGAACACATTCTTTGTTCTCCATTTCCCATGGGCATTCTACAGAAAGTTCCAGAACATCTTCCTGTAACATATTCTCTTCAGCTGCATCCTCCATCATCCATTGGTCTTTCATATGGGAACTCACTGGCCCATCACACAGCAGTATTGACTTCATCAGAGCTGTCACTGTTTCTATGCTTCTTCCCTTGCAATATGCAACTCCAACTGAACTTTTGTACTATTTTCCTGCTGAAGGCTCCAAAGTATATTCATGTGGCAAGTGATCAAATGCTTCCTGTTATACCTCTTTCTCCTTAATTTGGGGACTCATTGTTCCATCATGCTGTGGTGTTACCAGAGTTAGATTTTCTGGGTCTATATTATATTCTCGAAAGCCGACAATGTTGAATCTGACATTGTCGACACGAGAATATCGAATGCTCAGAATCTTGAGCATGTAAACGAAAATCTCCAAAAGGGGAGATTTCCGTTTACTGCAATGTAGTGCAGTCACAGAGTTGGTATATTTAAGTAGTGGGGTGTGGGGGTGCAGGGGGGCTTGTCCCCCTGCTTAAACCCATTAGGGTACATTTTTTTCTTTTTTCATTTTGTCTTTTTATAAGGTCGAAAGACATCGACCATATGGTGTCGACCATACGTCCGATGTTTTCAAACGTCGATGTTATAATATAGACCCAATTTTCTACATTAAATCCTTTAATTTGCAGGTAATCCATAATTTCAGTTTCTACTTCTTTAATGTCTCCATTCCTGATCATCTTTTCTACTTTCCTCTTTTTCTTATTTTTTGTGTTGTGAAATTTTAAGACCTCTTTCTCCTTACTTTGAGGACTCATTTTTCCATCATGCTATGACATAACCTGTGTTAGACTCTTTACACCAAATCCTTCACTTCACAAGTATTCCATAGATTCAGCTTCTATTCATTTAACTTCTTATTTACCAGTCTTCTGTTTTTAATTCACCCTTTGTGATCTTTTCGTATTTGGGTGTCGGTATTTCTCTTCAAATATTGTTGGACCTACTTTTCTGTATAGATTAGTTTGGCTTTCTCCTTTGCATAAATATTGCACTATGTCAGATCTCTCTTTTTTCCCATGACCATATTTCTTTTTTATACCTTTTAAAATCTCTAGGTTTTGTTCTTTATATTTTCATACTTCATCAGTCACTTCTTTTCCAAATTTCCCGAAGTTTCCTTGTCTATATAATGCTTTTCATGGTTCTGCAGCATTAATGAACACACATTTGCATTTGAAGCTTTTGGCAGTTTTTCTTGTGCAAGTATTTTTCTTTTCTCTAATATCTCTCTCAATATTTTTGAATATGTCCTAGCTGGAAATTTTGGACTTTTTGCATAATAATAACGATACATAATTCCTTCCTTATCCTCAAAAGCCCACTCTGTTATTGTTATGGCTCTTTTTTGGCCTGTCAGTTTTTGTGTTTTTTGTGGACTACTACTTCCTTCTACAACAGGGTGGTCATCCTTCCCTCAGCTTGGCCTAACCCCAATGCAGGAATGATTCCGTGTTTTGAGGATTCTACACTGTCATTTTTTTCAGTTTTGGCACTAGTGTGCATATCAGGACTTGGGCATCCACCTGTCTTTTTTATTTTTTAATCTACTTCTGTCCATGATATATGCTATATAAAATACAGTCTATATATCAATGTCATCTTGGTGAGATTTTTGTAAAAACGGGGTCCACCTTATGAAGGTACTGACTAAGATTTGAAGATTAATTCAGTTCCAGCAGTACTACTTTCCTTTGTTTGCTGACTTTATCATCTCTCCATTTGGACCCCCTTAGTCTGCTGTGCATTCCTTCTAATATCTTGTAAGAGTTTACAGATACCTTGCATTTTGCTTTATGAGCATCTATGGCTCTGGTGCTATGTAATTCTTTGTTAAGAAGTTTTTTTTTCCAGGTTTGGCACAAAACATTGAGGAAAGAAAAAAAACATAACCTGCCTTAGTTCCTGAATCTCATCAGAGGCATCTGAGATGAAAGTTTAGATATCTCAACAGATTTTTTTACCAAGTTCAGAAATGTGTTTTCTCCATCTATCTTGTTTCAAATAACTCACATAACTCGCATAACTCACATCAGAAGTGTTGCCATAATGTTTCTTCATATTGACATTCTACTTTCTTTGTCATGTGGAATGTAACTCTATAATGGAGCCATTGTAATTAACTTGCCTTTGTAAATACTTGTAGTTTATCATGACTAGGATTAAGGTTATGCTCTCTTAATCTGTGGTGCATGATCAAGCTCTGGCTTTCTGGTCATAAAATGTTTACTACTTTAAGTGTTAGGTTGCTGAACACTATATTTATCAATGTTCCATCAGCTTCTTTCTAAATGTCAAGACACGATCCACTAAGGAAATACCTTGCATGGTATATTTACTTTCCCAGACTTATCAAATCAAGTCAAAGGACTCAATCACTGTTTCTCTGCAGGTGTGCTAAAGATGACAGTCCTGTCATCTCTTTGGCCATCTCTAGGTAACCATGGAGAAAATGAGGGAAGTTAAGTATATCGCTGACTCCCAAATGTCTTGGCCATGGAGGAATCTTATTAAATAACAAGGCTGATGAATTAGGGATTGCATATCCACTATGTCCAGCCATCATCCCACACCTGTTCTAAAATATTTTAATGGGTCCAAAATGAAGCAACCACTTATTTTAATTGGTGTGCTCCTGGATGATGTTAGCGTTTGAAGAAAATGACATCTCCAGAACCACTGACAAAATTTTTAGCATTGACTGTTACGTCAGTAACTTTGAATCGGATGTTGCC
Organism: Protopterus annectens; assembly: GCF_019279795.1. Taxonomy (NCBI): domain Eukaryota; kingdom Metazoa; phylum Chordata; order Ceratodontiformes; family Protopteridae; genus Protopterus; species Protopterus annectens. The sequence continues at coordinate 1,489,103,830 of NC_056743.1, read as the reverse complement.
ATCTTCATTCCTCCTCATGATAGGGTCTCAGATCCAACCTTCGGATCCAGCTCGGCCACCTTCCACAGACTTGGATCTGACTCTCAAGAGCCTTCCTCTTACCCATACATCCACCCAAATACCTCAGATCTCATTTATGACTTTAGTGTCCTGAAAGAAGTCACATGCTCTCAAGCTGTGGGATAATTTCCTGCACTTTCCCACCCAACCATTTCCCTGCCTCTTTTGTTCTAGAGGAACCTTGATTATGAAGGGATTCACAGGTCCCATGTTTGAGCCTCTACTGCCATTCCAGTGCTGTATGGTGATGAATGTATGAAATCAGCAAACTCTATCTGCGGTATTTGGGTGAATTTAAGACATTATGGGTAAGAGGGAGGAGCTTGAACATTGGATTCAAGTCTGTGGAATGTGGCTGAGCTGGACCTGAAGGCCAGCTCCAAGACCCTATCATGACAAGAATGAAGGAAGACTACACAGATGCCAAGTTATGTATCTTTTATTTCAATAGCAGGCTGGTGTTATGGACCAAGCTGTACTCTCCATAAGCAAAATTTCTAGGCAGAGGTCAGGAAAGTAGCTACCCTGGAAATAGAGTGTTATGTCAAACTCTGACCCATAGAAAACTATCCAGTTAAGCCTAGAAGACCAAATGGGAAACTCACTAGGAATTTTTTAAATGCAGGATGAAGAGACTCCACACTGAACTCTGAGTATCCCTATCTAGATTAAATAACCGTGAGTTAAACTGTATTCATTTTGATTGAAGAGGCTTTTGTGAGTCAGACACTGATGTAGTAAATGGCATCTGGCTATCCCAGTAGGAGCACAGGGCATATCAGGATTGCATGGGGTACTGCAAGTATACAACACAGGTCCAGATTAGGTTTATGTGCCAGGCCTACTTTGCAGGGATAGGATACATGTCGACTCTATCATCAGTCAGAGATTAGGTGTGGACATGGTTTATCAGAAGGTAGCTGAGGGGGAGCAGGGTGTGTCCTGCAGCACCCAGGGGGATGGTGTTGGGGGACTAGACAAGGTCAGTCAGTGGAGGCTGTTGGGCTGACTTGTAGCTGAGCCGTCTGTCCTTAAGTGTGTAAGACAGCATGTATATTAGAAAATATTTAAATAAATGACCACACCATTGTGGCACCACTTCATACCATCAAATCAAGGAAGAGCAGGTGTGCAGAGTCCTTGATCTACTCCCATTGTTGTTATCAACAGTTTGAAGACAAGTTACAAAACATGCAAGCCATTAAGGAGTGGAGGTGACAGGTTGGGAGGGTGGCCTAATGGTTAATGTGTTTGCCTTACAAGCACAAGGTGCAAGGTTTGAGTCTCACAAGGATAATTGGCTAGGCTTTAAATGGCATGCAAGGGCAGTTAGCTTAGTACTAATCTATGAACCTAATCTATAAGGATGTTAAGTGCAGTCCTCCGTAATGAAAACATTTAAGTACAGTTAATGGAAAGATATAGTAAGTCCAAAATAGCTGTATCTTGGAGAATCTCCCTTTCTCTGTAGTGCAGCATTCTCAGAATTAGTATATATAAGCAGCAGGGGGATGGCAGGTGAATACACTTGCATATTTGGGGTTGGTAACAGTCAATGGCATACTTTACTGTTATTTCTTTTGAATTGCACACAATTTTCTTACTTTCAGGACTCACACTGTCGGACTTGTACTATAGAATACCTAGAAAATTAGGGTTCCTATTATCTAAGCGAATGCTTAAAGTTGTGAACGCTGTTTAATTGAATGTGTTTACCTAAAATGGTGAAATTCCAAAAGCATAGAGCAGCAATTTTTTTCACAGGAAAAAAGAAAAATCACTGAGCCATTTTTGGGACCTTGCCATTTTCTCCACTGTGGTGCGATCTCAGAGTTGGTATATTTAAGTGTGTGTATGTGTGTGGGGGGGGGGGGGGGGGGGCATCTTATTTTGTGTTTTTTTTTTTTTTAACGGATCAGCAATTTTTTTACCTGGGAAAAAATCGCTAATCCATTTGGATTTTTGAACTGTTTGGGTCGATTATATAGCATTTGCAATTTCAAGCATTCGCTGATATAATATAGACCCAAAAATTAGGCATAGAGAGGTTGTAAGCATGCATCTTCTCCCAAAAAAAAATATTAATACAAAAAAATGGGATAAGTGTAAATAACTTAGAAGTACAAATTGCACTTAGCAAGACTTCAATGTGTATGGGGAAAGGTTATGTTAGGTGTATCACTGTCATGGCTTCCCTCAAAAAAAAAAAAAAAAACACAGAAGTGTCGCTAAGAGCATAGCACAGGGACTTCAAGTCCAAATCATATTTAAATCAAATCAACATAAAGACGTCTGACAGTTTGTCTGATGGCAAAATAAAGTTGGTCAAAAATTATCATATATCTTGCAGAATTAGGTGTATTCGAATTGCCCTCAATATTTTGTCCTGCTGTCTGTAAAGATGAATTTATTACACGTAAGGGAATCATGGGCAAAATTTCATGCTGTCCAGCTTTCCTGTCCTTCTTGACCCTTAATATCTGTGACTTGACCTACAATAATTATGTGGATGCTGGAGGAAATAGGCCAAAAGAAGTTCTATGCTAATCATTTGGCAGTGACAACAGGTCCCAGACATCCAGCCATGGGCATGTTGTGTGCATGATTTAATAACTACCTGCAGTACTCCTGATGAATGATGAACTCTGCCTGACACCCACCCTCAGTCTTTAATAAGTCTGTTTACCAGAATGCTGTAGATTTTTCAAATTCTTTTCTTTGGGGAAGCATCCATTTCTCTCAGCTAGCTCTAAGCTTTAGGAAAGTCCTGAAGCAAACTAAGCCCATAATATTACTCCAGTTATGTATTGACACCATTGTCCCTATCCCATGGAACTGAATTTATTCCTGCCTCTTGACAGCATCTGCCTGTGTCTGTATTTATATAATCTAGCTGGATGAAAGCTTCCTCTTTTTCTGTTTTTATATGAATATTGACAGATGGAGGCAATAGTTTCGTATCATGTTTCAAGGATTTCTAAGTGAACTGGGGCACTATTCTTTCCTTCTGTTGTCTGGTAATTTAGCTAATGTAAAATGAAACGGCATCATATTTGCATGGTGTTCTTACCTTCACTGGCATCTATAGCCTTTAATAAGTATTATTTTACTGCTTCCCAGTGCACCCATACTGCCTGGCAGCTTCTTTTGTCCCCCCCCCCCCCGACATTGCTCTTCATGTCCTTTCTTTCCCAGTATAATTCATATCTGTTAACAATGCTTAATAAAGCAGAGATCAGATATTATTTTGGTACGTATGAATGCTGGCTTAGTATGTCATAGTTCCGGGATTTATATTCCAATAACAGTAACTGTTTTGCATTTCTCTTTTTTTTACTTTCTCTAACCGAAGGCTACACTTCCATTGCCAATAAGTAAAAAGTATGATGTAATATTTGTTGAAGAACTATAGCCTCATGTTACAATGCTTACACTATCCTTTATACAGAATGTGTGCAACAAATGTCAATTTCACTATCTGTGTATGCTTTTCCTTCTGTCTGAAATATGTCTGCTGTTTGCTGTTGTCTGTTTATCTTTGTAAAAATGTATGATGTTCATCATTAGATCATTGTTGTGGAAGCCTAAGCTATATGGGACTTACCTTGCCAAGGATCATGCATCTAACCATGTTCCAAATCTTTAGGTTACCTTTCACATGCTTGTACATCTGTTGAAGCTCAAAGCTGAACTGCTACTAAAACAAACATAATGGTCCCCAAAATCATTACTTTCTTGCAGATGAAGCTGCTAGCAAGTCTCTGCTATGAGTTCTCTAGTTCAGTGTTTGGCTAGTTTTGTCAAGTGGGCAGATAAGTACCCTGTACTATTTTGTGAGAAATGTGTACCTTTTCTTCTCAGAATTTTGTTTAGGAAAAATGGCATGTGTGCAAGTGGTTGACAGATTATCTACAAAGACCACCATACTTGCTGTCTGTTTTGCTAATTTTTGTGCAGTTTGTATGTTTTTTATCCATAAATATTCTTAGAATCAGGTTTTGTTCTCTTTTCTTCTATTTTCTAAAATTTAGAAAATAAAGCATTGAAGGACTGGGTTCCATTTCCACAATGTTCCACCTTTGGTCCCTAAGAAGAGAAAATTGTCAAAAGAGGCTTTGGTTTGCACTTAGACCTTTTGCTGTTTCAGACTTCATCAGGCAATTCTACTGTGACTATAGCAAAGTACTCATACTGTCCCATTAGTTTTTTTTTTACTGTGTTGATCTTGCTCCTGAAGAAATTGCTAAGAGCAGAGAGAGAAACAAGCATTACCTCCAAGGCCATTCATATATCTGCTTCAGACTGGGGACAACCATAATTGCTGGGACTGGAGGAGGGGTAGATATCAAAGCCATAAGGAGCCATACTGAAGAATTGGATACCCAGGGGATATGAGCAGTCACTGGAGTGCTTGTCCTCTGTAGAGATTCCCAGAAAGAGGACTCATAATCTTAAGCATAGATCCAATAATTAACCCCTCCAGCTAATGGAGAGAAGGAAAAAATGTCTTTCTTTTGCTTAAGGCTTATTCAAAGCCTTTCACTCATTACAATCTGAGTTTTTGTTCCTGTTTGGTTATGGGTTCACAATCTAAGCTGTAAGAACTAGGCTTGGATTATGCCTTCCAGGTTTCTCTATTGGAAGCCTGGGAATCTGAGTCTGAGGGAAATATTGCTTCTGATTCCCCAGTTGAAGAGGTATCCTTTTCTGATACCACGGGCTAAATAAATGATCAATTTCAGTGGGAACAAAAGTAAGTGTTTAAGACCCAGCAGAGATATTATGAGTTTTGCAAGTAGAGTCTCCCCAACCAGTAGTTATCTCTACAGTCTCAGAAGCCTTAGAAGATGCTTTTAATGCAGCCAAGCAGTGCTCCACATAGTCAACAACCAGGCCCTAGGAAGCCTGATAAATTATAGGTTCTGCAATCACATAAATTTCTCTGTAGAAACCCTGGAGTAGATTTTACAGTTATATCCATTTCAAAGTCAGCTTCTTCCAAGGACATCAAAGCCCATTGCATCAGATAAAGATAGGAGAGCCTTTTATAGGTTTGAAAATGTATACTTCTTCCACTTTAGCATTTTGAACATTAAATTATCAAGCACTAATCAAAGTTTTTTTCTGGCTTCTTTAGACAATAATCAGTTAATTACTAATCTTACATTCTCAGAAATTAAGGTGTCTTTAAATTGCTTAATTTCTTCAGTCTCTCAGGTTGCAAGACTTTCTCTTAAAGGTTCATATGATACTGCTAATGCTGTTTCCAGAGTTTCAGTTACTGGGTCAATTATGAGATGATTTGCTTGACTACATATCCAAAATGTACCAGAGGATGTTAAAGTAGGGCTTATGAATGCACCTCTGGATTAAATGAAGTGTTATTTGGGTCTTTCTCTGCTGAGCTTTTAAAGATGTTTGATGAAAACAAAACAGAAAGGTAACCCAAAGGCTTTCTCAGATTTTTCAGTCTCCTATTCCCAAATGTAGCATAAACTTTCCTTCTAGCTCCAGACCCTTTTATAGGAAACAAGTCAAACAATCCTAACAAAAGACAGGTGAACAAACTTTTGAAAAGCAGAGACAGAGAGGCTCCAAAAAAGAAAGAGGGCCTTTCCATGCCCAAGGACAATGCAAAAAAGCAGATTGACTTTACCTCTGTTAGGCTCTATCCCCTTCCCATTCTATTGACCTTGCAAATCTTTCTCACAACATATATCTCCAATTCTCTCTTTGGTCCAAATAAGATCAGACGTCAGACAACTGGATCCTAAAATGATACAGAAAGGCTACAATTTTCAGTAGGACTCTTGTTCCCCATTTTGAGGGATTCCTTCACATCCAATCAGTTGAACCTCCTTGTTTATTCCATTTCTGGATTAATTGTCTTTTCAAGAAGTAAAAGAGTCAGCCCCATCAGATCAAATAACAAAACAAACATTTTTACTCAAGAAGGAATTTTCTGGCACCAAAGAAAGCATGAATCTGGAGACCTGCACTGGGCCTCTCTTTTCTAAATCTTCATATCAAAATTCCAAAATTTAAAATGCTTTCTCTATAGTCTCTATTACCTCTCATGCAGACTTTCAGTTTTTTAGCAACTTTAGAATTAAAGTATGCCTGCCATTGCATTCCAGTTTAGAAGGACTTCAGACACTTTTTAATATTTGGGTGCCTCATTCACATTTTCTGTTGTCTGCTTTACCCTTTAGGTTGTCAACAGCTCCAAGTGTGTTTACAAAGTGTCTAGCTCTGCCAGTAGCTTCTTGCAGGTTACAAGGCTCATATATATGTTTTTCCTTATTTAGATGACTGCCTTATTTTTGCAGACATTTATTTAGAGTATCAAAAATCACTTATTTTTATCAATAACCTTTTTTTCTCAATTTGGGGTTTCAGTTAAACAAATAACCCCCCCCCCTTCTTCTTTCTTACAGGATAGTTTGTCTATACTGTCTCTTAGATACTTCCCTCATGATGGCTTTACTTCCTCAGGAGAAAGTGGACTTTTAAAAGGAACAATTCTTGATATTTTATAACCAGTTTCACATGAGAGCCAGGCATTATCTCAGAAACATTGGTATGTCCCTAATGAGTCATTGCATTTATCTTACAGGCCTCCAATAGGTGTTACACAGTGACAACTAGATTGGCTGTGTCCTTCCTAAAGCTTTTTTTTTTAATCACCTTAATAAATCATGGCTCTGTAACTATATCTCACCTGGATAATGCAAACTACACTCTCTAGTCTCCCTGATTTATTGATCTCCTTGCAATGCTACCTCTTTACTGAAAACTCCTTATATTCTCAAAAGTGCTTATTAGAGCACTAATATTAACCTTTCAAATGATTTTGTACATATATGAATGCTAATATCATCTGTTGTTACTAATCAAAGTTATTGCACATACGTTTCATTTGTGACTGACTACAGTTAACTTGTCTTACTTGTTCCATCCTCTATTTTACTAGTACTGTAATATGTTGTAAATTACCTCTACTGTATTACCAATCCCTTATGATTATGTATTTTTGTATTATGGATGTTTTTCTTATTGTCACTTGTGTAGCTTTTCTCCCAGGGCCTCCTCTGAAAAAGGACATGCATCTAGACGGACTTTCCCGGTAAACAAATGTAAAATAAATGTAAAATAAATAAATAAATACATAAAATAAATATAAGGATTTATTGACTCTACAACTGTTCTGAGTTCTATAATCAGATTACATATCAAAAAAAACAACGATTCCTCAAAAGCAATTTGAACCCAACGCTAACACCTCATTTCCTTTCAGATTCTGGTGCTAAGTTTTGTGAAGAGAGAGAAATTCACTGGTGGATAAATCAGTTATTCTTCAATACGGGTCACATTTTTCCTTTCAGGCCCTACTTGGTCAGCAACCACAGGTGCATCAGATTTTGCATAGGGAGCTGTTTCTAAAGGGATGAAATTGCAAGGACTGTTGCACCATCAGGGCAAAAGGAAACGCATAAACACCGAAGAAATTATGGCATTAAAGGTTATGTGGAAAGGTGCAAAACAACCTTTGTTTTTGCATAAAAAAGTGTCTACATGTATAAAGATGCATGTGAACATTTTTTTATACAAAAAAAAAACAAAAAACAAAAGTTGTTTCACACCAGTTTCTAAATAAAATTATTTTAAAAATTGCTTCCAAACACAGAAGAGTTAACATACATAGCCATATTTACAGCATTAATATTAGCTGGGTGGGAAGGAGTCGGGTATGTCACTTTGGGTTCCAGCCCTAATTATGCTGGATAAGGATGGGCAAGTAATTGTGAATTACATTATGTAATTGCCAAACTGCCAAATGAACAGTATGACAAAAAGCTACCCATTTGTTATTGTTGTTAATTTAAGTTTGGTAATTACATAATGTGTTTCACAACTACTTACCCTGCTAATCCAACATAATTAGGCGAGGGACCTGAAGTGAAATAACCACATTCTTTCTGCCCACTAATATTAATGCTGTAAACATGGCTGTGTATATTTAATCTTCTGCATTTGGAAGCAATTTTTAAAATAATTTTATTTATAAACTGGTGTGAAATGACCTTTTTCTCTACCTTTAGACATGATCTTTAATAAACACTCTCAAAGCATATCTCTGGAGTCCAGGACCTCTGTTAGTCATCACAGATGATACCAGTGTCATGGTATCTATAAATAAATGGGGAGGGTGGAGGTCCAGGTTTTACTTCCTTTGTGGATTAGCAATGCTAGTCTGGGTACTGGCCTTACAACTTATAAGCTATTTACATTCCATCACATCAGTATTTTATGGCAGACAACCTGACCAAGACAGGGACAAACCCCCCCAAGAATAGAAGGTACATCCTGGGGTTTTTCTGGAAATCATCTACTTTTGAGAACTACACAAGTAGATCTGTTTGCCTAAATTCACAACAGTCAAAGACGTTCTGTTCCAGGACTCCTTTCATAAAGGTTTGGAAGACAAATATGTATTCATTTCCATGGATTGGGAATGTTCCTGTATGGTTTCCATCCTTTCTCCTGATGACCAGAGTTCTTTTAAAGATCCAAGAGGACTTTCCAAAAATGGTACTACTAACACTTTTTTCGCCCAGGCAGCAGTGGTTCTCCCTTCTTTTGAATATGGCAAAGGGCAATAATCTCAAGCTTTCCCATAGGATGTAATTGCTCACTTAAGACAGAGGCTTTCTAACCTACCCCAGCCTTCAAGTTCTTCAGCTCACAGCCCAAATGATAGAATTTTAATATCTTTATTCCTGAGGCAAGAAAGCTCTGATTTTTGGTGCCCCTACATCTGATTTTATGGCAGCTCACCCTCAAGCTCCAACAGATGTGGAAGGTGCCCTAAAACTTTGAAAGCTGTCCAGACATCCCATTCTTGGAAGGATACATCCTATATAGCTTAGGCTATTACAACAGTGATCTATTTGAATATCTACTGCCATGTTACATCTACTTATGCAACTGTACTTTCTCAGTATAGTTGTAACTTTATATGTTTCACACTGAACTTGAGTTGTGGTTGAAAAGGCTGTTTAGACCAGACCGCTCATCTGAATAACAACTTGATAAATAAATAAATGATTGTCACTGCGGAAGTGACACCCTGGCCCCATGTGCAGAATGGGAAAAGGGGTTGAGGATGGATGGATGGATGGATGGATGGATGGAAATAAATAAAAGTAAATTAACGTAGAATGAAACAGCTCTTTTTCAATTTCAGTTGTGGACAGTGTTTGACAATTTCTTCCAAATGTATCATTCATTTCATTTTGCAAACAGAACTCTTATGTACCTGTTTCAGCTACCTACATTCTGGGGGGCAGTAGTATTTGTTATTGTGACAATCGTCTGTTTTCTGTTCTCCTGACCCTTTTGCTCCTCATCTTTTCGGAGTTGGCCTATAGCAAGCATAATGGTGTAGAGCTCCACAGAGTCCTCTAACCTCATTTTTAACAATTCTTGGCATATCCAGCATAGCTATTTTCATACCCCTAAAGTGTGATATGAAATTTATTTCCAAATCTCCAGATTTTGTAGGATATATCACACTGTCAATCAACTGAAATTATGTACTTTCACTATACTGCCAAAGGAAAATATGTCTATTATAGGAAGATAGTTTTTTTTTTCTGTTTGCCTGATAAAATATGAACATCCTGCTCCAACTGACAAAATTGTCCTTTGAATATTGCAAATGAAAATTAATTTGAAGTTAATACTTTATGGGACATGTATGTGGCCTCTTGGACCCACACACCTTTGCACTTTACATATTACCTTTCAGAACCTTATTAGAAAGGCAAGTACTTGGGTTTGCATGAAATAAATCAGATGCAGGATTTGTTTTCCTTCTTCTGAAGATTTCTGAAAAAGTGCCATTTTCAAAATACAGATATTCAAATCTTCTAATTTGAATATTTTGGGTGTGGTACAAGCCACGACTCTCTTCTGTATTATACCATATGAATCAATGTAAGTCACAGTGTCACAGTAGTCTTTAGTCCTTACTAGAAAGGTAAATCATATATTTCTCCAAAAGTCTCAGAATAATTTGCTAGAAAGATAGGGTATATCTTTGCACAAACACTTCAAAACATTTGCCTTTTTTTTCTACAGAACTCTTCCAACTAGAAGTGCTTGCTTGTGAAAAGAGAAACAGATAATAACCCTAGAATGATTCCATCTATTAAACTTTTTCATCAGTCACATCTCCTAAGCAGCATTTAAGTTTTACCATGACAAGGCATTGCTCATAATAAGCCCTCTCATGATGGGTCTACTTTGAAACATCTAAAACCCATAACATCTAAAACCCATAGCATTGAATTCATAACATCTAACACTACAAATCACAAGAAAATAACATCCCCTCCACATATAATGACACCAAACTACCAAACACACTATGTTTCTGCAGGGGGCAAGCCCCCCTGCACCCCCATGTGGGGGCTCCACCCCTACACCCTGTAAATAAAATATACCAATTCCAAGATTGCACTACAGTGGAAAAAAGTTAATTTCTTTACCCCACTGTATCAAGCCCCCCTGCAGAAACATAGTAAAGAGTGTATCATACAACAACACAGCGAAAGAAAACCAGTGAAAATGCATTCTTATGTTCACTAAAAGCAATTTAATTCCACAATTGACTTTCTCTTAGCGCCTTGGCCACACTCAGCCTTTACAGAGTAAAATTGTTTCAGTAATAAAACCTTTCTTTATATACTATTTAGAACATCATTAATTACTTAATTACATACATTCAATTAAAACTAAAACAGGGCTTCATCTTAAAGTAAAATACCCTCTAAATAAAACTCTGCCAATTACATTCTTTATTTAATCCATAAGGTTGTAAAGTATTATATTTAATAATCAAAATAGATTCCTTTTTTCTCAATAAATGTTTTAACATTCACCACTTTCATATAATTGTACTATTTGTTCCAAAACTGTTATTTTATGTATTTTATAACAGTGGATGTGGTTAGTTTATATACAAATATACAACACTGTTTTGGTCTAGAAGCAATACAACATTTTGTGGGAGATAGTCCCAGGACATATTATATTAAAGAATTGTTATATTTTTGTTTAAAAAATAATAGTTTTTAATTTGATTGTAGTCTGTATAGAAAAAGAAAGTACAGCAATGGGGGCAGGTTTTGCCCCAGCATACACCAATCTATTTATGGGGTTGGTGGAGCAAGTACATATATACAGAAGTACATTTTTTTGAAGTTTTGTTATTAGATATTTTAGGTTTATAGATGATTTGATTTTTGTTTGTCGGAGGAAGGGGTAGGAATCAAGTAAATGAGTTTATACAATATCTTAATATAAATAAATATGATATTCAATTTGATGGAGTTCAAGTAGGCTTGAAGATAAATTTTTTGGATATTACACTTGAGGGGAAGTTGGGTGCCGAAATTCATACTAAAATACATAGAATGTTTGATCAGGTTAATTTGATGTTACATGCTAGTAGTCGTCGCATTATCATACATTAGCTTCAATTCCCATTGGAGAAATGTTAAGAATAAAAAGACTGTGCAATAATAGATTGGAAGCATGTGAAGAAGCTAGAAAGATTGCTGCTATGTTTATTGAGAGGAGTCATAGCTCAGTTACAGTAGACAAAAGTTTTTTGAAAATTTTTGGGAATACACAAATAAAGAGTGGTAGATTGAGAAATACCAACAGTAGAGATAAAGAAAAAGAAATATCTGAGTATAATTCTTTTTTTTTTTTATTTTTTGTTTCTAAATATACAGTGTTTTCTGAGAGATTAAATGAACTAGTTAAAGGTTATTGAGAACAATTAATAAAGGAGGTTCCTTCACTTTCCCAAATAGATTTAAAATTCTCATACCAAAGGGGAAGGAGTCTTAAAGATTTTTTAGTCCATAGTAAATATTTTAAACCAAAGGATAGAATTACAAGGAATTTAATGAAAACAGGTACTTTTCCATGTGGCAAATGTTCAATTTGTCAGTATATTACAACAAGTTTTGATACAATTAATAGAAAAAAAATTATTACTCGGGGCATATATTCTTGCATTAGTAGATATATTATTTATGCTATAGGGTGCTCATGTGAGAAATATTATATAGGTGAGACTAAAAGAAGCCTGGGAGAAAGAGCTAAAGAGCATGTGAGAGGGGTCTACTTTCATAGACCGAAGCGCCACTATACCGACACCCGGAAGACCGAGACGGAACGACCGAACAGGTAGGTTACCGAAAACGCGATATCCCGACGGCTGTGAGACCGACAATGGCAGCGTGTGAGCGCGATACGGTAAGTGTGCGAAAGTGACAGATGTAGTCTTGGGGAGCGGACAGGTAAGTGTACTATACTGAGGGATTTTAGGATAGTGTGTGGAAAATGTGAGTGTGCGGTGGTGTCGGGCTAAGGGTTCCGGTGAGGTAAGTGTGTGGAAGTGACGTAGAGCTGTGTAGGGTAGTGTTAAGTGTGTTAGGGTTAGAATGCGGGTGGAGTGAGTGTGCGATAGTGATGGGCTGAATGTTTTAGGGTGTGTTAAGTGAGTTAGGGTTAGGGTGCAGGTAGGGTGAGTGTGCGATAGTGACGGTGTTGGGGTTTAGGGGTGTGTTAAGTGAGTTAGGGTTAGGGTGCGGGTTGGGTAAGTGTGCGGTAGTGTCGGACGTTAGGGTTAGGGTTTAGGTTAAGGTTAGTGGATATGTTGTTGTGTGCAATGTGTATTTGGCGTTTTTTGTGTCGGTGTTTTGGTGTTCGGTATGTTGAGTTGTCGGTGTGGTGTGTTGTCGGTTGTTTGGGGTGGGGAAAATGTGTGTCGGTGATTCGTACGTTCGGTCTATGAAAGTAGACCCTGTGAGAGATATAAAGAAAAAGAAAAATATTAGCCCTGTAACTGAACATTTTAATACAACACACTTGGGGGACTTTAGTAGTTTTAAAATAACAGTTTTGGAACAAATAGTACAATTATATGAAAGTGGTGAGATGTTAAAACATTTATTGAGAAAAAAGGAATCTATTTTGATTATTAAATATAATACTTTACAACCTTATGGATTAAATAAAGAATGTAACTGGCAGAGTTTTATTTAGAGGGTATTTTACTTTAAGATGAAGCCCTGTTTTAGTTTTAATTGAATGTATGTAATTAAGTAATTAATGGTGTTCTAAATAGTATATAAAGAAAGGTTTTATTACTGAAACAATTTTACTCTGTAAAGGCTGAGTGTGGCCAAGGTGCTAAGAGAAAGTCAATTGTGGAATTAAATTGCTTTTGGTGAATATAAGAACACATTTTCACTGGTTTTCTTTTGATGTGTTGTTGTATGGTTCTAGTGGTGCTATGTAGTTCTAAGATAGTAAAAAGTGTGTTTGGTAGTTTGGTGTCAATATATGTGGAGGGGATGTTATTTTCATGTGATTTGTACTGTTAGATGTTATGAAATTAAATGTTATGGGTTTTAGATGTTTTGAGTTTAAGATGTTCTGGTCTCAATGTTATGAAATTAGATGTTATGGGTTTTAGTTGTTTTGAAGGGGACCCCCTCATGATCTAGTGGAACCAGGCTGTCTAAACCTCAGATGTTAAATCTCATTTTAACAATACTGCTTTTTCCTAGTCACTACTTTCTTAAATATTCAAATGAAATAAGGAATGTGAAGCTGCTCTGTGAAGTTGGAAGAATTTTATTAAAGCAATAATGTGGTGTGATATATTGAAGATTTACCCATGGTTGGTGTGGTTTAATCACGAGGGCGAAGCCCAAGTGATTAAATAAAGGCAACCATGGGTAAATCTTCAATATACCACAACCACGGAGTCGGTTATTGCTATTATACAATGACATTATTTAAGGCAAAAAATACTTACTTTTCTTAAATAATGTCTTTGTATAACAGCAGATTACTGTTATTCTGCCGGTTGTGGTATACTGCTTGTTCATTTTGATGTACTGCACATGCGTATGGGACTTACGTTCCCACACATACCCAGTACATCAGTGCTTTGAAATAGAAGCAACGGAGAAAAGGAAGTCTCCGTTGCTCTGTTTTCTCTCTCTCTTTTTTTTTTAATGGTAAAAAAAAGGTTTTGGGGCACTTTATGCCAAAGGAAAAAAGTTCGGCGACCGAATCTTTTTCCGTTGGTATATTGTGGGATTTACAATAAGCATGCTGGTTGGCTGGGCCAATCAGTGTGCACATTTTCAAATAGTAATAGGGAGTCATTGTATAATTATACATTTATCAGAGTAAGCCCATTAAAAACATGTACCACTTTTCAGGAGAAGCTCAGACCTGCTCTGAGTAATTTTGCAAGCAGAGATTGAAGGAATCATATCCGGTTTATTAGGGCAAAGTTCAGTAGACATTCATAGTCTTTACCCTGTGTTTTAAGGTATCAGGTAGAGACAGTGTGGTTACCTAAAAGCTCTAGAACTGCTTTATAAAGGTTTTAAACTGTGGTGGATTCAAGAGATGCGTCTTATCTTTACTTTTATTTGTAACCATTTACTTAAAAGTTAACTTTGTCCTAGATTTGCTCATATCAATTCTTCGAATGCAGTTTCAGTGAATGCAAAAAAATCAAAAGTAGTTCACTGAAACCACCTTCAGCAAATATTAAAAAAAAAAAAATTTGCAGGGGGCAAGCTCCCCTGCACCCCCATGTGGGGTTGACCCCTCACATTCCTCTTGAATTATATATACTAACTCTGAGACTGCAGAACAGTGGAGAAAAAGTGCCAGTAAAAGTGGTTTCAATGAAATGACTTCAGTTTCTTTGCATTTATTGAAACTACCTTCAAACTGATGAAATGCTCCTATTCCTTTTACCTTCTTAGTCATTTGTTTGGAGATCATCTTTTCTAACTTGATTTGAGGTTTGATCTCTCTTGTCTCTCTCAGACTGTCTCCTTATATTACTTGTTTATGTATGCGTATGTATGTGTGTGTATGGTAAAATGTGCTTCTAATAAAATATGTTCAGTTGACATAACTTGGTTGACTAAGCAGATGGTTTATGGTGTACAAAACCGCACAGTTCCAAGGGTTGGGGAATATGTCCTTTCCACTTGTATTGTGTTATCTCAGGGTAAGTATATATAATTAACAGGGGTTGTGGGCGGTACAGGGGAGAGGCTTGCCACTCCCCCACATGAAAGTATGTTTCTTGTTGTTTTTTCTTTCTTTTGTTTGCATGTTATGAAAAATTCCATTGAGGCATGCTCATTGATATGTTGACATTTGCATTGCCAACGTTTTGTTGTCAACATTACTGAAGTTGACACTTGAGTATGTCAGTCTTACATAATAGACCCACATTTATCTACATCTATATGAATAGTGTGTGTGTGTGTGTGTGTGTGTGTGTGTGTGTGTGTGTGTGTGTGTGTGTGTGTGTGTGTGTGTGTGTGTATAATATATATTATGATATATAAATGTACTTATGTATATGTGTATGCATATAATGTATAGTATACCTTTGAAATGTTGAGTGCTGTTCCATTAAGGCTTACTATCAGGATAAAGACATCAACTGCCAGCATAATCTTCTTCCATAACATTGCCCTATACTCAGACAAGAAATATTCCCAGCAGCACAGATCTAGGAACAAATACAACTGAGAGTCCCGCAGGAGGGTAGGTCCATTTGGATGATATTGGGATTTGAAATGATGATGGAAGTCGATGTGATCCATCAGAGATAGTACATCAACATTTCTCATAGCCGTCTGTCTATCTATCGATCTGTCTATTGTTCTATATCATTTCACTTAATGCAGCTTTGACTGAACCACAAATGGGTGAAAAAAAATGATTGTAAGTACATTTGACTGAAAAGCCATTTTGATGAAAAGTGTAGACATCTATAGATGGCATTTCTGGTGTTGTTTTTGATCATGAATATTGTTAGAGGACATAATATAGAATATTTTATGCAGATTGGCAATGCCTGCTCTCATATTGCATCCCAAAACTTGTAAATGTTTGTGTTTGTGCACAAGTACTGATTAAGTAAATGGTGTTTTTATCTTTTCTCCACTGGCGTGTGTGTGACCATGGAGTTAGACTATGTAATTAAGGGTTGTGTCTGTGGGGGTGGCAGAGCCTCCCACTTGAGGGATGCAGTGTGGCTAGCCCCCTACAAAAAGGCATTTTTGTGGTATCTATGTTGTGCAGAAAGTTTTCAGTCAAATGTACTTGTCATTTTTTCTATACTATTTGTACTTCAGTCAAGCTACCTTTGAAGAAATGATACAGAATTATCTATATCTGTATCTATAGCTACATCTATATCTAAATCTATATATGGTTGTTATCTGCTGAAATGCTGTTTTTTGCTGGTGATGCAGTTCACTGAATT
The DNA here is from genome assembly GCF_019279795.1 of Protopterus annectens. Classification (NCBI taxonomy): domain Eukaryota; kingdom Metazoa; phylum Chordata; order Ceratodontiformes; family Protopteridae; genus Protopterus; species Protopterus annectens. The sequence continues at coordinate 1,489,087,374 of NC_056743.1, read as the reverse complement.
ATGTAATTGTTGAAGTTCATTAGAATATATAATTAAAAGGGGGATGCTGCTACCCATTGATGGTCCTTGGCTGTTAGATTTTTCTGTTCTGATATATTTATCTATCTATACATATAAAATGATAGAATGCTTATTTATATATATATATATATATATATATATATATATATATATATATATAATTTACAAGCTCGAAGTTTCAAAATTCCAAACTGCAAATGGTCGAGACCATAAGATCAGAGTTTTGAAACTTCAAAATTGTAAAAAAAAAAATAAAAACATTTTTTTTTTTACATTTTGGCAGGGTGGAAAGCCCTGTTGCACCCTCCATACCCCTGCCAAATAAATATACCAACTCTAAGATAGCAATACAGTGAGGAAAATGGCAAATCTCCTTTTCCGTGCTATACATCGATCTCCATTCAAAATATTCAAAGTTTCAAAACTTCGATCTTTGGATCTCTACCATTTGCAGTTCTATGTTTTGAAACTTTGAACTGTGAAGAGAATCCATATATATATATATATATATATATATATATATATATGGTCTTAAAATCAAGCAAACATTTTTTGCCTGCTGTTATCTGGAATTTGCTCAGCTAGGTTGTTACAGTACTGATGCCCTATCTTGAGCACCCAGTGCTGCAGATTAGTTGGGCTCAAACAGCTTTAACACCATGGAGTGCCAGTAAAGTACATGTTTTGCATAACTTTACTGTTTTACTATACACAGACCCCACAAGAATATAATTCACATGCATGTCAACATGAGAGGAAAAACATGAACGTAGCATTTACTGCTTGCCAGCTTTACCATTTAGCTTGCTCTTAAACTTGCAGTTATTCATATAATTCATTTTTATGATGTTAATTTGCATTCATCAAGGGTTAGTTAAAGTTGCAATAAGAGCTAAAAGTTCATTGCAGTTCAGATTTTTCTATTCCTTTCTGTTTAAATTTTCTTTTCTAACTTTTACCTTGTTCGTCTCTTTCCTGACAGCCAGTTCTGTTGATTTTAAATCTCTCATGCTGTGTAATGCTATAGAAAATATTGTAGCCCTGTAAAGCTGCTTGTTTACATACTTTATTTGTAAAGCTTGCCCCCAAAGCCTCAATAACAGTTATATCAGACAAAATAGCGAATGAGAAAATGACACCACCCTATTTCTGTCTGAAACAAGCGTGTTGCTTTTGGCAAAGACCTTTGCTAAACCATCAGAAAGAATGAAGGCTACGATGAAAATAAAAGCCAATTAAAAGAAAACCTTGGGGATACTTGACAAAGCTGTTAAAGCAAATTAATGCTGTTGCTTTAAAAACACAGCTAAATAACACTGATTTCTTTCTTCTCCCAAACATATACACTAATGTGTTAAAAATATTTACAATATTTTAATACTCTTGCTTATCCAGAAATTCTTAACTGTAGCTAACAGAAATTAAGAGGAATGTTTGTCTGATGTAGTGCTATTTGCACAAATGTCTCCAAGCAGTCATGTGATTTAGGTAACAGAAATACTGTGAATATAAGAAAGCATATGTAGCAGCAGTCTTATCTTTGCAGCTTCCCACACACTGTGTCATTGGTAACTGCATTACCTGTTTCATTTAAAGACATAATTTTGGCATCTATTCGTTGTTATTATCAGAGAAGCTTGAGTTTCCATTTATGCAGCTTCTAGAAATAAAAGAACCAGCATTGATTTAATGTCTTGTCCAAAATGCTGCATGGCATACTATTCTAGGAATGACAGCTATGTAGCATAGCGTGATAAGAAGTAACAGTTCTTACTTAAATGAAGTGGAGTAGGCTATTACATCCATGCTGGTGTTTGTTAGCTGTGGCGTTATTGTTGGTTTATTTGTAGGATGATGTATACTTAAACAATTGCAAACATATTTCAGTAATAATGACAAGTCCTGAAAATGCCTTTTGTATGTATCATTATATCTTGAGTACTGCAAAACATAGTTCATCATTTTAACTGTTTATTTGTGTTTGTGTTTGTGTCATGCATGTCAGTATAACTGAAGGAACTAAATAATACCTGCCCCTGTGAAAGCACAAACAATTGTAGTTGGAAACAAATGAAGAAGACAGATTCTTAATGATTTTATTTATGCTGTATTTAGATTTCATACCTTTGAATGGCTATGACTCACCTAAATAGTTTAATAGTCAGTACAAGATGTCATAATTCAGACAATTATCAGTCAATTATGACTTCTCACCAAAAGTCAGGAGACAAGTATTTGTCATGATCCAGGAAGATTGCACTGAGCCTGGTGCCTCACAGAGTGAGGAAAGTCGGCTAAAATAACTGACCTAACACATTATTTGTTTAAGTTAATTTAGCAGTATATCAGTGGGGTGATGCATATCACATTGCTATAATGATTTAGTATGTTAGGTACCCTACTGGCAAATTTGTACCATAATCTGAACATTTGGCAAGTGACCAAGCATCCATATGGGATTAGTAATGCAGGGCTAGTTCAGTAAATTAGAAGGCTTGACGGTGAGATCATGAACATTCCAAGTAATACTGATATATATCTATATATCTGTCTATATACCTATATCTAGATCTATCTATATATCTCTATCTATCTATATCTATCTATCTATATATGTAATATATATATATATATATATATATATATATGTGTGTGTGTGTGTGTGTGTGTGTATATAGATATACACACACATACACACATCTATATTATATACACACACGCACACACACACACACATATATACATATATATATATATATATATATATATATATATATATATATATTTATATAGATAGATATAAATAATATAATATTGCTGCCTAGAGGCAAACCTGAGGTATCTGGTTATGACGTATGCACTGCAAAGAATCTATATTAAGTCATCTAAAGCTGATAATGTTCAGTGACGTTTGACCAGCAGCCATATGACTCAAAGGCTAAATACTCAGTTCATTTGACTAAAATCCCTTATGCTGCAAAGCTCAAAACTCTGAAAACATGTTGCCCGAATAGACATATATTCGAAGGTAAGAGGTATTCTGCCTCTTTATGAGATATCACATGGCTTCCATCACAGCAGCTAATCTTATTATATTCATTTGTAGTCATTTTCTGTATACTGTCTGAAATGGGGAGAACAAAACTGCAGATAACACCCTAGCAGCACTTTCCTCTGCATTATAAAGTCGAGCAGATGTAGATGTAGTTATTAAGTAAATGCATTTAAATAAATCAGTTTTATGAATCATAAGTTATTCAGTTAGAGACATACAAAAATATGCATTTAGTAGTATGTTAATACTACAGTGCTGCCTATAGCTTATTACTAAAAATGATGGCGAATACAGACCCCCCCCCATACTATCATGTGGCAACTGTACCCCAACTCTTCTTACTACTACTTTGAGACCTCATAAAATGTTGATGTAAAACTTGTTGTTTGCAGAGCCTCTAGTCTTGATTGCTGGGGTTGAAATTGTGTTATCTTGAATGGAGAATATTTTAGTAGCTCCCCCTCGCACATACTGAATTTGAAATTGCTCAAATGAGAGCAGCACAGAGAAAAAAAGATTAATGGCATAATGCCAAACATTGCTTCCCATGGAAACTCATTGTCTTCACAGTTTCTAAGTATGTGCTGGTAATGATTCATTTGTTTTGAGAGATGTCTCCCTTCTTCAAGTTGGAATGATGAAGGAGTTTTTGGGGGTGGGATGGGAGGATGTGCCCTCTGTAAAAAGCAAATAAAAATGAGTATTTCACGCTATTGAATTTTAGGCATTTTTTTCAATCATTTCATCACATTAACTTTCAGGAAGTTGGTTTTCATATTAGAACCTATTTTAAGTAGAGATAAGGTGTTGTGGGTACACCCTACATGAGGGTTGCTGAGGGCATGCACCCTATAAAATGTGATAATATTTTTCTTTTGTATAGCATTTATTTTGCTCAAGATAGCAGTTAAGTTGAGTTAGCAAATCTGTGCACTTTGCACTCTGAATTAGCTGTGCAAATATTCTGATTATTGCCAGGATGTCATTAGTCTTTTACAAATGTTGAATAAGATTTTAGCACAGTATTCAGAAATGAATAATTGAAACTTTTATTATTTTAAGTCAGTATTGATATGTTGCACCTCATGTATTTTTGATGTTTTGACCGATTCTCAAAAGTGCAGAAACTTAAAGAGAACTTAAGCTACACATCCCTGGTTAACTGTTACATGCAAGCATCCCACCCATACTAGGAAAGGTTCTAGATCCATATCTTGTGTATGATCTGATAGAACCACAAGTTCTGATCACGTTCTATATTTTTTCTCTACCACAATAATCTACCAAGAAGCACTGTAGCCCACTGATATCTCTCAACAATGCAAATTACAGATACCGCTGCGCCTGTAACCATTCTACTGACAGACCAAACCTGATGTAGTTTGGTCCTACAACAATCAGTATGTGTGTGAAAAGAGACGTTATGCTTATATAACTGGGTCCTGAGCAAGTAATCATAAACAACTGGATAAAATGGGGTCAGGAATTAAACACAGTCATCAAATCACAATGAGGAACAGTCTATAATTATAACCAACTCATATGTGGATATAAACAGAACAAAAAACACTGCCAAAATTTGTTAAGCAGTTGAGGTTTAACAACTGGTATTCCTACCAAGATGTTTTTTAGGACTACATTTTCAGCTGTATACTACCTATGACACAAGGAGAGGGGGGATCGTCTTGGAATCAGAAAAAGAGTAGGAAGGGTTTAGTAGAATTAGCAGGGCCATTCTTGCCAACAGACCACAAATTAATAAGTAAAATAATCTACACTGAAGCTGTGTACCATAAACAAAATGTCAAGTTTTGCCTTCTGGCATTTGTCCTCCTGATGTGTAATTGTGATGTTCATTTTTTTTTTGTTGTTTTTAGCTTTTTCCTCATTGTGAAGAAATTGACTGGTTTCATTCGGTATGTTTGATGCTTTGCTGATGCTATAGTTATTTGCATTGATTTATATTTATTTATTTATTTGGATTACCCTTGGCATTTTTGCCCATCTTTGTAGGTGGCACAGAGGATCTGACTGGTGCAACTAAATGATGTGACTTAACAGTAGTTTTCCCTTCAGGTGTAGTGTCATGAATTTTTGGAGAATCTTTCTAGTTTCACTAAATAAGAGATGCAGTTGAACTGCTTGAATTATGGTGACTAAGTTTGCTGTCAGCCATACTGCTAGCTATTGGCAAAATTGTGTTTCTTATGCAGTGAATTTGTTGCCAGCATTTAGATGTGGAAACAGATCTACAAACCAGTTCACTGGCTTGGACACCATCTTAGCACGTCTTTCTGCTTCTCGTGGTTACTGATGCTTCTTGTCCTAGTTTTTGTCTGTTTGCAAAATGTATTTTTTACCTGCAGTCAGTAAACTAAATGCTGATGCTGGCACATTGAGCATTCTGATAACATGTTGCTTTTGTTAATAAATTTGATTAAAGATAGAAGCTGCTGGCCACCTCTGTAGAGAAGAGGGAGTAAAGCCTTGACTCTGACCCAAACCGCCTGTGATCATCGAACAGCCAGGTTCAAAAGAACCATGTAAGGAACAGAGGGATTAAGCAGCCAATAATGCCTGACCCACAAAAGGACGAGTGGACTGCCCCCTCTAGAATAGCCATACATACTAGGAGATGTATCCCTCCTGCAGCACATGTGCTAGGGACATACACTTGGGATCTGGGAGGCTGTGTTTGAACAGCAGCCCTGCTCTCACACATGTAGGAATGGACATCTGTATGAGATAGCTGTAGCCAACACTGGCATCTGGAAGACTGTATATCAACTACCAGGAAGAGTTAGGCAGTAACACAGAAAATCTGTTGGAAGTCCGGGGGTGGGATTGGGAGCTTTCCTACAGCTATCTCAGCAGTGAATGAATGGGTATGAATGTAGATGGAAGACTTCATTGTCTATGAGCAAAGTGGGATTAAAATGTATTAAAAAATCAGAAACTGCTAGGACATATGCTTTGGTGTGTGTTTTGGTGGGGACGTTTGTGAGGAAGATGCTTTGAACAAGTGACTGTTTGACTAGATGTGCAGTGGATTCCCCTGTTAAATCTAATTGATGAATTTCTTTCAGTTTGGCATTGCTAGGGTCTTTTTTATGTTTTCCAGGCTGGGTGACATGGCTTGGCTGATTTTACATGTACTGCCAAAAATTATCTGAAGGCCTGTTCTGGCCTTGTGCAAGTTGGTGCATACTGGATGAATTTCAGTAAACGATGGTTGGTAGTTTCATGTATAGTTAGCTGAAACACAGAGATTTGAATGTTTAGGGTTTCTGGACACACCAAGAATTATTTTCTTGGAAAGGCTTCATACTGGAAGATTGGCAGGGTGCAAAAGTATATCAAGTTTTGACATATCCTTGGAGTGCTCCCCCTTATCATAAATCATCTGTAAACAATTAAGTGCACTTCATTAAGACTCTAGCATCAGTCCTGCACCTTATTGTAGTATTCACCTTTTTACATTTTAGCAACTATATCATTAAGTTTGTTTCTTTGTAAGGCTAGCTGCATTACGTTTTTGCTATTTTGACAGTTTATAAATACCTTGGTACTAGTGACTTAAATATAATCTTTTTTAGATGATCGATTGCTGTATTGCACCTTGGAATTAACATACATTTATGTGGTGATTTGGTAATTAATTACTTGGTATCTCTAATCAATCTTTACCAGTTAGTAACATAATAACATCCGATTTTTACCCTTCACATTTTGTAGCTCTGCTCCTTTTTATCCTTCAAAGATCCAGTCTGTTACATTTTATACCTAAAGGAGCCAGGAAGTCTTAAAAGCATTTTAGGCTGGGGGAAATCTTTTCACCACAGCTGTGGGCTTTTCAGAGCAGGGAGTGATCCATTTAGGATTAGTCAGCACTGCCCATGAGTAACACTGCACATGAGGAAGAGTCGTATTTGTCTATGTGAGCTACAAGGATAATCCACCTTATATAATAAGTGACAGGAGCGACCTATGTCCAGCTGGCCCATAAAGAAAGCTATACATCAATGTGCAGCCCACCTGATAACAAAATGGTTGCTTTGTCTAATATTCTACAAGATGCTGATCACACATTGTTAACAGAAACCTGGTGGGATGACAACTTTGATTTTTATTCTCTTATGGTCACTACACCAAGTTTCATAGCTGTAAATGACCTTATGGTTATCCTTGGCTGTATTTGCTAAGTTTTTCTCAAAGGAGCCTTTAGAGGATTTGACATGTTGTCTAATTTTCCTGTTGAGGCTGAAGAGGGTGATTTTCCATTGTTGGGGCCTTGCCTGTGTTTTCTTAGCCATCAATTTTTTGCATTTATTCTAAAGTTTGTTGATGCAGGATGTCCGCCATGGCAACTTGTTTTTACTTGGGGCTCTAGCTTTGATTATTTTGGGTACAGCAAAGTTTAGACACTTATGCAAGGATATAGCAGACAAACTTAGTCCTAGCTTTTCCCCACCAATCCACATTAATGGTCCCCCCTCAATATCCCTGAAAATTTAGTTTCCCTTGAAATCTCATTGGTACAAGTCTTAGAATTCCTGTCAAAGGCTAGAAATAATACAGCCATGGGGCCAGATAACATACCAGGCTGCATTCTCATCAGTGTGAGGTGTGCACTATCTGAGCTGTTACTTAAACTGTTCAGTTTCAGGCTGTCTAGAAAGTTTGTGCCTGATGCCAGCAGCTACCATGTCAACCATATACAAGGGTTGCTCCTGTACAGACCCTGGTAATTATAGGCCCATCATCAAAGCCATGGAAAGTATCATAACAGAACCTATTTACGCAGGCATAGGCAACTAAACTAAACTAGACTCCAGTCAGTTTGGCTTTGAGAAGGACAGGTCCTGACTCCTGAAACTAGTAGTCTTCTTTGAAAAGACTACAGAGGCTGTGGACAGTGGTCTGTCTGTGCACACTGCTTAGCTTGACCTGGGCAAGACTTTGGATACCATTCCCCATTCTGGCTATTGAAAAACTAGACAAACTTAATGTAAACCTCTACATTGTTTGCTGGATGGCAAATTAGCAATCCAACAGCTCCCATGTTGTCAATGTTGCTGTTACACTTTTGAATGTAGCATTGTAACTATTGGGGTACCACAGGGATCTGCGCTAGACCATCTCCTGTTTGGAATTTATTTTGCAGACATCTGAGCTAATATCTCAGAAGTACAGTTGACCAGATTTGTTGATTACTGCAAGCTGATTGCTATTATCCTGTCATCTACTCATACTAAACAGTTGAAGCAAGAGTTGGAATCTGCACATACCTGGTGTACTAAAAATACTCTAATGTTAAATGCAAACAAGTTAAGCGCAGTTGAGTTCTGCAAAACAGCTGCTCACACCTGGCATGTTACAAATGGTACTCTTCTTCAGTCAGAGACAGTTATAAAAAACCTGGATACTTATGTGAACAGCTGTCTCTCATTTGATCATTATGTTTCCATTATAGTCAGGAAATTCTTGTATCTGGTCCAGTTAATTACCAAAGGAATATCTTCAAGAGCCACAGAAGTCATCCTCCTCCTATATTCTTCCCTTATCAGACCCATCACCGAACGCAGTGCCACATTTGGTATGTATAAATTCAAACTTATCAGTGAACTGGAAAGGCCTTAAAGATTTCTATTCAAGAAAATGTAAGGTTTTAAATTTTTTCAAGTATAAAGAAAGAATAGTGTGACTTTTGTTATAGTCAGAAGCCTACCAGCTGCTCTGGGGTGACCTGTGTCTAGCTTTTCAAGCCGCAAAAGATCAAGCCCTACTTGACCTCCTATCTCTTTGCAAAACCAGTACATCTACAAGCACTCACATTAAAGGCCTAAATCAAAAATCATAAAGGCCAAAAACACAAACAAGATTCACTGAAGGGATAGGTTCCTAAAAAGCATTTTCCCAGCCAGTGAAATTTGAGTTGTCACTACAGATCAAACAAAGTACTACTTTGGCTATCTTTAGGCTAGTATTGATGACCAGATGGGTAGATGCAAGCATATACTAGGCTTATCGTATAAGACTGTGCTTGATTTGGGAGGAAAGATGTATTAAGTGTTTGATTGTCTGCTTACAGTTGTATATGGCTAGGCATCTTGTGGTCCCTGTGATGTCTTGCCTGGTATTATTGCTGTGTTCCTATAGGCCACACAGTCTTTACCTGGGAATATAAGTATGATAATAGGAAATTAATTTGCTCTGTCATTTGATCATCTACCCTTGTGATGCATTGCTGATAACCCTTAACAGATTCTGCTGCTTCGAATAACAGACTGATGCTTTCTGTACATCTTGTCACCCAAGTGCATGGACTGTCCTTGTCATTTAGCATTTGAGCCCATGATATGACCACAAGCTTTGTACTCTAAAAAGAGTTTTTGGTGTCATTAAAAGGGAGTATAATCTTTGTCAGCCTGGAAAGGTATGGTTGACAGACCACACTGCTTTGCCAGGGATGGTCTGTACCGGTCCCTTTTAAGTTTTTGAATATTGTCTAAAACTCTCTCCCATAGTTTATTTTATAGGCATTGCCAACCTGATAAACCTTTCTACACAGAAAACAAATTTTCAAGAAAATCTAAGGATGTTACTATTCAATGCCAGGAGTCTAAACAAGAAATGCCACTCCCTGCAAGCTATCCTCAGCCTGGAAAATGTAGAGAATATAGACTTCCGTATAGCCCTGCAGAGCACCCCAGCAATATAGGCTATAATGTCTTCCACACATTTAGACCAGCTACTGAGAAAGAAGGGACAAAAGGTGGAGGTGTCTCAATTTACATTAAAAACAAACATACCTCAAGGGTGGTCAAGCATTATGATGTGCTTGAGAGTCTCCATATCCAAATTACCATAGGCAAAGCCCCTTACCATATCCTTATAAGCTATAGGCTCCTTTCTATAACCCAGGGAACCAATAACACATACTTAAATATACTAAAGACACTCCCTATTCAATTCAACACCATATTCATGGGTGACTTTAACTACTGCACTATAAATGTGGAATCATACATGACCCCAAACATGCAGGCCCAGAGATTCCTGGACTTTGCAAACACAAACACCATGAACCAGCTAGTCCTAAATCCCACATGTGGTGCTAACATCCTTGACCTGGTCTTGTCAGACATGAGAAGACATTGCGTCCCTTAGTGTAATGTCCTCACTGGTTATGAAGGACCATAAAGCTGTCTCCTTTGAAATAAAGATAAAAGTCAGAGCACCAGAAACCATGGAACTTTTAGGAATTATTCTATGGAAATTTCCTACTAAGCAACATCCAAGCAAAATTTCAAGCCCCCCAAACCCTGAGAACAATGCTGCCTATGTGTAACTGTTCATGAAAACTGTGTAAAGTCATGCTAATGGCTGCAATGAGGCAGCTGTATCTAACTGAAAAAAGTTCAGGATAAACTAAAAAAAAAAAAAGTCACCTTTGTGGAATTTCAACATCAATAGGTTGTATAACAAAAGAAAGACAATCATGACAAAAATTAGGAAGTGGAATGCCAGCAAGGTAGAACATCTCTCATCAATCTAAATAATCAGCCCAGGAGGCTAATCAAGTCTACAAAGCCAAATTTGAAGTAAAATTAGCCTCCTTGCTGAGGAAAATCACAAGGCATTCTTCATCTATGTCTGCAACCTCCAAGATAACACACAGCAATGTGCCAAATTAATTGTAAATGGAGATGCTTATATATACTATCCTCAAGTATATAGCAGATCTACTGGCCATCAAATTTAGCTCCAGTTTTACCCACCTCTTCCCACAGACATCCCTCAGGAAATACCCTGAACCATAACTCCCCCAACTGTTACTAGGGAACATATCCTTGATGTACTCTCCAAGGTCAAAACCACTGCATCAATGGGTCCTGATAATATCCCAGGATGCCTTCATAATAGCACAAAACATGACCTATCAGGACCACTAGACTCACTATTTAATCATAGCCTCCAAGCATGTTTCATGTCAAGTGAATGAAGGACTGCAATTGTCATCCCTCTGCACAAGGGTGGGTCTAAACCCATAAGTCTGACTAATCTTATATGCAAAATCATGGAAAGAATTATCATGGAAATAATAAATAATGGCATAGGAAACCTTTAGATACTAAATACACCCAGTTTGGCTTCATCAAGGGAAGGTCATCTCCATAAAAATCCCTGTCATTAGTGGAGTCCCTCAAGGATCGGTACTGCAGTTATTCCTTTCGGACATTTACTTCTCTGCATTCAAGGCCAGCATCAAGGCCTCTGGCTGACAAAGTCTGTAGATTATTGTAAACTAGATGCAGTCATAGAATCCCCCAAAGTCACAGACCAATAACTTGTGGCAGAGATATAGTATAAAACTCAGCATCAATAGATACATAATAGTATCCTTTGGGAAGGCAGCTAACCCAGGCACTACCGCATTGATAATGCATCCCTATGAATAGACCCAGTGGTCAGGGATTTGGGAATGCATTTAGACAGTAACCTGGAATTTGAACATCATGTGTCTACAGGAGAAAGGAAATCATTCTAGGCTGCACAACTTATAAACAAGGGTATGGCATCTAGACCCAAGGAGGTAGTTGTTCACCTCTGCTCTTCCCTCATTGTGTACAATGCCTCCATTGATATGAACTTGACCAGATTCATGGAACAACAGGAACATCCACAGAGGCTACTCACAAAAAGAATACATAGCATAAACAACATGTCCTATGCAGACTGCCTCACAGCTCTTTTCCAGTATTCAGTCTCCTACAGAGTGGTGAGGTGCTATTTATGCCTGGCCTGCAAAGCATCCTCTGATTCCACTCTGCTGGACCTGTTGTACATCTGCAAAACCAATAGAATCACAGTTACCTAATCTAGGGATCCAAACCTTGTTTGAAACATTAATAGGACATGTTGAAAAGTCAGGTATGTTTTCAAGAGATCACCCACTGTCTGGAACAGGCTTCCCATCCTTGTGAAGCAGAGTTATTCCCTAACCGAATTCAAACATAACTTTGACAGTAGACGAGGAACTGGAACTCAACCCCTGGTCTGGCAGCTACGTCTGTATCAGACAGAGGCAGCCTGTAAATGGTTGACCACCCAAGCACAAGCCTACACATACCCCTTAAAATAACTCTATGGTATTAAAAATTTTCAGATACATTTGGAAAGCATTGTTAGGCTTAAAAAGGCCCACTGATCTCATTAGTCTAGTAATCGTCGATAAACCTATGTGATTATTGTAAAGCAACTTGGACATCAGAGAGGTACACAGACAGATTGCTATAATTGCAGGAGCTGTTGGTTAAGAAAAAATATTGTCTGCTTCTGTTTACTTTTTATTCTTGCCTTACGGGAGTAATATGATTTATCTGAAGCAACTTGGACTACTTTCATGTGTGCTAGAAAGCACCTATAAGATAAGGAATGAGTATCTATTGCATTGGAAGCTACTTTGGAATTGAACTGTAAGCTAATTTGCTTTTTCAGTAATGAAATGTATCTACCTAGAAATTTAAATCTCTCTGTTCCTAAATGAAAATTCAGTGCCGTGCTATATCTGCAGCAGTGTTACTGACAATGCTACTGTAAATTCCTATGTAAATAGTTCTACATTCTGTCATATGTCTAGTGTTATTTCCTGGCCTATCTTGTCTGGGTCAAGACTGAAAATGTTGATTGAACCAATTCACCTACCTGGTTAACAAATGTTAAATAAATAAATGTGTGGCTACTGTTTGTGTGGAGCAAAGTTGAAATAAATGACATGGCCATCATTTTTATCACAATCAGACTTTTTTTTAAACAAAAAAAACCTTATTGAATTATCACTTATGACATTGATATAAATGAAAACAAACTACAATGACATATTTTCATTTGCAAACATTATACATCACTTATAATCTATAGAGTTATTGTCAAACATTACATAGCTCATTCAATTCCTGCCTTCATGTAAACCTCATTCCTCCTGCAAAGCATTCTGCTTGTATTTTTCCCACAATTCTAACTTTTTTCTATGGAACTTGCTCCTACCCTTCTATAAAAATGCCCTGGAAAAAATTTCACTTTCATTTATTTTATCTTGGGTACTATATTCCCTACTTCTAGTACAGCTGGTTTAGACTTTGATTTCCATTTTCTAGTAATTTCTTTTTTTGGCAGCCAACATAAATACACCCCCTGCACAAAGGGGGACCATCAACTGACCCTGGGCACTAAAGACCCATAAGTCTAACCCGCTTCATCTGCAAGGCCATGGAAAGAATTATCATGGATCTTATCAACATGGACAAAGGTGACCTTCAAACTCTGGACCCAACCCAGTTTGGCTTTGTTAAGGGTAGAGCATGCTTATTAAACCTGGTAGACGTATTTGAGAATGTCACCAAAGCCATGGATGAAGGTAAGATGGTGCACACAGCCTATCTCATCCTTGCCAAGGCTTCCAGCACAATTCCTCACTCTGGCATCATTGAGAAACTCTCCCAGATAGGGATTAACCCTTTTGTTACTTGATGGGTAGTCAATTGGCTTACTGACAGAACACACTCTGTCTGAACTGGTGACTCCTCCTCCACCAGTAGACCAGTCATCAGTGGAGTACTACAGGGGTCTGTCCTGGGTCTCTTACTGTTTTCCATTTATTTCTCAGAAGTCCATGCCAAAGTAGATGGAGTAATCATTGAGTCCCCCAACAATGTCAACATATTACAAGAAGGGCTAACACAAACAAATGATTGGTGCCAAAGCCATGGTCTAAAACTAAATGCAAAAAATGCATTATTATTCCCTTTGGCAAAATGGAATTCCCTACAAATTACAATATTGACAGCACCCCCCTGAGTTCCAACCCAGTAGTGTGAGACTTAGGAACATATGTTCATAGCAATCTGAACTTTGACCACCAAGTTTCCACAGTGGTAAGGAAAGCCTTCTATGTAACACAGGTCTATATCACTTTGTCAGACAACCTAATTGCCAAATACCTATCTATTAAATCTTTTCCATCAAAACTTTAATCCATCAAACATTCATTTAAGCAATTTTTTTTCCAGGGGAAAAAAATGCTTGGCCAACCAAGAGAGCATCACAAAAAAATCACAAAATTTAAAACTCACCCAGATGGCATCCCCCACCCCCTAACTAAAAAATACCACCTCCAAGATTGTACTATAGTGAGGAAAAGGGCAAATTCCTAGTGATGGCCCATTGTTTGTTTTCTCTGGTAAAAATTTCACTTAAATGAACATTCGATGATTTAAGGTTTCGATGGAAAGGGTTTGACAAATTGGTATTTGGAGATTAGGTTGTTCAACAAAGTGACATAGAACCATGTAACACATCTAATAAGCAAGGGCATAACATCCAGGTCAAGGGATATTATTACTCCACTGTACTCGACTCGCATCAGATCAGATCTCCTCATAATGCACCATTTTGCATGTACCTCTCCAGACACTTGCAGCAGCTGGAGAGACTTCAGCGTTTTCTCACTAAGAAAATAGAGGGGCTCCAAACCATGACCTCTGTGGACAGGCTGAAAGCCCTGTCACTTTACTCTGTAGCTTATAGGCTGCTGACAGGTGACTTGTGCCTGGCTTGTAGGGCAATCTCCAACCTGACCTAATGGAAGTGTTGCACATCTAGAAGTCAAATGGCATAAGAGTCACTTGCTCTAGGGATCTCAACCTGGTCTGGGACATTAACAGGTCATGCTGGAGAGACAGGTATGTCTCCCAGAGACCACTGCTTCTTTGCAATAGACTCTCTATTCACATAAAACAGAGCTTCTTCTCAGACTCTATTCAAATGCAGCCTAGATAATTGGATGGGAGACTGCAAATTCACCCCCTGGGGTGACACACATGCTGCTCATAGACAGGAGTAGCCGTTGTTGATCACAGACCTGCTCTGTTCATAAATCTGTTCTGTGAACTACTCAAAAAAAGAACAAACAGGGATGCTTGGGATTAGCAAGGCTAGGCTTTTAAAGGCTCTAGGGCCGCTAGTCTAGTAACCTCCTATGAACCTATGAACTCAGCAAGACCTTAGAATGTTAAGGCAATTCCAATTCTGCATCACAACTCATAAAATAATTTCCTTAGTTATACAAATTTGCTCACTCAGTATTTCTGACACAGACATTGTGTCTCTGGATGTAAGACACTGTATGTTGTGGTACCCATCCCACATGGCGGACACTGTAATCACTGAGTGTAGCAATTTCGATGATCAACAACACTTTATCCTTCGTATTGGAGGGTGGCCTAATGGTTAAGGTGTTTGCCTTACAAACACAAGGTGCAGGGTTTGAATCTCACAAGGGATAATTGGCTAGACTTAAAATGGCTCGCAAGGGCAGTTAGCCTAGTACTAACCTATGAATCATGGACTACTATATCTAGCTTCCTTGGTTTTGTTTTCTGTACTGTTGCTATAGTGATATGCTTTGTGGCGCATGTTTCCAATGCTTCTTTCCAACTTCAATATTGTAATATTTGCACAATCCCCAATGTAACAATCTTTCCACATTATTATACCTTTCAGTATACAGGCCTTCAGCCATTAGTGTGTCACACCTGGCAAGAAGATATGTGACTGTTTCCAGTTTTTACAGAACCTGCATTTGTCTGTTTTTCCCACATGTTCATTGGACTTTGTATGTAGTCCACTCTCCTGGGCTGCCACACCAATATTAACCTCCCATATTTTAGTTTAAATTCACCTCTCCTTAACCATATCTACATCAAATCCTTATCGACATGAGGTTGTTCCATCAGTTCTCTGTACTTGCTACAATATTTATGCCTTTTCTACATTTCTTGCCTTCTCATCTGATCCTTTCTCTTATATTCTTTCCTTTGTTTTGGGGCACATTCATTTGCTGACTGATTTGTGTGTGCTTCTGATTTGATTTCCATTTCTGCTTGACACTGATATGCTTCTGCTAAACTGTCTTCTCATGTTTTGAAACTTTCACTATGTTTGCATCTGGCGAGTTCAGCATATATGAATGCAGTCCCACAATAATGGATCTATACCTGTAATCAATTTCAAGGAGGTGCATATCTCCTACAGAAAGTGGAATATATAACCTTGGAATACACTGACTTTTATATATCATTTGATAAGTTTGAAGCATTTTTTTTTTGTTTTCTTGTCCAACTGATCCAATACTTTTTGGGGCCAATCAGTCACCCCAAAACTGTAAGTTAGAAAAGGAAGAGCAAATTGGTTTATAGCTTGGACTTTGTTCCTAGATATCAGGGCTGTTTTCAGTATTAGTTATGGTCTTCTGAAATATTCCCCACTGAGTTTTGTTCACATTTGTTCATGTTTTATTGTTGCTCCTTTATCAGTTCCCAAATATTTATGCACTCCCTCCTTCTCATGCTTTTATATTTCATTCCCATCCCAGATTCATATTTTCTTAGTGCTGCATCTTTCATGCTTTCAGTGTTGCTTTTACATATTTATCAAGACCAAATAACATTCTTATATCATCTGAGAAAGTTTTAAATGTTTGCAGTTGTGCTTTCATCTTCTCATCTGACTAACTATACAGTGTTAAGTCATCCACAAAAACATGATGAGATGTCTTTAAACCTGGTTGCTTTCTGTGAGACAAATTGTTACTGCGATGAAATCTGTTAATAGACAGCGTAATGAGTTAAGGTCAGACAAAAGAGCAGCAGTGAGAAAAGGTCAACCTGGAATATCCCCAATGAAATTTTATTCTTGAGATGATAATTTGTCCTTTATCATGGGTTAGCTACAAAGTGTTTTGCCATTGTTTCATGATCAATGTAGGGTGTATCGTCTACATCTGTAAGCACTTCTTTATCCAAGAATGTGGGATGCTGTCAAACTTAAGACTCTTCCTCTTTTTACAATTCTGTGTTATGAGTTTATTTAATAACAAATAATCCTTTATTCCATATGACTTTCTTTCATTACCCTTGTATTCTATTACCATGATTGAGTTTTCTTCTAAATAACTATATCTCTGCTGGCATCAATTCCAGTATATAGTTTGCAGATCATTGGAAGGCAAGTTATTGATCTGTAGTTTTGGTTCACTCTTAAGGAACAATATTGTTTTTTCTGTTGTTAACCAGGTTGGTGTCTGTTTCGGATGTGCATATAAGTACTTCTTCAAGGCTAAATCTTCATGTAAAGATGTTAATACTTTTAGCCAGAAGTTAGATACTGCATCTGTGCCTGGGGGGGGGGGGGGGGGGTACATTTAGGAATTATTTTTTAATTTTGTTTCAATTTCTCTGGCTGTTACTTCATCCCTTTTCATTTCCTGCAGATTTGAACTTCCTACTGTTTCTTTAACTTCTATCCATTCAGCATGTTTGTTAAGTTCCACAGGATCTTCATGAATATGTATCCAAAATGTGCCTATTTCTTCTTTTTTTGGTGGTGTTTCTATTACCTTTGATTTATTTCCCAATTCGCTATAAAACATTTTGGTCATCAGTGAATTGCTTATTTTGTACTTTTCCTCTACGTTTATCAGCATCAAGTGAAAACACTAGCAACAAGTGATAACTATTTTACTGTCTGATGATCTGCTTACATCTTTTATCATATTTTGTCACACTTTGTTTTTAAAAGTGTTTCTGAGTAACATCCCACATTCCTACTAGAAGCAGGAAGAGATATGTGCTATTTGGTATTCAGAGATTATGCTAATTATTTTTGGCTGGATGTTCCTACTTTTTAATGGCCTTTGTTCATATTTCAATGTCTGCAGTTTGAGAGGTATGCCTGTGTGGGGAATTTTGTCCCCTTATTATATAAATTAACTCCATGGTCACAAAAACAGTTGAGAAACTAGAGAATCCTTGGTGCAGTACACAGAGGTCTAGCACAAACAAAGAAACCATACTATGTGCTTTACAATTAGAAGTACATTGAACAAGAGTCATTATGAACACGTCAACAAGCAGCTAAAACATGATGAAATGGCCTTTGATCAGTGGTAGAGAAACTTTTAAAGCATGACTTA
The DNA here is from genome assembly GCF_019279795.1 of Protopterus annectens. Taxonomy (NCBI): domain Eukaryota; kingdom Metazoa; phylum Chordata; order Ceratodontiformes; family Protopteridae; genus Protopterus; species Protopterus annectens. The sequence goes on along the minus strand of NC_056743.1, from coordinate 1,489,069,264 downwards.
GACTGTTACATTCATGTTCTTGTTGGGATATCATTGAGAACCGTGTGGCTACCCCTCTCTTTCATTCTGTGGGACACCTGATGGATACTTGAATTCAGGTATGCCATACGGGTCTACTTCAGATGAGCGAACTTTCAAAAGTTCGACTTTCTTATGGCCGAGACCATATGATCATCTAATAAAAAAAGAAAAAAAAGAAAAAAAATTACCCAAAAGGTTTTAGCAGGGGTCAAGCCCACCTGCAACCCCCCCCACACCCCCTGCTATTTATATATACCAACTCCGAGATTGCACTAAGAGCGGAAAAGGGAAATCTTCCCATTTCATGCTGTATGGAGATCTCCATTATAAATGTTTGAACTTTCAAATGTTCGATCATATGGTCTCAGCCATATGAAAGTCAATCTTTTGAAAGACCGATCATATGAAGGGGATCCATGCCATACACATATGTAATATTGTTTTAGAGATACTATGACTGCATTTTCCTTTGAAGTGTACTTGTCTGAGTTACCCACTGTTTATTATGATGTATGTTTTTGCTTGACTGTGTGCGCTTAGATTTTAACACAACTTGGTGGAAATATGTATGTAACTTTGTAGACTGTATGTTTTGAGTATTCTGGTTGTAGTATTATATGTCATTTGCTTAAATGACACAAGTACTGACGATTCATTTTCACTCTGCCTCATAAGTTCAGGTTTATTGTAGTGTTTTTATCCAAAGCACTTCACAACAACAACAACAAGATGAACAATGAGTGAGCAATATTTAAACCAGTTCATTGTACAGCAGATATAAATGATCCAAATCTGCAGTAAGAATAATTAAGATCTGTAGTATAAAATGATAATGCAAATAGCAAATGTCCTAATGTAAGAATTTAGTGGCAGATGCAAGTAGCCATCACAGAAGCTACTTAATTATTGCATTGTCAAATGACAATACAGGGTGAAATACTAAGAATGGGTGATAGCAACCAATAGATAAATTAGCTGCAAAGTTTAATATTCTGAAATAAAGTGACCCCACAGTTATAAGTCTAATGCATCTTGGTCTCCATTATATCCGAGGCATTCACAACATTTTTGCGGGAATGCTGAGAAAAACTGACATTTGAAGCACTCATCGACAACAAAATACTTTGCCATTTTCACAAATCACAAATACTCAAGCAAGTCTTCACAAACAAATTTAAGCCACAAGTGTTAACAAAAGGCTCTATCCTCTGGAAGCTCAAAACACGAGCGCTAAAGCGAATGCCTGTCAAAGGTTTCCTCTCCCTTTTCTCCAACTCCTAACAGTTCAAATTCAAATAAGTTTGACACCACAGGAAACCTAGCCAAGGGAAGTGGCAACAACTTCAGCAATACAGTCTGCAATTACAGACTCCACACAGCTCATGACCACAGTATATTTTAACACCTTCCAGCACTGATAAGATGAAAGTGTCAGCATACAGACAATTCCACAAACAATTCTCAACAGGTTTCTAATGAAGCTGAACCATAAATGAAAGGCAGTTCATCACTCTGGCAATCTTATGCTCTCAACAACTGAGAGCTTCTATATCAGTAGGCTAAAAGGTACACTACCAGGCTGGTGATATATGCTTATATCACTGTCTTGTGTAAATTTGTATGATATGTCATTTATCTTCAGTGCAGCTTCATCTGATTTCATGTATGACCAGCCTCCTATGTAGTTTATGTCATTCTTATTTTATGTTTTTGGTTCGCCATTGCTTCTTGACACAATGCCTCCACTTATCTTGTTTTGATCAATTAGCTTATCTTTTCCTCTGGCTTGGGACCAACCTGTCCACAATAGCAGAAGGCAGACATTCATTACCTGGGAGGGAGAGAAGAGAGTGAAGCATGCAAATGCAGTGTCACCCATGTAACCCCAACACTGACCTTTTATATCCTAACAATCCCCATAAGGGCATGTTTGCAGTGAGGTGAAGTCTTGGGTGCTTCTATGCCTACAGCACAAGCATATCTGACTTTTACTACCTATGTGACTGTACCAGACCTGTTTGACACTGGAGAGTGATAGGGCTATGGAGACTTCTGTTCCCATCTTACAGAAATCAAGCTGTAAGCTGGCTCTTAGACATTAAGGCTTACCCCTAACTAACACTTTGGCTTTACAGGTCCCTAATCAATCCTGGGTCACCAGAAACAAAAACACCTACCTTACCTCTGCACCAGTGGGCTGGATCGGTAGTTTCATAGGTACTTATTAGGCTGATGATCTGATGTGTGAAGCCTAGTTATGCTTCAGTAATAAGTTTCTAGCCCATAATATTAGTATGAATAACCTGGTGGCCGACAGATAATTGCATGTTACCCCTTCAGTAAGGGGACAAGGCTGCCAATACAGTCTCAAACTTGCAATTATGCACTACTGTTATATATTTGTATTTGTTATATATTTATATATTTGTATTATTTGCAAACAGTTATCACATAGGTTCACAGGTTCATAGATGTTTTCTAGGCTAATGACCACAAGGTCCTTTTTAAGCCTAGACGTGCATCTCAAATCTATGACAAGTTTTAATACCCTTGATAAGCGTAAGAATGGGCCTAGGAGATGAACCATTTACAGATTACCTGTGTTCATTAGAGATATAGGTGCCAAACAAGGGATGAATTTCCAGTGTCCCATCCAATTGTCCAACTTGAATTGGGTTAGGGAGGAACTCTGCTTCACATGAATGGGGAGCCTGTTCCATAGATGGAGTCGTCTCTGGGATACATACCTATCTCTTCAAAAGGTCCTATTTATATCACAGGCAATTCTGGTGCTGTATATTTTGTGGATATGCAGGAGGTTCATCAGAATGGGGTCTGACAATGGCCTGTATGCCAGACATAGATCTCCCCTCAAAAGCCTGTAGGAGACAGAATACAGGGATATGGCCTTGAGGCCCCATTTGATACAGCCCATTAGAGATACAATCTGCCTTAGGAATGACTAATCAGATTCACTTTACTATATGGCTTCCCAGTTCCCTATTATTTCATCAAATGGTGACATTGTTGAACAGCATTTCATCGGAAATGCCGTTCTCTGAACTGTTTTGACTGAGATCACATTACAATAGGGATCAGGAAATTTGCCATTTCCCCACTGTAGTGCAATCTCGGAGCTGGTATATATAATTAGTGGGGGGTTTGGGGGGTTTGATGAATGGCATTTCCAATGAAATGTCATTCGACAATGTGGCCATTTGATAAAATATTAGACCCGGCTTCCCAGTACTTTTTAACCTTCATGCTTCCCGCCAAAATAAGCTAAAACCATAATACAATAAAACAGTAAAATTTCCCACTATCCCACCAAACAGAACCCATCACTGCATAGCCCTAAAACAACAGATTGGCTTGAATTACCAAAGGAACTCACTTAAACACAACTACTCCTAGTCCACAAATTAACATACAAACCAAAACAAAGCAAAGCCCTACTAGACATATTACATATGTCCATCCCTACTAGGCCACTTTGATCTGAAAACAAAATTTTCCTCACTACTTACAAACTACACCTGTCAGAAGGAACTTCTCTCTATCCCAGCTATGTAGCCCAGTTCTGGAACTCTATCCTCATATCCCTTATATATGCTTGCAACATTTCCATCTTTAAGACCAGTCTGAAAAATATCTAACCGACACCTGTACCTGTGTCTACACAACACTCAAAACAGATGCATGACCACCTACCTACACACCTGTACCTGTGTCTACACAACACTCAGAACAAATGCATGACCACCTACCTACAAACCTGTACCTGCTTCTACACAACACTCAGAACAGATGCATGACCACCTACTTACACACCTGTACCTGTGTCTACACAACACTCAGAACAAATGCATGACCACCTACCTACAAACCTGTACCTGTGTCTACACAACACTCAAAGCAGATGCATTACCACCTACTTACACACCTGTACCTGTGTCTACACAACACTCAGAACAGATGCATGACCACCTACTTACACACCTGTACCTGTGTCTACACAACACTCAGAACAAATGCATGACCACCTACCTACAAACCTGTACCTGCTTCTACACAACACTCAGAACAGATGCATGACCACCTACTTACACACCTGTACCTGTGTCTACACAACACTCAGAACAAATGCATGACCACCTACCTACAAACCTGTACCTGTGTCTACACAACACTCAAAGCAGATGCATTACCACCTACTTACACACCTGTACCTGTGTCTACACAACACTCAGAACAGATGCATGACCACCTACCTACCATATCTATGCCTTTCAGCTCTGAATCAATAACACCTCCATATCTTAGCAGGTAATAATGGCCTATCATCACAAGAAGTTATTACTTTAATGATATCATACTACTAATGTATGCTGTAACACCTCTTCAGCCTAGTAACTGACACTTACTGGTATCTATTTTTTGAGTAGTGTCCTTCTGTGGAATTCTAATCTTGCTAATACTAATCATCTCTCTCTCTCTCTCTCTCTATATATATATATATATATATATATATATATATATATATATATCTGCATGCCCAGAATTTTCTGTCCTGCATATTATTCCTCTTTAGATTTTTCTCTTCCTCTGTCTATTGTGGCACTAGAATACTCTATTATTTCTCACCTCCAGGTATTATTAAAAATATAGTCAACATTTTGAATAACTGTGTATTAGTTTACTTGACATAGGCTATCCGGTTCTGAGCTGTGTCTTGATACTTGCAGCATGTACTGTACTCTTGATCACAAATTCTCCTAAAGATATTCTATAAAGACATTTCAGTCTGTTGTGGGGTCTCTTATCCCATCCCTTTTTATATATTATTATATATCTATTGCAATGAGTTCATCTGTTGTGGTGTTTTTCTCCCCTTATTTTTAAATGTTTTTATGTATGTTTGTGGAGCCCTTCTTTCCAACCCATTGTAAAATATTTAATCTGCTGTGGGGCTTTTCTCCCCTTATATAGAATTACTCATTAACTCATTGTACAGTGTTTAACCTATGGGACCTGCCTGCCTTTGTATATAATTACTTATCAGATATTCTAAAATGTTTTTATATGTGTTTGTGGAACCTTTCTCCGCATCATATTGTAAAATATTTAATCTGTTGTGGGAGTTTTCTTCCCTTGTATATGATTAGTCATCAACTATTATTTAAATGTTTTGGAATTTGTGTGAAGCTTTTCTCTCCAGCCCTCCACTGAAACTGGGCCATTGGCTCAGCTGGACTTTCCCAGTTACCAAAGAGCAAATAGATTAATAAAAATTCCCAGCCACTTATCCAGATAATCCTTGAAGATACTGTAGTAAGGAATGTACCTCTCTTTACATGGAGAGGAAGACAATTCCAGACAAGTGGTGCCCTTTGCGGGACATATATATCCCTCCATCATGTTCTATTTAAGTTCTGGAAGAGATTTGCGATTTCTTGAGTGGGTATTTCTGCCACTATTGGATTTGTAAGTGTGTTGTATATCTGAAAGGATGGGGTTGATAGAGGCTTTGTAAGAGAGGCAAAGATCACCCCTCAGTAATCTGCAAGAGTTCCCAAAAAAGGCACAGGGCTTTGAAATGATCAGTGTAGCTTTTGTAATTTAGGCCTCTGATTTTATTATTGAGAAAGCACTGTGCTTACAGTCTCAGCCTTTTGATGAATATGACTGATGTATGGTTTGAGCTGACTATTTATTTATTGACATGTATCTCCTGGGAAAGTTTGACTGGTCAGTGCCCTTTTTCAGAGGAGTCCCTGAAAGAAAAGCTCCATTACACAGACATATGTAACATCAATTACTTGCTTACATTATTCATAATCAGTTTCATTGATAAGTAACAGTTACATAGGTTATATATGAGCACACAGTTTTTTTTTCACGCGAAAATGCAAAGAGGATTATACAAGACAATTTCAGCAGTATTCTTAGAATATCAGATTTTACTTTAAAACGTTAGTGAACAGACTTGTTAGAAAGCTAGGACATAAGCCATTAAGAGAAAGAGTTTAAACAACATCAAGGAATGGAAGGTTGGCAGGAATCATAATGAAGATATAGCGCATGAGAAGATAGAGGAGGATATAACCATGATGATAGTAGCATTACATTTTATACAGCAGGGAAGTGAGACAGCTAGTGCCAATTTAACCAAGGTGACTAGGGAGGATATTACAGCTGGTAGGGAACAGAAATGTTCCATAGCAGTGAGAGCCAGGTCCAGAATTTTGTCTCCCCTAGTAGGGGTGCGGACTAGCTGGTCCAGCAAGTCTGTGTTTATGAAATCAAGAATTCTCTGGGCACACATATTTGGGGATGTATAAGTTTCCCAGCTGATGGACGAGTACTTGAAGTCCCATAGGAGAATAGTGTCTGGCTGAATGCTTAGGACTTCCAAACTGGTTAGGTATGTGGTGTGGGCCAAGAGGGGCATGGAGAGAGTCCTGTAGTTAGCTATTACGTGATATGGGGCAGTAGAGGAGTTCCAGACCATCATCCTTCCTAACGAGTCTGGAAGTACCTTTAGCACCTTCACCTAGTGTGGCGGGTCTGAATGCATGGTAAAAGTTGAAACCATGTACTTATGGGGCGCTTTCAATATTCTTGAACCAGGTCTCCATTACCATGCATATATCAATGCATTCTGGGTTCAGGAGTGTGCCTATAGGGAGTGTGTTTTTTTTGCCAAGACTCCTAGCATTGAGCAGAATACCTTTTTGTTATTTGGGTTTTGTTTTATTATGTTATTAGCTTTTGAAGACTGACTTTGCCTAAAAATAGCTTTATGGAGGTGAATAAGGTTTTTGCCAGTATACAGAAGACTTGGTGCAACAGGCACAGGCCATTCCTGGCAAAGCAGTTTAGCCTGTCTACATGTCCTCCCAGGGAGATTTATATTGTACTCCCTTTAAATGATACCAGAATTTAAGCTATTTTTTTAAATCAATCATCTTTTTGTTCATATTGTGGCATCATTTGAGGTTAAGGTAAACTGTTGCTCAGGGCAAGGTTCATTCCTACCTTGTACACATATTCTGAGAACTCCATCCTGTCTATCTTCTTATATTCCAGGAAGGTAAATCTCAGGTCATTTACTCCCACATGTACTGAAACTGTGTCATATGCGTACTTTGTGAAGAATGTGAGTGTATGCATTCTGTGATGAATCCCAGCCTCAGCTAGGCAGCTGCCACGGGCCCTCTTCTTGCACAGCCTGGTGAGTGCTGCATTAGTATGTCTCACAATGGATTCTTCTATGACCAGGATGTTGGTTTGTGCAGAGGCTTGTCTTAAGGAATTTCCAATTGAGACAGCATGGGTTAAAGGTGCATATTTCTTGGAGAGAGAGCTACCTTAGATCAATGACGTGTGTGTGTGTGTGTGTGTGTGTGTGTGTGTGTGTGTGTGTGTGTGTGTGTGTGTGTGTGTGTGTGTGTGTGTGTGTGTGTGTGTGTGCGCGCACATGCGTGCGCTCGCACATCGGTGTGTGTGAAGTTGCTGAGGGTATTTGTTACATTCTTCTATCTCTTACAGTTGTGGCTCATGCTTTATTTGTAGTCTAAGATCAATATGTGTATTTTCTTTTTTTCAGACGCTATATATTGTATAAGTTGTTTTGCTGGGGAATGGAAAGAAGTCCTAATTTTCTGTTGTCATCCGCTGTCCTATCTTGGCCATGATAGATAAGCTCTGAGCAGCCTATCTGTTGCTAAAGGAATGGTTTCAGCTCAGAAATTGTATTTTTATTGGCCATTTTGGGCTATTTCTATCCCTTTTATCTTTCTGTATAAAAAAAAGTGTTTGCCCGGCTTTGAGCAATGCGCAGCGCCGCTTAGCTTAGGTAAACCATTACCGGTGTCTTAAAGTCTGCTCTTCAAATTTTCCCTTAGACCTTGTTAACTTTTGTCTCTGAGCACTCAAATTAGACCTATAAATCTAGCACCTGCTCAGAACATCTTGTAGTAGTTATTGCAAGCTCACCCACAGCTGCCGGTACTAAACTTTCCATAAGGAAACTTTCCATAAGAGAAACAAAAAGCTTTAGTACCAAATCTAAGCATAAATAACTCAGTACTTAAAGACCTGATAATTTTTCCAGGCATGTCCAAAGGTCAGTTTCCGATGCTTTTTACTGTTAACCTGGTGAAGCTAGGCATTCGGAAGCAATGTAGCAATTGCCTCATGTACACAGACAACCCTCTCCCCCTACCCCCAAGCACATCCACTTGTGATATGTAAGTACATAGCCAAACTTCAGGCTTTGCTCTCTCAATCCAAGACTAGGTCAGCCAGTCAGGAGGAGAAGGTTAACACACACATCATATCACAGAGAACACTTAGCTCCTCTGTTTGTATGCCACCACTATCACATAGTAACATGAAACACACAACCACTTTTGTGGAGGCTCTCTTAAAAAGTCTGCCCAAGCAACCATCTCTTCCAAGCAGAACGATGTACCAAACACATTAGTCATCGGTGATTCAATTGTAAGGCACACTGATGTCCCACTCACTAGGCTAAATAAGGAGAAAGTCATGGTCAGCTGCCTATCAAGTGCCAGGATTCGCCACATAATGCATGCACTTGGGTCTCTTCACAGCAAGTACAAATATGACTCCGTCATTGTACATGTTGGTGTGAATGACCTAAGATGTACCTTCCTGGACTACATGAAAAGAGACATGGAGGAGCTCTCTGATCTTGTAGTCCAGACAGGTATGACACTAGCCTTGAGTAGCATCCTACTTTTGCCAAGAATGATACCACAGTACAAGAAGAAAATTATTGACTTCAACAATTGGCTAAGTTTCTGGTGTCATTCTAAGGGGATCCAGTATTTGTCTGCTTGGGATTACATGATAGACAGGCCTCGATGCTTTGCCAGAGATGGCCTGCATCTGTCACCCCTGGGATTCTGTATACTGGCCAAGGCCCTTGCCACTCCATAGTGCCATTTTTAGGCAATGTCCTGAAGATAAATTTACCACCATAACATCTGCTAACAAATGCATCCTAATGGTTATGCTACTCAATGCTATAAGTCTTCTTCTTCTTCTTTTGGCTTTTCCCAGTTAGGGGTCACTACAGCGGATAACCTGTCCGCTCATGATTGTCAGTTGAGTTTTATGGTGTCAAGTTGCCAGCCAGGTGCCCAACCTTTCACAGAAGGCACACACACACATGCACACACTCACACCTAGGGCCAATTTAAAGTGTCCAATCCACCTACAGCATGTCTTTGGGATATGAGAGGAAACCGGAGCACCCGGAGGAAACCCACACAACCAGAGGGAGAACATGCAGACTCCACACAGAAGGCACCCCAGCCGAGGATCAAACCGGAGAACCTTTTGCTGTGAGGCGGCAACGCTAACGCTGCACCACCGCGGCCACCCTACTCAACGCTATAAGTCTAAACCTCAAAATGCATTCACTTGAGTCACTCCTCAAAATTGAGAACATTGACATCTGTGCAGTAATAGAGACCTGGTTCAAGGCTCCTGAGGGCACCCCTGCACTACCAGGTTACAATGCATATCACACCTTTTGGCCCGCTAATCTGAACCAAAGCCCTAAGGGATGTGATGACCGAACCCCCAAAGGCGGAGGTGTATCCATCTTCATAAAAGATACACACACCTCCAGACTTGTTGCCCAACATAATGCATCAGAAATACTTCAGGTACAGTTAACACTGGACAAAACTGCAGTCCATGTTGTAGCCTGCTACAGATCCCCCACAATGTCCCAGGACTGCCACTCTGCATTCCTGGACTCTGGAAAACATCAAAGTCCAGCCTAATACCCTTATACTGAGAGACTTTAACTACCCCTCCATTAGTTGGAACAACTACTCCTGCTCCATCTCTTTTGCCCAGTGCTTCCTAGAATTCATCAATTCCAATGGCCTTAGACCAACTCATCCTCACCCCCACTAGGGGAAAAACATTCTTTGACCTAGTCATTACAAACATGGGGCACAGCTGCTCTTCTCCTATGATAAACCCTCCCTGGTTCAATCAGACCACAAGTTAATCACCATTGATATCCAAATCCCACCCCCTCCCCCAGAAAAAGAAACCACAGTGAAAAACTTCTCCAAAGCTAACTTCGAGCTTCTAAGGACAGAAGCGGCAAGCTTCATGTCATCCATAGAAATGGGGAATGGGAGTATGGCTGTTGAATATTACACAAAGGCACTGTATGAGCACTTACACAGCTGCATAGATAGGGCCATACCAAACAGAAACAAGATGCTCTCCTGTAAGAAAGAAAGCTGATCAGGTGGACCCCTGCCATTAACAAACTCTACAACAAAGGAAAGAAAACTGTTCCAGAGAAAGGTAAAGTCCGATGAGTGGAAAAATTCCCTCAGAAATCACAGTAAGAAACTGAGATCCCTCATCAAATCCACCAAAGCCAGTTACGAAAACAAAATTTGCACAGATACTAAGGACGACCACAAGGCTTTCTTTAGCTGTCTAGAATCTGTATAATAATATGTAAATTTCTTCAGAGCTACAACACAATGGCACCACTTATACTGAACCAACGGACATTGCCAATACCTTGGCAGACAGGTTCAGTGCAAATTTTACTCCTCCCTCACCCCCTAAATGGCCCATCCACATACCTGAGGAATACCAAATCCCTATTATCATGACTGCACAAGTAAAAACTGCACTGACCAAAGCTAAGAACACAGCTTCCATGGGACCAGATAATATACCAGGTTGTGTCCTGCACGAACTACAAAAGGAACTAGCACCAGAGCTGAGTGCTCTGTTCAACTACAGCCTCAGTTCAGGCTTTGTTCCCACTGAATGGCACACCGCTACAGTTATCCCACTCCACAAAGGGGGTGCGACTACTGACCCTGGGAACTACCGGCCTATCAGCTTGATGAGCCTGATCTGTAAGGCTATGGAACATATTATTGCATATCTTATAAATAAGGATATAGGGGGACCTTCAAACCCTGGATCCCACGCAGTTTGTGTTTGTGAAAGGCAGATCATGTCTGCTAAATCTGACAGACTTCTTTGAAGCCATCACCAGAGCAATGGACAAAGGTAAGGCTGTCCACACAGCCTACCTTGATCTAGCCAAAGCCTTTGATATGATCTCACACTCTGGAATCATTGATAGGCTTACTAATCTGGGTATTAACCCGTATGTCACTAGATGGGTTGTAAACTGGCTCACTGACAGAACCCACATGGTGAAAGTAGCTGACTCCAAATCTGACTTCCGGGAAGTTACAAGTGGAGTCCCCCAAGGATCGGTTCTTGGGCCTCTCCTGTTTGGTATCTACTTCTCTGAAGTTCAAGCCAACACCAAGGGACTCTGGTTAACCAAATTCATGGATGACTGCAAACTGGGAGCTATTACTGATTCTCAAGCTGATGTGTATATCCTACAAAAAGGCCTTATGGAGACCAGTGACTGGTGCCAAAACCATGGCCTTAGGCTAAATGCAAAAAAATGCATAGTAATTCCCTTCGGGAAAAACATGGTGCCCACAAACTACCATATCAAAGGGAACCCACTTAACTCTGAAGGAGTTATAAGGGATCTAGGGACACAGGTAGATAGCAACTTCTCCTTTGACAACCACATTGCAACTGTAGTTATAAAGTCCTTCTACAAGGCACATCTCATCACAAAAGGTTTCTCATCCAGGAAAAAAGTCATTATCTCTCTCTACTCATCCCTTAACAGACCCATTATAGAGTACAATGCCCCATTTGGCATGTACCTCACTAGAGGCTGTCATAATGGTTAGACACTTAAAGGAGCTGAGAGGACACAGAAATTCCTCACTAAGAGGATCTTAGCCCTCAAACATGTCCCTTATGCAGCTAGACTTAAAAAACTTAAACTATATTCTGTGTCATATTGCCTACTTAGCAGCGATCTCTGCTTGACATACAGAGCCATGTCTGACCCAGTTTTGCTTGACATGCTTCATCTGAAAAAAATGCCAATCCTTACATGCTACTCACTTCAAAGACCTCAATCTTATCACCATATTAAACAGAACCTGCTGGAGGGACAGAGTTCTAACCCAGAGACTCCAAATTCTCTGGAATAAAATCCCCATTCACATCAAGCAAAGCACCTCACTTGTCCACTTCAAGAGAAATCTTGATGAGTGGATGGGAAATAGGAAATTCACCCCGGGGATCACTTTAATCGCACTGCTAGATAGGGGCAGAGGGAACTAATGTCTGGTAAGCCAGATGACTGGGAACACTATTGGGCTAGGCTTGCAATGGCTACAGGGCCGTTAGCCTAGTGCTTTCCTATGAACCTATGAACCTTATGAACCTATGATGGTTGGGGTACTATAAGATTTATGTTGTATGCACCAAATGCTGTGGTATGATATAGATATCACTGCACTAAATGCTCTGTTCATATGTTTTTCACCACACTTGAAACACTGTTTATGCCTTCCTGCAGGGGCAGGTATGGTGTATTTTCCAAGGTATCACAGTGCAGTTCTCATCTTATAGCTAGTGCTTTTATGTACATTACATACTGTGTCCCACAGGTGTAAAATCAGATCCTATTGGATAGTTGCACATATCCTGCCAAAGGCATTAGTATATATCCTGTGGTATATCTTCTGTCTTACATGTGGTTGTCAGTATTTGGTAAAGCTGTGTCCGCCATGTGGGATGGGTACCACAACATACTTTAATTGATGTTTCAATGACTAGGGGGCACTGCAATGCTACCTCTTCCTCACAAGTGGCATCCATGTTTGCTATTATTGTGCAGCATTTGGTCTGCTGCTGATGTCACAGAAAACATTTTAGTGTGTTCTCTTCCTAAGAGATTGCAATGTAGGAGATACTGGTTTGAGATGGTTGCTACAGACCATAGGTTCTACAACAGTTATATCTGTAGAGTTGACTGGGTACAGCATAGATGACACCATTGTTACTAACTTTGATATGAAAAGTACAGAAGTAGATGGAGAGCCGTTAATATGAGTTTCTAAAGTACAGAAGTAGATGGAGAGCCATTAATATGAGTTTCTAAATGCCAGGCCCTGCAATAGGGATTCATAGGTAAATACCAAGCTAACTGCCCTGAAGGGCCATTTTAAGCCTAGCCAATAACTCAAGTTTTGAATCAAACATTGTAGCTTGTGTCTATGATGTGAAGACTTTAATCATTATGTCAAACCCACAGATTGTGGCTGCATATCTGATTTTTCATATGGCATTTCCACCTATTCATCTGTACAGCTCAGTCAGTAGATAAAGTTTGTGTTTGATACAACACATTTCTTTTATGTCCTTCTGTCTAGTGACCCTGTAATTTACTGCACACAGCCCAGGTTTTTGCTGCCTTCTGTATATGCACACATACATATATTGAATTCTTATGGCATTTTCTGGAGTTGATACTGTAACTGCAGAGATATGTGTAGTGCTGTACCTAATGGTATCTTTAGGTCTTCTAAGTCATTGTCTTCCTATCTCTTGCTACATTATGTGTCTCCCATCAGGTTTTCTTTTGGGCCATGTTTCCTTTGTTAGCATTTTTCATATTTGCTCATTCTGGGGTGCACATAGCTGTTGATTGTCACTACACATGCTTTGTTTTGCTAAGTGAATGCTAGTATGAATATCATTAAAAATGGTGTCATCCTTCACAAGCTTTGGAATGATACGCGTATGTTTACTGCTCTCCATTGATTTTATTCAGGCTTCCAGATATGCTACGTATTTCTCACATACTATGTTCCTTTCCTATGTTGTGCTACGTATTTCTCCCATGTTATGTTCCTTTTCTATGCGGGATACCTATTAAAAAAAAAGTTACAGAACTTCGAATACCATATGGTCAACACGATATGATCAAAGTTCTGTAACTTTGAAATAAAAAAAATAAAAAAAACAAAGACAATGTACCCTGATGGGTTAAAGCAGGGTGGCAAGCCCTCCTGCATCCCCCACACTCCTTGCTAATTAAATATACCAACTCTAAGATCGCACTTTAACGAACTATGGTGCGGAAAGGGAAGATTTCCCTTTCCTACACTGTAGTGCGATCTTATAGTTAGTATATTTAAGTAGTGGGGGTGGGAGTGTGGTGGGGCTTGCCCCCTGCCGACACCCTTTACTTTTTCTTTTTCTTTTTTTTATGTTAATTTTGACAAATTCAAATTTCCAATTGATCGATCATTAAAGGTCGACCTTTAGTGATTCGGACAATTGGAAATTTGCTGTTCCAATAGGAACCCTAGCCAGGGAACAGTCTAAGGATATTATTTCCATTTTGTGCTGAGACACAACACTCATAAGTAAGTACAGCACCTCCCTGAACCAACATGGAGCTTTCTGAAACTCTATTAGGTGTTGCTGTAATATTTATTACCAATTACATCAGTATTTTGGCATAGTTTTCCTGTACAACAAAGCCTAGTAAATGATTTTCTCATCATATTTTATCACCTTTCTTGCATAGTATTAGTAACTGAATCAGCTTTGCTGTAAACTTAGTCTGAGCCCAGAATGATTTTAATGATTTCCTTATGCTAGCCATGGAAGCTGAGAATTACAGAATTGTAAATAACCTTTTTCATCAAAAGAAAAGAAGCTGGTTTTATGATGTAGTTACTATGCTCAAAAGAAGATGTTATTGATTAGTTTTGTAAGTTATTTATAACAAAAGAAAGAAAAGAAAAAAAACAGCTCAAGGGATTGTTCTTTAACAATTCTCATGGGCCAGGAAGTTTCAGTATCAAATTGTGAAATAATTTATTTACTGATAATCAACACAAGTTGCAGTAATATTTCTACTATTTATATGGTTGCCCATAAAGACCGCATGCGTATGTCGTATAAATACATTCGTGCTCTTTCCTGGAATGCTCTTCATTGGAAAGATGCTGAGGTACAGACACTGATATAGAAGTGATTCTATTTTCAGTCATTTGTTTTTCCCATGTTCTTGAGCTTTTCTGACCTGTCTTTATAAACTAAGATTACTAATAAATAACATTGTTTGTTTTGGGGTATATTGTGTATGGGAAATGACAGAGTGGGTCAGGAGAATGAAAAGGGAGAGGGATATGCAAGTGCGAGGTATTTTAGTACTGCAAGAATGAGACTTAAACGGGTCATAACTATATCGTGAACAGCAACTGCGGTGCAAACAATGTTTTTTTTTCACAGACAAACTCTGAGTGTATATCATACATTTATCACTGAGCATATTGCTTTATCACTAAATAATTGAAGTATTGGTGTTATTTCTGCGGCGATATACTAGAAAGTGTAAAAGAGTAACGGCAGAACAGTTGTACAAAACATAATCATAAAGGAAATGATGTATATCATGAAAACATTTTATAATGTGGAAGTAACCGGAGGTGAAGTTAGGTGAGTTGGTAGTGCCTCCTCATAATAAAGCAAACAGAGTGTAGAGAGGATAAATAGGAGACTGGTTAAAGTTTGTGGAATGCAGTATTGTGCATTTGTTAGCTCTAGTATAGTGCTAGGCAGACAGATACAGCTTTATAAAGTAATTGCTGATTTTTATTTTGTTTATTTATTTGTTAAGTAAGTATATAGATTAGTCCTGGGACACATATCAGCAAGATGCTGGTCTGAAGACATAAACATCAAATACATACAAACATACATCAATACCTGCACATAGAGTGTTTTAAGAAACTAAACAATGTAAAATGAAATCAAATCTGAATCTGATTGTTTAACAGAATATACACTACCAGCTCAGAAATTCAGAATTCACAAGATAACACATTCACAGTTAAAACAATGTCTGAGATTACTAAAATGGCTCACCACTTGAGATAATTAACTACCAGTGGTAATTCGATTACTGCGACAGTGAGAACATGCAGTTTAGAGACTGCTATTCTTCAGTGAGAAAGAGCTTATAATCAGTTCATTAGTATGTCTCTGAATCATACTATAGCTAACACTGGCTCTTTCAGACCTGACCTATACATACACACACACACACACACACACACACACACACACACACACACACACACACACACACACACACACACACACACACACACATTCCTACATAGTCAAACATATTTCTTAATTAATAAATGTCTCCCACTGTCAATCACACTTCTAGAAATACTAACCCATTCACGCACAATGATGCACACGCAGACACACAAGCACACACACAGACAGACATGCACACACACACTCACACACACACACACACACACACACACACACACACACACACACACACACACACACACACACACACACACACACACACACAAACACACACAGACACACACACAGACACACAGGGTTCCTATCAGTTCGTTGAAACTTCAGCAGTTCGAACACCATATGTTCGAACTGTGAAATTCGAAAACTGATTATCGTGAAGCCGTGGAACACCGAATCAAATCCCAGGGAAAGAATTTGGTGGGATGTTTCTGTGGCTTCGCTATATTCAGCACTGTGGTGGAAAGTTACAGGTTGAGTTCAGATAAGTGTGCAATTGTGCAGATGTTAGGGTTGGGGTGCAGGTGAGGTGGGTGTGCGATAGTGACAGACTTTAGGGTTAGGGCAGGATGGGTGAGTTAGGGTTAGGGCGCGGGTCAGGTGAGTGTGCGATAGTGATGGACCTTAGGGTTAGGGTTTGGGTTAAGGTAAGTGGATAGATAGTAGTGTATGTACAGTATAGTGTAGGGTTAGATGTAGGATTTTAAGTGTATGTGTGTGGATTGCTGTTTTTGTGGTGTGCTTGTGTTTTGTGTGTGTGTTTCTTGGAACAGCAATTTTTTTTCCCTGGGATAAAAATCGCTGTTCTAAGCCTTCGATGGTTTTGCACTTCAAGGTTGGAAGTTCGAACATATGGTGTTTGAATGTCTGCCATTTCGTCGAAGTGATATAGACCCAAAAACACACACACACACACACACACACACACACACACACACACACACACACACACACACACACACACACACACAAACACAAACATACACCATACCCCATGAATTATTTGTACTTATCTGCATAGTGACTGCTTTTGTAGGAGTGAGTGAGTGACTGCCCTCTCTTGACAGTGTTCACTTTTTCTTCCAACAGTGAACTTTAAAACAGCCATGTGATTCTCTGATTCACTTGGCAATATAAATCTGGAGCCACTGATATTTATGGGAAAAAGCAATTGGATAAGCAATTCACAAAGAAACAATGGGAGGATATATGTATGTATCCCAAATATACAACAAAATCTTGAAGATTTAGGATTTTTGCTTGGAAATGTCTGATATTTCTGTACCCCAAGTAGACTCCAGAGAATGTTTCCTCAGGTAATCAGCAAATGTTGAAGGTGTGATGGGGAAGAAAGATGTAATTAGGAATATATTTTTTGGAAGCAAGATGAGCTGGCACACTTTAAGGATTCCCTGTGGGATGCACGGTCGGAGATGCTGGGTGGGCAGATTGGTTTGATGAGGGAGATGTTTTTTTCTGAGCTATGATACAGAATCTAAATTGTCTAGACATGGTAAGGCTTTGCTGTCTCTAATTATGAGGTCTGCCAGAAAAGCAATTACTAGAAAATGGAAATCAAAATCTAAACCAACTATACTAGAAGTAGTAAATATAGTAACAGAGAAAAAACAACTGGAATTTTATTTATTTTTATTTTTAACGGGAAAGTCTGACTTGGAACGAAGGCAATTTTTACCAGAGGCCTGAGGAGAAACACTCCAGATGCATGTCTTTATAAACGTGTAAGGAAACCGGAGTACCTAGGGAAAACCCACACAAATGCAGGCTCTGCACAGAAGGCACTCCAGCTGAGAATTGAACCAGAGAACCTCTTGCTGTGAGGTGAAAATGCTACCACTGCACCACTGCATCAAACTGAGATCTTCAGAAAAGGGTAGGAGCAAACTCTATAGCAAAAATGGGAATTATGGGAACAATGTATACAGGGGAGGAATGAAGTTTAAAAGAATGCAGGACTTAAATGAGTTATGTAATGTCTGATTGAAAATGATTAGGTAGATTATAAGTGATGTATAATGTTTGCAAGTGGGAGTGTGTCAGTATACTTTGTGATGTAAAATGCTTGCAATTAGAACTGTGTGAGTGTGGTTTGTTTTCATTTATATAGATGTATGCTTGCCTATGTCATATGTGATGGTTTAATAAAGATGTTTCTTGTTTAAAAAAAGGCAGGAATTGAATAATTTTTGTAATGTCACTTAGGTTATATGATACATAGCAATATATGTGAAGCATAATGCTTGAAAACACAAACTTGTTAATACAGTTTGATTACTTTTATATAAGTGTAAATTTGCCAATGTCACAAGTGATAATTCAATAAAGGAGTTTAAAAAATAAAGCACATGGCTAGCTAGCATTACCCACTCCCTGCATTGTCTCATTATTATGCACCAATACAGGGAGACATTTTCCATGCGCAAGTCCCCATTAGTGGAAGACTTCTGAAGCAGGGTGGTCTACGAATTGGAAAGGCTTATCTCGCATGATAAGCCTTTCTGAATCCTAGCAATCATCACCTATCAGTGATTCTTATCAAGTTAACATCTACCATCTCAGTTAGTTCACAAATACCAAAAGCTCAGGTGAAACAAATAACAATGGGTGAAACAAGAGAAGAGTTACAAATTTTCACTATAGTGCTGAGACCTATCAAAAGATTTTAAATGTTCTAGCAGAAGTCAGGAAAATTCTA